>NC_054084.1:1212500-1515000 GCF_017562075.2 Anopheles merus
CAATTATAATCAAAGAATATAATGTTTCCTTCCAGCCAAAATACCAATCTCTAAAGGTTTAAACACTATGGGCAATTTCATAAATACATAAACCATTTTATTTTATTTGCCTGCTGGTGTAGCTATCGTTTATTATAGATTGGTAAATGAGCAACTTGAAGTGTCACAGCACGATTTAGCTAGCAACCTTTAGGACATCTTCCTGATCATCCAAAACGTTTGAAAGGTTTCCTACTGTTTTAACTACTCTGCTAACTGATTGAGAGAACTACAACGAGTGGATCAAGTTTCCAACTTGCCGTTTATCTCATTCCATCCCCTAGCACGCTACCAAGTGGTTCGGTGTTAACGAAGCACCTACCGATTGGAACTCCTCGATTCCACATTCTGTAGTTCTGCGCTGCGGACGTTACGATGACGTGACCTTAATTCGTTCATTGACCATCGCGCTCCACCACCGGAGCTCCGCGCAGTGACTACTCGAAGGTCAGCAAAAGAAGCGGCAGTGGCAACGCGAGCTGAATTTTATTATACAAAAACCTCCACAAACACTCTGTGTGTCGGGTGGGCAACGGAGAACCAGATTCTTTTGCATCGCCACGCATGATGTGATCTTCAGCACATGTGTCTTCTTTCGCGGAAGCTCACAAGTCGAGCATATATACTGTCACGGCTTATGTAAGAAGAGGACAGTTACGACAGATGAACCACCACCCAACACCCCGGAAGAAGGGGTTGTCACAAAAATTCTGACACAACAGGTTACCGGAATCGGTTCGCGTTCTACGCGTTAACCTTTTATGGTCACCGCGGAGAAGCCCATCGCGCTGGTCTCGAGCAAACCAGCAGCATTGAAGTTGAACCGAACTGGCGGCGGTCACGTTGGAGGCGCTTTCCGTTGCGAGATGCGAGAAGTGTTTTTGTTTTTGCCCGGACGCTAGATGCCACGTGAGCCGGCTGGGTGCAGGCTTCAATGGAATATGGAATATATTTGCAACGCAATCAACGCAATCGGTGGAGCTGTTGCTGAAGGTGCTGAAACTGCACACCCCAGGGATTGGATCAAGTTAACTGTTTTGTAATTCAATAAACGATAAGAAAGAGGTTGGCTCGGTTTCTTCTTGATGTATAACTCAAGAATGGTCCTCCAACTACCTCTCACCTTGATAATTCCAATCCCATCCCATCGATCAACCACTGATCACTGTCTTCAAGCCCGTCCAGAGATTAATATCCTCATTTGTTACATCATTTCAAATTGCACTACCCTTCCCAAAAGGGTTGTTGCTGCTCCGTTTCGTTCACCTCACTATCGTCGACACTGATAAAAAAAAACCCCCTCCACTTACGTCTCCATTAGCGGGCTTCGTCGATAGTTCGCGCAAAGAAGTCATTGATAGGGCTTGAAAGATACAACAATCAAACTGCCCTCTGCTGCCTCCTTCCCTCTCCCGTCGTATATCGTGCGTCCCGAGAATGGCCGCGTTCATGGCCGGGCACGAACGCGCTTGAATGGGGTACCCGGCCTCGCGTTGGGGATGATTCAATTATCAGCGAGCGACACGTGTGTTGTATGGTAGGCCCACCCAGCGCACGCTTTTTGCGCAATCAGCAACAACAACGCGACCACCGCGCGAACAGCGCTTCTGCTTGGGAGGCAGAGGAGGAGAGGGAGCGTGGCAACAAACGGTATCAAACACGCGGGCACATTGTAGCGGCCCCGTGATGGCGCGAACTTGCCGCGCGAATTGCATAACGTGCGCTTCCTTCCTTTCGATTACCTCACGTTGACTGCTGTTGCTGCCGTTGTTGACGGCTGGTGCACCAGTAAGCAGAGAATGTGCTTAGACTATCGGAGGAACTTCTTAGAACCGCCTGTAACCGGCACTGCGGTTGCTGCTGCTGCTGTTGCTGATGATGATGATGACGACGCTAGCATTTTTCAGTCGCGTTTTTCAACCACACGTCGGACGGCAGTCGAGCGCGTTTTGTTCAACCCCGCGCTCCGCTTTGTAGAAGTGAAACGGTTTTGCGCAATGCTTACCTTATGTGGGCGCGTGTGGCATGTGCCAAAGATTAGACCGAAACGGTAAAGGGTGGTGAGGGATAGCGGGAGGAAGCGAAAGAAAGGAATATTGTAACGAGAATTTCAACTACAACAACAACAACAACAGCAAAAAACTGCACGAGGCAGCGCCAAATCGCGCGACCATCGTCATCACCATCGTCGGTTTTGCGGACGGGAACGGCAGATATTTCCCACGTGGTTCGGCCACGTGATGGCCCGGGTCCTACACTACATGCAAAAGGGAGGTTTGCGTTCGAATTGGCGCGACGGTAAAACGGTATCGGACTCGCCGGGAGCATCGTCGACAGCGCCGTGTGATGGAATATTTTTCCAACGCTTCGCGTGGCCTCAGATCGTAAACACACCGTGACACGGGAGGAAGGGGTTATAGGGAAGTGGGGAGGAGGGGAGTGCGGGTATCATGTAGCTCGTGGCGATCATTAGCGTCGCACAAAGGACGTGTCCCGCATGTGGTGTGGCACTATCTGGACAGCTGGACAGCTCCTTCAGAGGATTTTAACCCCTTTCCTTCGTCAAAAGCGAGGATGGAATTATGACAAGTGAGGGAACATTAGCTAATTAGCAAGATTTCGCTAAGCTTTCTTATCATTCAAGTGTATGACAGATTTTATTGAAAAAAAAGAACAAGTTTATTTTTATTTTCTTCAGTGTTTAAATGCATCTTTGTAGACGATCTTCTACAAATATCAAATGGATCCTTTATTGATGCCAATTGAAGACGTCCAGGCACACCAACTTTGCATAACTGTTAAGTAAATCAAATCAGAATCAGAACAGGATGTGGCGCACGTTTCAGATTAAACGTTTTTAGCCTCATTCTTTATGCAATCTTCTGCTTGAGATTTCGAACTGAATATTCTCTCCCGTCGCATGATCTTGGTTTCGAACATGACGCATGCAAACCACCCTCAAACGGCTGGCGTCATCACAATAAGACGTCCCCATCCCCGGGTCAGAGCGCTCCAGAAACACACACACACACACTTTCGATTTAAATTTCAATCGGCTACCAAACGACGCGCACGCGAACGCTTCCAGGTGAACTGGATTAACAAATCGAACAAGAACTTCCCCGGTTGTCTCGAATACCGCCCTCCACTCTCTCATTCCTGGCCATTCCCATCGTCAGAGCGTCGATAAGGCACGAAGAAAGACAAGATATTTGCAATCGGATCGTTCGGACAATTTTCATGCACACAGCAAACACGTAATATCATGTCCTCCGGTCATTGTGTAATTCGATGAAGCAACCAACCAGGCACGGGCACAGGATGGACAAACGTGTAGACAAGAAGAAGAAGAAGAAGAAGAAGAAGCAGCAGAAAAGTCAAGCGCAAAAAACCGCGAAACCATCCACCGAAGGCATCGGGCTTCGCCACGTGACAGGGAACGTGAGGCGTATGCCATACGCAAACACGCCCCACAAGTCCTTCCCGTGCGTAATGCCCGTTTGTTTGCGCTTGCTAGGGAATTAGGAGCGTTAGGGGTGGATTTTTTATGTAGATTTACAGCTGTTGCTCAACAGCAACAAGGATCTTCTTTGCGCAATCGTTTATTCAAATAATTAGTGACAGTTTGGATTGATTTTTCATTCAGACTCAGAGTTTGGCGACAACGCCCCCGTGCAAAACGCGTGAATAATTGAACACAATCCCTAACCTAATTCCATCGCCACCGCCTTATTAGTGTTTGCTTTCTACCCTGCTCTCGTATAGACTGTTCATCATTCACGAATCCTCCCCAATTCTCGACGCCCGACGACGAGGTGTGCAGTTGATGCAACGGCGATGCATTTCCCTGGGCCATGGCGAGTGGGCTTCACGTGTCGCCGCTGCCCGATCGGTCCCACGGTGAGTGCACGGTGGCATCGAATATATATTCCGCCCAGCCCCCTGATGCAGCAAACCCCATCGGCTCATGCCGTCACGTTTCCAGGCCGTCCGACTCGAGTTAGGAGCGGAAAACGTGCCGAATCTAGTTGAATTAAGTGGTGTAGAACCCGAACGAAATGCGCCTCCTTTTGCGCGTCGTTGGATTACGGAAGTGGAAGCTTATCGGTCGAGGGTTCTTAACAAATAAAAGGGAGGCATGTGATTTGTTGCATTTCGAGTGTATAAAAAACACTTTTGCTTTTTAGTGAAGGGTTCGTTGTTTGCATAAACTCCTTAACATGTCGTCTTATTAGATTTTAATTAGCAGCAAATAAGCAACAATTAATGCTAACAAAAGGTTATTACACAGTTTCCCTTCGGCGCCTTGTTTCCTCATTTAACCAGCCAAACAACCAGCTCCTCGTGATGAATCCTCGTGATCGCCCACAGTTGTGTTGTGTTCCGTTGTGTAATCTGCATCTCCACACACACACACGTTGACGGCACTGTACTGTACGTACACCGTCATATCCGGCGAGCACGCGTTAGTTAATCTAATCAGAGATCGGTCGCCCAACTTCGTGGTTGGAAGCAATCCGGTGTGTGTGTGTGTCCGGGGCTGCAGGATCACGTTTTCCGACGGCCGAACCGAACCGAAACCGAGTGCCATCACCTTGTCGGGCCGCGTGCAACCGATGCAAAGCGCGAGTGCGCGCGCGTTGAGGTAGGAAAATTGAATTGAAAATTAGTCGCCCGACGCAGTGGTGCGTTGAGGGTTGAGGGCTGGCGCATTTAAGCGAATTCAACTGAAAGGGTGGATTGAGAAATGGATCAATCGGACGCAAAGGCGTGAGTTCTTCCACCCCTGAACATGTTTATCTTCTTTGCTCAATCCCTTTCGGAACGTGACCATCTGCTTCTGTTGTTCCGATTCTAATAACATTGAGGTTCGCCTTTTTATTCTTCAACCCATTAATTCCTCTCACCTGCGCCAAAGTACTCGCGTTTCGCCCCAAGGCGGAAAACGTGCGCCTCATCACATTACGCATCAAATCGCACCAAACATGCGCCTTCTACTCTTACCCGTGTTCTGTTCTGTTCACCCCTTACCCGCGTACCCGCGGAGAAGGTGCTTCAATGTAGTGACAAGTGATGCACGCTTTCTAGTCAACTGCTTCCATCCCGTCCAGCTCCTCTGCCACGCTACTCTGCCCAGCCCATGTTTCCCTTTGTACTACACAACGACAACAATAACAACAATCTTCACTCAACACGTGTCGAGCGTAAATAGTGTGTTTACTACTATCGCCAACGGTCCAACCCATTCCAAGCCCGCAAAAAAAAAACACGGCTCGTAATTAAAACGCGACAATATCATCATCCGCCACCCCGTTTTCCCCGCACTGTTCTTCCCACCGCACACTCCATTCCCGCACGTAAAAGTGCTTGTGCTGTAACGTGAGAGGTTACAGTTGCGCTGCCACCACGTTGTAATGCGATTTTATTGCGCAAATAAGTCGCGTGTTTCGGGAAAAAACAAATCGGGCCATTAAAATGAACCGAAGTTTATGATGAAATTCAATATTGAGCAACTTTGTAGATCGAATGGTTTAATAATAAAACATTTAAGCCCCTCCCCCCCCCCCTGCTTAGCTGCTTTTGTTTACAATTTAAAGCACGATGCTACCTGGAATCTAGTTCAATCACCACCCATCTGACCCACAACTGGACCGCCGCGGACGTCAAACGGCAGCCCTTTTTTCCATGGCTTGCTTCAATGCACATTGCACCCGTGCAAGTGATACAAAGTCATCCGCATGAAAGTGCAGGAACGAAGCACAAACACATAAACACGCGCGCACCACGTCGCGCTATCGTTCATTGACGCGATGCAGCGACTTGCGTAACTTGGCGCTGATAAGATTGTTGGCGCAAATTCGTCGTACCGCTCACCGAGGGCCACCACCGAATGCAACCGCTGCTGCGCTCACGTTGTGCACACCAAACAATTGTGAACCTGTGGCGGTGCATTTAACACCCCCGAAAACAGGGCTGTCTTTCGGCAGTGCAAGGTATCACAGGTCCCTCGGCAACTGCAGATAAGAGAACGCGGTGGATAAGACAGTAAGAGGATGGAACACAAATAGCAGCATGATGCAATCCTACCCACACAGTCAGTCATATGATGCGCTTCTACAGCAATTATTAAACAAAAAAAAAAAGAATGAAAGACTGAAAAACTCTCAAACAAGAAGTCGAGTACGTACAACACGACAATGTTGACCTCCACAATACTGCCTGAGTCTTTTGTAATCGCTTCGATGCTAAAATATGTACGCTTAATCCTTCTAATCCTCACTCACTCACGGTAGTGCAGCAATTTCCTCTTCCTCAGAAAGCAATGACCGGAACAACACGGACAACCGTTCCTGGAATTGGTGCTACGCTAATGATTTCGCATGCATTTGCGCTGTCGTTTGTTGAAGTGTATGTTTTTCCTGCCGTATTTCCAGGCTTAAATCCCCCCCTTTTTACTGCTTCATCATTAGGCCCGGTGAAACACCTGGTGTGTTGCTATGTGTTTGCTTTTTTTTGCCATGTGCTAACGGTGTGGAGTAAAAAAGGCTTTAAAATGTACGATCCACCAACCCAGGCAGACGCAGGCACGCGGTTGATCCTTAGTTTGTTTCACCGCTCAAGGATGCAGACGTGAGGAGGACTCAGCACATCGTCCTTCGTCACGTTTTTCCAACGCTTCATTTGTTCAGCTGTGTGGAAGTGTGTTCATTCTAGACAAAGGTTTCAGCAGAAATGGATGTTGAATGACATTTTTGAAGACTTGAATATAGTTTGTGTATTTTTATCATAACAAAGCGCTGCAAAATAGGGCTAGAATTCCCTCTAAAATGACTCTAAATTATTAATAATAGTCTAACAACCTTTTTCATCTTCTAATTCCAATCCAATTCCTTCCTCTTAGCAATCAAAATGACTCTAAATTATTAATATTAGTCTAACAACCTTTTTCATCTTCTAATTCCAACCCAATTCCATCCTCATTCCAATCTACCAAACTTCCAACACATAACAATACCCTTCCAATTTCAACCTTAACAAAGCATGATGTAATATTCTTACGGAATAGCCATTATTCCACCACACTATTTGCTTTGTGTTGATTTGAGCGAACCCCTTTATTTTGGCGAACTCCCATCCTTGCCAGCCGGTCGCAAAAATAAAAGAAGCACGGCGTTTAAAATCTGTCTGGGCCAACCTTCCTGGCCGAAAGTGACGTCGCGCAAATGAACAACGCAAGTTCTTTCCGTGGCCGAAAATACAACCGTTCTGCCCCGCTCGAATTACGGATCCTATTCAAATAGTAACGACACCGGTGACGCATCCAAACCAACTCGATGGTCACGTTCGCAGCAGCTCCCTCTTGTGCCGCTGTTTGGCTTTGGCGAATGGAGCGTGCTGAGACGACGATGCGGTGACTATCCTCAGACATTATCCTTCCGCTTTTAATGTCTGTCGGGGTTTTGGTACAGACTCTCGCACACACACACCCCTAGAGCTCGTTTTGCCAGCTCCACTTTTCCAGCGACTCTAGACAAACGACGTCTTTTGGCAAAGGACAAAGACAAGGGGTGATTGTTGTGTCTGGATGGGTTTTTTTCTTTCTTTCTTCGCAGACAGACGTGCTGGAATACGTGTGTTTAGGGAAGCAAAGGAGTAATTTTTGATGGATGCAATCGTTGCTCCATGGTTCAGTACGATTATCGTGTAGATCCAGGGGTTTAGACAGGGATCGTACCGCGAATCAATTATGAGCCAACGCCATAACAGTTACAGGGGAGTCACTTCAGGCAATATATTTATATTTCTGATGCAAAACTGCATAATGTTTACGTTTGACAGTAAAGCGTCCGGAATGCCTGTGTCTGATCCACCACCGGTCGTTCACTGCTCATCGTCATCGTTTTGCTGCCGAGCTTGCCAGCCAACAAAGCACGGGGCCATGAACTTTCTGTCGCACAAATTATCCTCACTGCATCGCGCATCTCCTGTGCTCCTGTTGTGCCAGATTCTCGATCCGCAAGCTGATGGGGGTACGGTCGGTCTCTTTCTTTCCCGCGGTGTTGCTGCTGCCAGTGACACTCTAATTCTTTTGGTCGCGTCACGTAATTTCTTATTCTTCCGAAACCGAGTCGCGTCGATCCGGGACAGTTCAATTCTGGTCTACGGTCTCACCCGCACCCGCATCCAGCCAGACGATACTCGCGTTCGACGAAGAACGGATGCTTCTAAGCGCTGGACACAGTTGGAGAGAGGTGTCCATTTGTTTAATTTATTTAAAATGTCTTCTCTAACTCTTACGTTGTTTCCCCCAACTACCTTTTAATTTACATTTAAAAGCTGATTGAAACATATATCTTCCATCAATTATAAGTCCCTTTCATATTTTGTCCAACCATCGATCCCACTGTGTTCTCACCATAAAGACGTTAAATATCAAACGCTTTAGCTACACCAGCACCTAGGGTGGCACCGAACTCGCCAACATCCATGTCGGGATGCAATTCACACTTTGTGCGATCCGACCCGACCAGCCCGGGTCCAGCCCCTCCGTCCGTCTGGTAGATGTGTCTCGGGTCTCGGGTCCCCTTCCTTTTTTTTCGCGCGCGCACTCGATTTAAACGTTCCTTCCTTTTATTGTTTCACTAAACGATTGGATTCTCTTCCGTCTGGACCATTGTGCAAGTGCTGTTCAAATACTTGAGTTATGAGCATGCATGGGGATTTGACTGCAAGGATTTGAAGCGAATGAAGATATAAAACAAACAGCCTTTAAAACCGATGGAGGTGCCTAGTTGTGGGTAATGTTTAGAGTAATTTACTTAAGCAGGTCCGCCCAAATCAACCATTTTGAGGATAATCTGAGGACGCTCAAATTTGCCCAATAAAAGCTACAAAATAATAACTTTGTTTGCAGATTTATTCCAACCCTTTTTATCTCCATTTCTACACACCCATTTCATTATACATTCCCACGAGTTTAAAGCGATTTCAGATGCAAACCATTAAATCGGCACAGATCATTAAAACCAAACCCAAACGGCGGACGGAATAAGACGAACAAAAACACCAGACCGCGTCTGTTTATTGTTCCCCCCCCCCTCCCCCCTGTTCAGTCTGTTTTATTTTTCGCTCGGCTTGCTGCGTTTCGGCGCAATTACGGCACAACAACCCGAAATCAAATCCCAAACTCAAGCACGCTCTCACACACACACACGTCTCCATGGCGGCTAAGTTCAGGCGGGAAGAGGGTAAAATAAAAGGACAGCCGATCGCACTGGACCTTCGGTCTGGTTTGTACCGGCAACCCGGACAACATCCCCAGCAGACCCACCCATGTTGCTGCTGCCCGGCGCAACGTCACGATACAAAAAACCGAAAAAAACAACACGCCAGCCGGCAAAGGTCAAGGAACGCTTGTACACACCGCAGTGCATGCAGGAATGTGAGCACTCACCAATACCAAACCACCGCCGTCAGCAGACGCCGAACCTCAACTGCAAAAACACCTCCATCGTTGTCCTCGTCGTCCTTTACACCGTGCGGCGGTTCTACGGTTCGGTGCGGGATTTCGGAGTGCTTTCGTGCACACACAGCCAAACACACATTACATAATCGCAAAACTGTCTGCGTCTGCGACCGGTACACGAAATTTTGCCCAGAAGGGAACGGGAACTAAATAAAGCACTGGCAAAAAAGGCTGGGTGAATGCGTAGAAGCGAAATAGAGAGAGAGAGAGACAGAGAGCAAGAGAGGGAAAGAAAGAGAGCAATACATAAGAGCACACTCGATCGGAGCCGTTTCGAAGGACGGTTTTGGAGCAGGCGGGGATGAGACCTTCGAAGTTTTGGTTTAAACGATGTGCACCACGTTTGTGTGCGCTCGGTTGGTGGCACAGAGTGTGCCATGAAAGGCATTATATTTTGGGGGAAGACACATACACACACACGCACAAAAAATGGCGCGCAAAATTTAGAAAACCATTCTCCCCACAGCAAAGGGCATCGTTGACAGTGTGTCGAGGGTTTCTGGTCCGGTCATATTGCGGCCTGGAGGCCAATGGTTTGTGAAGCGAGCCAAAAAGGGGACCGTTTAGGACCGTTCAATAAAGCATAGGTGACAAGGTTGGGTTGACGCGCGAGACAGAGCCCGGGCGTTGGACGGTGTATTTTTATGGACTTAACCTCTAGTGCGGGGATCAGGTTACCGTCTACCTGGGGCAGATGATATAATTTTGTACAAACTTGTGGGGGGCTGCAATTTTTTCGCTTCTTTTCTGTGCTTAATTTTGCCAAGTGAGTGAAGAAGTCTTTGAAAAATGTTGTACTTTTCCACAGAATTGTTCATAAATATATGAATTCGAGACAGTAAAATGTGTCATTGATGGAAAATACTTTTAAAATAATGTAATCCATTATGCTCATCATTTCCCCCCTTACACTACACCTGTCAGTGTCAGATGGGTGCTAAAATAAATTCCAATAAAAAACAAGGAAATCGAGCGCAACAAGAACGTTTTTGGACTGAGCCGGCATTTTGCGCATCATCTAGCGCACCCCATCGAGAGAAAGAGCGAGAGAAAGAGAGAGAAAAAGAGAGACCCCATGCACATGGCATGGCACCCGCCAGCCTATAATATTTTGCATATTGAACACACAAACACGCTGTACGGTCGTTAACGACTCGGGCCCTAGTGTGCGCCCGTATCCGTCAAGGTCAATCTGGTCCGATCACTGAACTCTTCCGACGTCCGATGCGCTCAAACCAAAACCACCCACCACCATGCCCAACCCCTCCCCACTGCTTCACCCCATGCATTGCATCTCGATCGCCCGCCGGTGCATTCGTTGCTGTGCAGCCACAACGCATCATTCTCGCGCGGTGAGATCTCCTCACATTCTATGCGTGCGTTCACTCACTCTCGCACTCACTCGCCCAAAGAACGAACGCTTCCTTGTATAGGTGTGTGCGTGTGTCTGTATGCGCGCGCGCGCATGTTCACGCTTCCTGAAATCCCCCCTTTGGCGTTCGTTATTGTTTCTCTCTCGCTCGCTCTCACGCTCACTCACACACACGATGCACCACCATGCATGCCCTGCTTCCGTTCCATGGAAGTGTCGACCCGGCAGTCGGCGCTTGCAAATCGCTTACCATCGTGTGCTTCTCTCGCTCTTCCCCCATTCTGTCTGGCTTCCCGGCCTTCCGCCTCTTCCCTGCTGCTGCTGCCCCACTCCAAAGCAACTCTGTTCGAACGAATTCGCTAAAAAGCATGTGCTGTGCATGGGGGCAAACTCGTCCAGACAGACAGACTAGCAAAGGGAGGGGGTTGGACGGTGCTTGGGGGTGACAGAAGGGACAGGAGGAATGTTCCCGTCCCGTCGGACGAAATGATGGAAAGGGTTTGGAAACGTCACAAAAATGGTACAACAGCATAAGAACGCAACACACACACACACACGGTTCGTCGCTTGTCCTCTGGCCGGGTTCGTCGCCACCACCGCCAACTACGACCGACCGAAGTGATGCAAAATCAGTGTAAATAGAGTGTGTAAATCTGGAGCGTGGCGTGGTGCTGTGCTCGGTCGGAGGGCTGCCATATTTCAGTGCACGCTTGGATGGTACGCCCGGGTCGCCGCGGTTATGTGACATTTGTGCCGAAACGATGCTTCTTTGATTCACCAGAGGCGGGGCGCCTCCATTTGGTGCGAGTGCGAATGTACTGAACGATGTACGTGCAATTGTTGTGCAAATGCTTGAAATATCTCCCCACTCCACAAATAATTTAATATGATAAAAATATAATGGCCAAACATGCTGCAACTCATCCGTCTCCAGCATAATGTGCTACGCATCATTTGAGGAAAAAGCAACTTCCTCCCTCGGCAACTCGAAACACGTGTTCCCCGATCTTTCGTTTTTCCGTTCTTTCTCTCTTGCTACAAACGCTCTGCTCGTCGCTTTGTTTCTATTTCCATCTCCCCGCAGAGGGGGATTTGCGTATAAAGAATTGCGTTTCATCGGCCAATTCATCGGGACCGATACAAAGTACTGCAATGTCAACAGCGATGTATCGATGAAAGGATTAAACGCAACACTCTCCTGCGCTCTTGCCTTGTGCCGCTGCCGGTCCAAAAAGGGTTATGAAACATGCCAACACCGACCAACAAAGACGCATCATCGCCCTTCGCTTTTTGGATCAGTTTCTTTCTTCATCCCGGTTGTTTACTTTGCTGCCGCTTGGCCGTCTGGAAGGAAATCTAATCCACTCAATAAACAGGAAAAACGTAACACAGCAACAGCAACAAAAACTCCCTTGCTCATCTTAACCTCGCATAACCGACCCTGTTGCGGTCTGGCGGGAGGGACGCTAGACGCGCTCTGCGACGCAGACTGTCTGCGATATTCTAGACGATCCGCCCTCTACCCCGCACGCGGCTTTAATCTTCCGCGCCCTTCCGCTAAACGGCTTGCTGGAAGTGAAGATTTTTGCGAACCATTAATTATGCTGCACTGAAACTGCTCCGGTTTTGGTTTCGGTCATTTCGGCTAGTCGCTTTGCCACTTCCATTTCGTGGACCAGCGTGCTCGGTCGCTTCGGTGGTCTCCGTCCGTCCGTCTGTCCGGCGGTCCGCAGTCTCCCCCGATTTTTTGTTGTTGTTGCTGTTGTCCCTGCCCAATTTTGCAGACGCCGGGTACCGTTTGGTTCTTTCCTGCCGCCACCGCCAGACATGGGCAATAAAATTTCAAACCATCGGTCCCCTCGCTGGACAGTTTTTGTTTCTTTCGCTCTCTCTCTCTCTCTTCTTCTTTTGCTTGCTGGCTGCCTTCCCGTACACGAATTCATTCATTTCTTTGTTTGGCTATGCGGCGGGATGCGAACTGTTGCAACGCGCGAGACGCATGGGTGACCTTAGAATGGAATTTTATGCTCAAGCTTGTGCTGGAGGGAGTTTTTTTGTTGCTTTCTTATGTCATCATGGGCGCAACGTGCCACTGACGCTGGGCGGCGCGCAGTGCAGCAGTTCTCGCGAAACTGCGAACCGCTCACCAAACAACAACAAAAAAGAGATTGATTTTGGATTCTAATTGGGTAATCTTCTTTGGTTCTTTTTTTTGTGTCAGCGGCTGCAAGAGAACGCACTGGAACAAGAACGTTAAAGCTGCGATCGTAAATCAATCGGCAAAGCAGTTATTGTTAAGAAATATACGTATTTCCTTGGAAACTGCTGTATTCTCATTATAGGATGCCGACGCGAAGATCTTCAAACGAGCGGTTATTAAGATCGAAATTCATATTTTAATGGCAATTTTATGCCATTTTCAACTAGAAAGTATATTTGCCTCAGTCTATCGTTGTGCAACTAAGTATGATAGTTAAATGCAACATAATGATTCATTCAAAACTAAATTATTAAAAAGAATTTAAAAAAAACAGATAACCTAAACATTGATAGCTGAATCGACTGCTTAAACAACTTCACTATATGCTCCCACTGTATATTGTTTTATTTTTAATAGTTTTTTGTTATATGTTGTTATATGATTGTTAAGTTTTTGTTATATGTTGAAATAAATGTCAAATTCATTTTCCTCACGAACTAGCCCAGTTCGATCACAGCTAGTAACCCCTCAACTGGTAACAGAGGTTCTTCTTCTCCTATGCTTCTTCTCGTTCTGCACGGTTCCTGCCAGACGGGTGTCCTTCGCATGCAGCGTTCGTTCTTCCTTTTGCCAGTTTTTTGCAAGAGTTTTCCGTTTCGCTCCTGCTTCTAACAATCTCCCGTCTAGACGGAATCGGAATCGTTCGCACGAAAAGCGAACAACGCCTCGTGCCCGCGTCCGCGTCCCGCGTACTATACCGGCTGCCGCAGGTCTGACAGGTGAACGTGTTGCGTCTAAGAAATCGAGACGTCGGCAGCAACGAACCCCTTCATTTCGAGCAGCAGCAAACTCGAAGAGGGTTCACGGTGTTCCGTTGGCGAAGGCGAAGAAGATTGCAATCTACGCGCCGAGTTTCGGTGTTTTGCGAATCCGCGGAATGTGACCAAGGATGAACTCCGCGCCATGGCCAAGGACAACGCAGACCGTGCTGAATATCCTGGTACACCGTTTTACCCCAACCCAGGCAGACGGGGAACGACGTGTCTACGACGCATATTTATTCCTACGCTGTCCTTGCTAGCCTGCTAGCCTTTCCCCTTGTGTAATTTTGAACAAAGGCGGTGCCTGTTAGCTTCCTCTTTTTCCTATGTCGTCTGGGATGGCAGTTTTCTTCGCGCGAGAGTTTAACCGAACCCGGGTTGTGGTGTGTGTGTGTCTTGCTAATCCCCGAGGACGATGAGGAAATGAGGATTTCATAATCGAGGAAGTATTAGCTAAGGCGCGAGCAGAAGATGTTAGGCAATTGGGGAAGCAATTGTTGCCTTTACAGCGAGTAAATAGATCCCAATTGATTTAAACACTTGAATTATTAATACAATATCAAGCAAACATAAATACATAAATTCAAAATTCAAACGTAAAACCAACTACGCCTCGCAGTTATCGCTTACTCCTTCCTCGTTAGACGCCACCCGAAAGGCGCAGAACATCGGGGCAATACAGCATAATCAAAACAACAACGGGGCGGGATGCGAACGGCATAAAAAGGGGGCCACATCCACATATTATGAAAGCTATTATGCAACGGATGGGCCTGGATGCGCCCAGCACGTATGTGTGTAATTGAAGAAAATTATCTACACTCTTGCTTTTTTCCATTGCTTTCCATCTTTATCGCCGGCTTTGGCGCATGTTTCGCATTCTCCTGCGTAACCCATTTTCCTGCCGTTTTGTGCGCCTATCGCAGCACGGCGAGTTAGAACGCACTTTTCTGCATGGCGCGTTTCACCATGGCAACCCGACACTGCCGGCAGTGCAAGTGTGCGTGATGATTACTATCGCTTGCTGCGATGGCCTCTGGCTGGCGGCAGAAGAAGCGGATGAAGCGGTTGAAAGCGAAACGGAACGATCGAGACGCCTGTATGTGTGTGTGTATGTGTCGGCTTCCGGCAAGAATGACGCGTTTGGGTGTCGATGGAACAGAAGAACAACGAGAGCAAAAGTGTGGAAAATTGCCGTCCAGAGCGATGTTTCTGTACAGTCGTTGATAAAAAAACTGAAAATAAGTCTTTCTTTTGTAGTCATAACGTTTGTATAATGCAATGAACTAGGAGTTTCGTACAGTTAAACAAAAAGAGCAAATAACCCAAAGAAAAGGATTTGAAACTTCATATTGCTCTACTATTGTCACACACTGTAGCATCCCTTCTTGCTAAACAAGAGCACCCTTAAAGACGCCTCCAGCAAGACGACTTTGTTCTTTCGCCTGTCTGCATCCATCGCTCGGTCACTGCATTCTGGAGTGTTTGTGCACGGTGAGCTGGCCGGTCTAGGCATTGCCGGCCTACCTCCCCACTTTAGTTGCTCTCCCGTTTTCGCACCCTTTCGCACCATGCTTGATTGATCTTCCAGGCTGCATTCACGGCTGCGTGCCGCGGTGTTCCTTGGCCTTGAGGCCGCCGGCCGGGTGCAACGTGCAGACAAGTGCTGCACGCTCTCGGACTTGCACTCAGCCACCTAGTTAGGATGGATGGGGAGGGGGACTCTTGTTTGGCGATTGATCTTGTCCCGCCCCCGGGGTAGAGAAGCTTTCGTTTGCGACACTCACGACTCAATATGCCACGGCTCTCATCGGTGGCGTGGTAAGGGGTCAGGCAGTTCCAAGAACACGGCCTACGGCACTTGAGCATCACGGGCGCAATGATCTTGATTTTGATGCCCACTTGAGGTGCGTGTGGGACAATGCGAAAGAATGTCAAACATCAGGTATGCTTGCATTACATTACAGCCATTATTTATGTTTGTCGTTAGCGCTTCTTGGTGCTATTCTTTACTGATTCATTTCATTGGCCATATAGATAGCTTCTATGCCAACGACTTTCAACTCCGGAGAGCGCGCTTCTTGCAGAGCAAAACATTTCAATAAGGATATGATCGACGCAACATTTATTACAACCCTGCCTATTTACCCTACAGAAACGATCACGCACAGAGCGTTCGCAATAAATAAACGCCACTCTATCTGCGCAACAAACAATACGCATCCGCAACAATAAAATCCCCTTCTCATCCCAGAGCATGCTTGCCCCAACAATGAAGTGCAAACAGCCATGCACTAACCGTTTTGAGCAAATGTATTTATTACATTCTTCCTCGCCACTTTTTTTATTGCTCGCCACGGTACGATCGCAATCACGTCTTCGATCGCGAGATCGTGAAAAACACTGCGATTCCTATTTCTGCGTGGATATGGATATTAATGGATCCACGAGAAAGTAATCTACCGCCCACCGCTCACCACCGGGCCAATAATGGGATGGGATTCATTTTGTGGTTTTCTGCTTTTAATTGAACATTAAAGGGATGGGTGGCGCTGTTACATGGGGGTGTGGGGGGTCTGTTACATGTGTCCGTACATGACAGCAGAACAGACAGACAGACGGACAGACAGACGAACGGACGGCGTGTTGGAATGATCTCGAACGCGTTCTAAAGCGTAAAGCGTCCATTCTACCCCAATGTGCAATGAACCCACCGGCCCATGCATGTAAAAGTGCAGTAAATGCGCTTATGCTCTTACCCGTGCCGTGGCTCGACACGACACGAAAACTCCCAGCTTCCAGTTCCACCGGCAGTGACGCACATAAAACGGGGGTGAGCTATAAAGTAGTGTAACAATTGCTTTGCCACAGAGCAACCGACACAACATAAATCTTTACCGCAAGGCAATTGATTTACATTTACCAACCCCCAGTGGTGCATCGCGAGCGCAGTGCATTAACTTCAACTCTGGTGCACTTTGTCTGTCTGTGTGTGTGCGATGTAAAGGGATTGTCGGAGCGAGATACGGGCAGAGAGTCATAAGAGCGAGATAAGATCGTAGATTATCCGTTCAATTGTGTACGATTTATTTTCAGCAATCACACAAACGTATTGCACGGTTTAATTAATTTATTGAAATAAATTAAACGATCATGGGGTGACTTGAAAAATAACCAAAGATAGAATAAGAGCCATTTGTATGAGAGTACAGTGGATGTGGAAACGATGATACTGGAAAGAAACACAGATGATACTTGCAGAGAACTCATCGCAATAAAGTGTAGCAATTTATGATTAGTAATAAAAAATAATCTTAAAATAGCGTTCCTTCATTTGATTATCTCTTCTGCCTCAATCACATCATTACGCTCAGTAACTGACCCTACAGCTACACACCGCACTGTACCTTCAGCTCGCTCCTAGCTGTTAGTGTTACTTCACTGTTCACTCTCTACTCCTGTCCTGACGCGCTTTCGCGCACTGATTATGCTGTACCACACCTGATAAACGTGCGGAGCGTGAGGTGCCGAGACGACATGGAACCTGTCCAAGCCCCCCCCCCTCTCTCTCTCTGTGTCTCCCTTCTACCCACCCCCACCCTGACTGCAATCCAATTGGCCGCAGAACAAACATTTGCCGATTTAATGGCAATCATTCATTCCCGGAAGAGTTTCGCTTTCGATGGGTAGAACCACTTCTGGCACGGCCCTGTTGTTCCCCGCGTGCCGGTAGAACCAGGAAGCGGCAGCATATGTATAGGGCCCGTCCACTCACATGCCCGAAAAGAAGCGAACAATTGGCTGTAGAGGTAAATGGGGGGGGGGGGGGGGTTTGCGCTGCCTTCTTCTTGCTATATTGCTGCTTAATTAAAGCAACGCGCGTGACAAGCGACGTCCATTCGGCTCTTCGGCCGTCCCATGCGGTGCACGCCTTTCTGTTAAAGGCCGCAGTGGTTTAAGGGTCCTTGTGGGAGCCCTTTGGCGCCTTTGTGCAGCGCCCACGCTGTACATAGTCCAAGGCATGTCAGGCTAGGAAATTGGCGTGCTCGAATTGGCAACGGGGAAACTATTCTAGATTATGCTTTTCATTAACCCTTGAAGGAGAGGCTGGGGATACTTAAACCTAAACATATGGATATTAAAGTTATGGGTTTTTATGTTTAAAGCCTTAAGACAGTGGGCTCTGCCGCCTATACAAATAGAAACGCTCGAATTGAACTCGAATAATTGACATTTGCATACTCCTCTAGGGTTAATGTGCCACCCAAACCGATACGAACATGCAAACAAAAAGCGAACCACATTCATTTCACATTCGCACATTGCATTCGCTCCCACCATTCCCCACCTCCCACCGCAGCAGCAGCTGCACCAGCTGCACTCACGCGGCCAAACGAGCGTACGCGAACGAGCGAACGCAACACACAGAGAGATGACACATCGGGTGTGCGCGCGCGGCTCGGTGCGTCCTTCAATCGGGCTGCCGGCTTATGGCATATTATTAATATTACGTGGTAGATGGTGGTGGCGGCCCGCATAGTAGTCGCACACACACACACACACGCGCAGAGTAACACACCCGATTCTCCTCCGTCCCATCCCCAGTCGGCTCCATCACTTTAATCTTACGCGCGGCGCGACAACGCATCGTGAAATACATAACAGTTCATGGTCGTTCGTTTTCGTTACCGGCTGGAGCGTGTGTGTGTGTGTGTGTGTGTGTGACGGAGCAAACGAAAAAGGAGCGGAAATGCTCGCTGAGAAGCACAGACACAGAAGCCTTAAGACTCAAGTTCAGAGTAGTTATATAAAGAAAAAAAACAGCTTGTAAATTAAGTTTGATATCAAACAGATAAAGAAGTTAGCTTTAAGAGCGCCATAAACCATGCAAGATTTGACATGTGTAGCCTCATTTCAGCAATGTCATCGTTACTCTTACTTTCCAGATTATGCCACACCGCGGCACAATGCCTATCGATCTGCGTCATTCATTCAAAAGTTCGATCTCAACGGTCTGGTCTGGCGCTGTTCTAAGCAAAAAAAACCGAACCCTCATTCTTCCCGATGTAATGTGATCTTTCGGCCAGACTCCAATCAGTGCCCCCAAAGGGTTTAGTGACCGGTCGTCAGCGCTGGTCATAAAAATCGCTTCACACGACCTCACCTCGCTCTCTCTCTCTCTCTCTCGAACATATCGATCATGAGAAAAAGGTGATACCTCGTTGGCACCACACATTCGCGTTCCAGCAACCGACATACGAAGAAAAAAACATTCCTTAACTGCCGGGTTAAGGATGACTACCATTAAATTAGGCAGCTATTACTCAATCCCGCACCGCCATCGCCGTCGCTACTTCGAGGGTGATCGAACTCGATCGAGGCTTTTTTGCTGCCCATTTCGTTGGTGGGCTTCTTGCTACGATGGGGTTGTTGGATTTACCCAGAATGAACGAGTTTTTGCGCAGGCACACACACACACATGCACAAAGACACTCGTTTGGCGGAAGCTGAAAGTGATTTTCTGAAAGCGCAAAAGACGCGCAACAGCGAACAGCGAACAGCGCAACAGGAAACGGGTGACGTGCTTGTGCATTATTATTAGAAAGAACTACAAACGACCGGAGGAAGAAGACACTGGCATCTCGTTGGACAGTCTAAGGAATTCTGTTGTTCTGCGCCGCTCAGCAACAGGAATGTGCCGGTGCTAAGTGTTGTGGCTGTGGTCGAAGGCGAAGAAGGATGGATGTAGCGTGAGGACCGAATGAGACTTCCCGACTTTGAGTTATCAAACTGAGCTACGAAAATAGTCGGCAAACTTTAAGGTAAATGCGGTTGTTGGACATTGATTTATGAGCATTTCGGTTTGATTGTTATGACATTGTTTTGTGACGATCAGAAGAGAAGATCATTTAAAGTGTAAAAACATCGTTGTTACCGTATTACTTACCGAAACGCACAGTACTATTCTAATCGTACAGAACCGGCAAGGTGAAGGTCACCAGGTAGAGATATATTTCGCAAACATTCCCAGCCCCTAAATACTTGTTTCCATTCTCCAACCCAATCCCAAACCATCATTCCAGTTTTTTGGGCTGCCACTTCCCCAGCTAAACTGCTGCGCCGCTTCCGCTAAACACACTCAGGAACACGAACCAAACTAAAAAACAACACAAAGCCGGAACCTAGTTGGCATTAGACATACGGTACCATTAAAAAAACAACAGGAATCTAACCCTAAGATTACGCAATCGTCGCTAGACGCGCGACCGATAGGTTTCGCGCAACGGTTTTAGTTGCGCCAAACACCACGTGGCCTCCGCGCGCATTGATTGCGCTAGAATTTCCTCGTTGGTGAGTTTTGTTCCCCCTTCTCACGCGAAGAACCCACACATGCACACAGACACACATCAGCACAGCAGCAAAAGCGGCAACGGCTAAGCTGGACGTGACGATGTCTTGCTTACCTTTTACGGCACAAGCGTCGCGACCGCTGCGAGCTTAGCCCTACCGACCTACCCTGCACTTCCACTACCTCGCCCTCCCTCTCCCCGGCCTGGTCAAACGTCAACTTGACATAGATCGAAAACTAGTTTCCGATGTCAGAAACCGGGTGGGCGAGAATCACGGGGCGCCACCGCCAAAGGGATTGGCTGGCGCAAGAACGACACCTTTGCCTTACGCGCGAGCGCTTACTTCCGCATGGCACAAAGGCGAGATCGAGAAATGGTTGCGGCCCCAGGCATCACTCCGTCCCGATGGCGGCATGTTGGATTTGTTTCCTTAATTGAGTAATTGTGCGAATGCTGTTTTTTTTTTTATTTTCATTCGCTCTTGCTATCGTGGTGAAACAAAATGACGAAGCGCTGAGCAGAGAGGAAGGAATGCATAAATGAAAGCGAAACGAACCGACATGCTTGCGACGTCGGTGACACAAGCAGGCGTTGGTTGCTAACGCGCACGCCGGGCAGACGATATGGTGTGCATAATTGCTACCTACTATTGTCTCTGTTGACCTTATAATTTTAAATAATTTCTATTAGCTCCATTTTTTAGAGTCCACTCTTTACTCTCAACCCGTTCCTTTATGAAAACATATTCCAATGCTCAATGCTATCGCTCCAGCCGTGCTTGTCGTATCCAAGTGTTTGTGCCAAACTGCCTGCACCTACTGCTTAATAGCCCCCAGCGCGTCGTCTTAGCATTGGTCCGTGTTGGGAGAGTAATAAATGGAACCATTTTTACCATTTTGCGCTTTTCTACTTCTATCCCAGATCGCTCACGTCTCTTCCACCGACTCTAACAAAAGCCGATCAGTCTGCACACGGGAACGACCTATCGAGAAGTCCTTGAACAGGGAATCGGCATGCATTGATATGCGCTTAGATGAGTGCATAATGCGGTTTAATTGCACATTTAATGTTTTAAAGTCTTATAAAAAAGTTAATGGCAAAATAAAGCTCAAAATTATGTTATAAAAATTTCTTTCAACAAAACACACAAAACAACACACTTGCTTATTCCACAAACGTATCACTTCACAAAAGCCAGTGCTGTTTCAGCACGACTGCATTCGTTGGTGCTGCTGCACCATATGCACCAGATCATTCACAGTGCGCCGCATTTGCGGCACTATGTTGAGCCCGGGCTTGCAGCACAGAACCGCTTGGCCTTCAACTGGCACGCTAAAGTTCGAGTTCGCTTCGCTCTTCGGCACCAAAACGACACATTTTATGCAAAAGAAGCAGTTGGTAACTGCAACTGCAACGAAACTGGCATATGAAGAAGGAGAAAAGGGGTCTAGGGGCACAATGCTAAAACGATGCTCTCCCAAGACCCCCGGACATGGTGATGGTGTGGCGTTGGTGGCAGTGTTTGACGCAGCTGTGGTAAGTGCATCCATATCTGTCCGCGGTTTCGTCTTTAAAACACACACATTTTTCATCCATAAGCCATAAGCGCTCGCTTGTTTTATGTAATATGACGTTACAAATGGGAAACAGTATCCAAGAAATAATACAATGTTTCAAGTGACGTGTTACTGAGCAGATCAGAAACTTAATTCCGTTCTAATTAGAATATTAAATATTAACGTAACGGTTATCCCATGAGCAGGGCCAGCTTGTTTATTGGCGTTTTCTACAGTTAACCATTTCACATTTTGTGCCAAAGCAGCACCACCAGCTATGCAAATGTATTGACCAGTCCACTGACGTGCTATCGCGATCATTAATGTCAACTTGCGACGGCGAAGATCGTTACGCAATGTGCGATCGCGCCGTACCTCCGACCAGTCGATGCTAGCTAGATCGCAAGATATTGAAGTGAATCATTTTGATTTTCTCATGCCCTTGGTTCGGTCCCTATTCCCCTGCTGCTCGAAATTGCAACTCATCATTCCAGGAAATACTTGCCAAATGACTCACCGACAAGGGGTCTATCTTATGTCCTCGCGATCGTGCAGCATCGTTGTTCCGGAAATACCATTAAACAGAAGGAAACAGTAACTAAACTGGAGTGCAAAATATCGACCTCGTTTGTGATCAAGAATTACGCACAGGTAGAAAGAAAACATTCGCACACGAAGCCTATATTGGCTGGGATCGCGCCCGTTCCAGAAGACTGCATTCTTCACGTGGATGAATCATCGTGCTAGAATTTTCAACCTCAAGCTCCCGTCAGCATTCTATGCTTGTCTGCCCCTCGCTGCGAGCATGATGAAACATGTTCAGAACGAAACTAGAATGATGAAATCGTCGATGAGCCATTACAGCTTAAATATTTGGACGCGCAGTTTCGGATGTAAACAGCGACATTTATTTACGAGTTTCATTGCGCTTTTGAAAAAAGATTTAAATTGGGTTCGTAATTTAGCGCGTGAGTAATTTTCGTAACATAACACGTCATAATTACAAATAAAAATAGGATTTTCGATAAGCAATGTGTTGTATTTAGTCTTGTTCAAAAACATACTCAGTCATCATTCCCCGCATTTTGCAACACGTAACCCAACGGTTACAGGAATTATTACAAAAGATAATGTTCGACAAATTATCTCATAAAATATTTCCCTCGTAATTTCGAAGCGAAACATATCACACGAAGATTACAGCCTTGTGCCATACGTGCCTGGTTTTATCAAGAACGACTTCAAACGCACACACACACACATTTTCCCGAACAAATTGCAAATTACGCTGCAAACAACTCGTTCACGAAGCTCACCGACTAACAGTGGCCAAAATTGCATCCGGCTGGCACATGTGCTCTCTTGTATGTGCCCCTTCTTTATCGGCTTCCTAATCAGCAACAGCAGCAGCAGCAGCAGGCAGCTGCTGCCACCAGTGAGAGTGTATCATTTTCCCCGAAATCAATCACAAACCCCCGAATTACGGCCAGTTATGCCGAAAGGCAACGCCACAGCACACACGCGTTTGTGTAACGAAACTTGTCCGGCTGGTTCTAATCACGTCCTGGCGTGAAGAAGAAGAAGAAGAAACCCACCACGAGGCGAAGACCGAGGGTTTGTTGACCTTCGGAGGGTGCATCCTTTTCGGTGCACTCGAAGCCGCTGCTGCGTATGTCTGCTCCTGGCTGCTCTGGCCAATCTCCAAAAAACATCCAAAACCCTCGCAAAAAAAAAAAGACTCGAAAGGAAATGGGAGAATAACAAAATAAATTTATTGTACCTTGAGCAACAACAACAGTGGTGGGGAGGGGTGATGGGGGGAGAGGGTGTTTGAACGCATCCAAACATCCGAAAATGTTGCGAGAGGAAAGACCGATGGCATCAGCAGTACTATCGTTGTCGTCGTCATCATCATCATCATCAACGGTCGACGCCACCACAGCCACCCCAAACCGATGGGGTCAACGAATAAAAAGCGAACCGACCACGCTGCGACAACGCGAGCGCGAGACTTTGGCGCGTAATCTTGGTGCGCTTCCACGACGCCACGCGACGCTTTGCGTATTTCTTTTTTTCCCGCGCGCGCACTCTGGGAGAGAACAAGATCTGTCTGATTTTTGTTACTGCTCTGTTATGTTATTATTTTTGTTTTAGCATCCCGGCACACCCAGCCCCCCCTCCCCCTGAGGATGATCTGCCGGTGTAGAGCTGCGGCGTCATTTTGAGCCTGCACGCGCGCTCCAAGCCGAGCAAAAACACGCCGATTTAGTGCACTTTATTTTGGCAGTGCGCGTTTCACAACGTGATGTGAGCGATTTCATAATCGTGTGCACCTTCATCCTCCCTTCTCGCTGGTGGAGGGATAAATAAATCGCACACACACACACACGGACACACCAATCTTAGCGACGAAAAAGAAAAACTGACTCAAGAGCTTAAATTGGATCGGCCTGTTTTTGTTTTCAGTTCGTTTAAAGTGTTGTTGTTTGTTTTCGTCTTATTTTTCGCTTCATTGGCTGAAAGTGCATTGCACTACCGTTCACCATACATCGTCAGCCTTACCACACACACACACACTCACACACACACACACACACACACAGACAGACAGACCGACGGACCAGAGCACGTACAAATCAAACCCCTTTTTTGCAGCAAGCCGGAAGGTGAAATGGCAACAAGGAAAACAGAAACAAGACGACCCGGCAGAAACACGCAGCGGACATGATGTGAGTGGTTGTGTGGTGGGCACTCAGCTCAGGTACAGCTGCCGCTTGGGTGGTGGCACTCATTTGGTTGGCCGTAATGTCCTTGGGGAATTTCGGCGAATTTTGTGAGATTCGGTTGTTGGCGCGCAATAATCGTTGCGCAAGCCATTGCTCCCGCATTGCACCGTGCACGTGCAGCGAGCGGTTTTCCGGGACAAGTGTACACAAGGTGAGAGATGCACAAACACACACACACACAAAGGAAAGGATGTACAGTTCAGGTGAAAAATGATTCACAGTAAACTTTGGGTTGGCATGGTGATGCCATGAAAATTCCCCGCGCATCATTAGGGATTCTTGGAAGCACGTTGCTGTAGCAATATTTGTTAATTGTTATAATTAAATTGGATTCTAACAATTAGGAATTTTTTTTTGAACTTTAATAAGTTGAAATCATTTAAATAAATAAATACAAGTAAAAATGCACGAAAATACTAAAATATAGCAAGTGTTAAATGAAAACCATAAAATCCTAACAAAAATTTTCATGATATTTCATTCTTTCCGCTCTCGTTATCTGCTTTAATTTCCTTATTTCGCTTTATTTGTTTCACCTGATTCGCACCACTGCTCGAACGTCGCAAATGCTGCACTTTTTGTTTCGGACCAACGCACCTTTGCTGCTTTGGAGGCGCATTCTTCCCTCTTCTAAATGCAATGCCCTCCGCGAAAAAAGGAGCGAAAACAAAAGAAACTGCAAGAAAAACAGCACACAAAGTTTAATGCTTAGAACGAAACAGCCCCAAACAGAGCGGAGAAACGGATAATGGAAACGCAAGCAACAAGAAAACATTTGTGCAGCTGCATATCGTTTGGCATCGCCGACCAGCACTGCCTCTGGATGCATCTTCTTTTTTCGGGGCGTCATTTTGTTATATTATGCCGGTGCGACATCCAATACCCCACATTGGGGGAGGGCATTAAACAGAGGCAGGTCAGCCCGGGTATGGGGAGGGAAAAAGGAACAAAAATGCAGGCCTCCTTCTCGATAGAACCTCCTTCTGCTCCCTTTCCCAACCCGTGGAAGATGAAGTGAGACAGATTTCGGCAATCAAGCTGGGTGCATTTTTTTGTTTGCGCGTGTGTGCAATGCAGCAGGGCCAGATGATAGGGGAAGGCGGGGGGGGGGGGAGAGAAGACCACTGCACACGCAAAAGGTCATTGAACGTATCAGGTTGCTTGTATTAGTATGTGTGATGCGATTGGAGAAGAATGATTTGAAGTTTGGTAGACATTTCGCTCGTTCCCTCCATTGCTCATTCTCTGGCGCAGGAAGGATGCTGCCGATAAGATGATGCGCATTTTGTGCGCGCGTTTGTGTTGCTGTAATTTATTCCGATTGCACAAGAGCGTCCTTAATGATAGTGGAATGTTTTTAGAAATTAATTAGCAACGACCATAAACGAGTCAAATGTTAATAATAAGAAGAAAAAAAACGCCGAAATTTGTAAAATTGCAACCATGCGCTGTTTTGCGTAGGCGAATGCGCAAACATGTGTGTGAGGGAAACGTAATCGCACAACGTGCCTCGTGCCCATACAGTGCGCTGCTCGAGAATATTATGCAATCAGAGGCCACTTACACTCTTGTACTGAGGCAAGACAAGATCATGTACGGAACTTTTTCGTTCTTACGGTTGGTAGAAGAGCTTGGTAACTGTCATACACATGTGTAATAATAACCTTTGCTTTACATTTATCGAACCAACCAAAATGCTTCATAATTCGCGTGCCTTCGCTACCCTTTTACCCCATTTTTCAACCCCATACAAGATAACGACACCATTCCACAAATAAATGCACAAACATTCCCTCCCGAACTGTTTTCGGCTGACCTGTGTGTGTGTGTGTTATCTTGTTTTCTTAGCCCCCCAAATTATTTGTTTTGTTTGTGTTTTGTGTTCCACAGCTGATTCCAACGCATGGGGGCAGTTGTTTTTTACCCACTGCAAACCTTGTTGTTTGCCAAATCCAACGTGTAGATGACGTTATTTAGCTATCACACCTTTCTCGTGCATTTTTGTATATTTTCGTACGCTTCTTTTAATAGATGTCGCCCACGTGCTCATTCCTGCGTGTATTTGTGTATTTTTTTTTATTGTTTGATGCATTTTTTGGTTAAAAAAAACCACTGATATGAGCTGTATTTACCTCATGGAGAGTGTAAATTAAGATAAACGAGCTATAATGTCGCGAATGATGCTCATATGATGCAATATTTCATGTTTCTATTGCCCCAACATTTCACCAATAAATCATACCTCTCTTTGAGGAACAAAAGAGCATCCTTCAAAACAAACAGTTTAAATTACAACCGTTTTGCTTCCCGCCAAACCGGGGGTTGCGTGATATCAAGATAACGCCAAAAATGAGTTCGTTGGTCGTTTGCGTCTTGCGTTATCTAGCGGAATAATAAGAAATGTACAACGGTCAACGGCAAGCGTTGGGGATTTTCGCGAACCGAAAACAAATCGTCGATCATCGTTGGTGTTGGTCGCGCGTCGGTGGTGGTGGCGATAGGATGTCGTTTGGCTTCGCGCCATCTGATCAATTGTACGCCGGCTCGCGGGTGTTTGGGTCGTTGACCGCCCTAGACAGGGTGGCGATTATGGTGCATTTTTGTAGGTGTAATGGGCCTACGGGTGTGTGTATGTGTGTGTTTGTGTTGATAGCAACCTGTAATAACATTTCAAACCGTGTGTGAGGACGTGACCAGCGGACAGTTGGCCCCCTTACCGTGCAAGGTGTTTGTTTTTCACTTTTTGCCTCTATGAACTCTCGTGTGTGACGATGTACAGGTTCACAAGGCATTACATCTTGGATACATGCAGGCTTGAAGCAAGAAATCAATTATTAGCATATCCATAAATGATAAATATTTCTACAACAAACGATAAACGAGAATCTAATTCCAGATATCACAATCGAAACCTTTTTGATTATTAATGGAGCTCATCATTTAGCTCAAAGTTACTCTTTAAAAATAGAAAATAAATAAATAAAATCGTTCACCTGTGACCCTAGCAATGTCACGGCTCACGCTCCTCAACTATATGAAGAAAGATGAAACAACAAATCCCAAAACACAACATAAGATAATGAGCCATTCCATCGCCGCTCTGCTGGGGCGTTGTTGTGTGTGTTTTTAACAGCATTATTTATGCTCCCGGTAGGTGTGCCAGGCGATTAAAGCTGCCTTTTTCGCCACAGTTTTAATTCCACTCCTTCTATTGATCTCTTACAGTTTTCGGTGGAAAGTGGAGAAAGGCCAATTCCATTTCTCGATCGAATTTTCGATGCAGACGCGGGGTTCGCTTCACCGTCATCACTGGCGATCGCGTTTCACGCCGCATAGCCCAACATGAGCTGGGAAGAATGAAAGAAAATTTGCGAAAATGGAACCGCATACACGATGCTGCATGTATCTCGGCCCCTTCCTCCCCACGGGCCTGTACGTATCAGGCCATTTTTGACCGATGTGATAAACCATAATCACAACACACAGTGGGAGGTTGGTGGGTAGGCGAAGGAAAACTTTCACCAAAATCAAGCCAAAAATATACACCGAAACGGAATGTGCAACACCACACAGCCACGAGGGAACGATCTCGCTCTCGATCTCGCGTGAAAGAAACAAGGGAGCCGAGCGAGCTATGTTTAAGCCATGAAAATCAGCAAGTTTGCCATTGAAACGATCACGCTTTTCGCGGCCGCAAGCAGGTCGAATAGGGGGGGGTGGAGCTAGAAGGAAAGGCGTTTTTCCGGTTGGTTCCAAGCCACAGTCGAGAAACTGGGTCACACCAAACGACCGGGTAGAGAAAACTGCTCCAACAAGTTTACTGCATGCGTGTGTGTGTGCGTGTCGAGTGAGGTGATCGCAACCGGGGAGGGGTGGAGTGCGGAGAAAGGATAAAAAGAAAGTTACGATCGGAAACCTACCCGTTCCTAAGCGACCGAATGCCGCTGCCTGCCTACTGCGGCGTACTTGACGGTGGGGCCCGGCGTGCGGTTGTGTGTCAAAAGTAAATGTTTTGCTTTTGCTTTTGCCTCTTTCACCGTGGGACCCGGGAGAACTGGGAGGGAAATGCTATCTTTCACAACCGCCCCGCTGCCCGCGAACGGCTTGGTTGTGCGATTGCATCGTCGTTAAAGCCGGCAGCCAGCAGTAAGCCAGCAGAGCCATCTTAGAAGCGCGAATGCTAGGTGCTGTGAATGTGGTATGGTTGTGGTAAACTACACAGCGTGTGAGAGAGAAAAAAAAGCATTACGTGTGGAAGGGAAATGAAGATGAGAGGAGCAAATCAGGGGAACCAGTGTTAAGGCCGCACAGGAGAAAGCGTACCAATCGTTTGAAAAGGTGTAGGAAACGCACAGCGAAAACGATCACTAGGTCGCAAACAATCTGAGATGGGTTTGAGTAATGATAAGCAAGTAGGTAAGCAAGTTAGTAAGCAAGTTTGTAAGTAAGAAAGTAAGTAAGTAAGCAAATAAGTAAGTGAGTAAGTAAGTAAGTAAGTAAGTAAGTAAGTAAGTAAGTAAGCTAATAAGTAAGTAAGTAAGTAAGTAAGTAAGTAAGTAAGTAAGTAAGTAAGTAAGTAAGTAAGTAAGTAAGTAAGCAAGTAGGTAAGTAAGTAAATAAGTAATTAAGCAAGCTAGTAAGTAAGTAAGTACGTAAGTAAGCAAATAAGTAAGTAATTAAGTAAGTAAGTAAGTAAGTAAGTAAGTAAGTAAGTAAGTAAGTAAGTAAGTAAGTAAGTAAGTAAGTAAGTAAGTAAGTAAGTAAGTAAGTAAGTAAGTAAGTAAGTAAGTAAGTAAGTAAGTAAGTAAGTAAGTATATAAGTAAATAACTATATTGGATAATTAGTACGTTAGTAATAAAATGAGTATGTAAGTAAGTAAGTAAATAGATAATTAGTATAGATAAGTTAATAGATAAGTTGAGAACAGAAGAAAAAAAAGAGAGTAAGTAGTTCAAGCTATAAAAAAGCAGGATATTATTTATCTATGTCGATAAGTAAATGAGAGAATATGCAAGTAAGCAAGTAATTTGGTTAGTGGGTTAGTGAGCAGGAACATGAATATAAAACTAAATCAGTAGATGAGCAACTAAATACATAATTAGGTATGTCAGAAATTAAGGCAGAGAGTAAATAATTAACTACGTCCATCAATAAGTAATATTGTAGGTATATTGAATGAACAGGTAAATAAGTAAGTAAATAAAAAGGTTTATATAAGTTAAGTTCTCTCGGATCATGAGATCATGAGTCTCCAGTGAATTTCCCTTCGAAATATTCTAAAATAATACACACCACAGAGTTTGCGAGTTTTCCAACAAAACACACTTGAAAGACACTCGGTCCGCTCAGACAGTCTGCAGACTACTCGCAATGATTTATGGGACCGTTTCAAGAGCGTCCAATCGTCTGTGAAGTAGGATGTTCTATTTTCTGCCCCGACATAATGGTGTCAGGCTGTAGCACCAGCAGCGAGCCGGTATGCACTTTTACTGACCTTCTTCAACGGATTACGGGCGATAAATTCAGCTTCGCAATAACAAACTCCCGTTTTCTATTAGCACGGCTGCTGTTGCACCTTTGATAATCATTGGTGAAGCTGTGCTGAGCGCTGCCGATCTGAGCCACAGGAAAATCACGTACGATCGTACAAAACCAGCCACAAACGGCAGCACCAACCGGATGACGAGAAGGAAACGATAGCAAAATAGACACAGAATGGCACACCGTAGCATAGAGGTAGCACGAAACAAAAACATTAAAACACACACAACGCCCTCGGGGAAGCCAATGGGAGGAAGGCCGGTGCGACGTTGCATGATGTTGGGAAGGTACAGAAACGAGGCCACGGGTTTTTCGTGATCGTTCCGCCCTGGAACCGGTTCTTGATTATCGTCGTCGTTTCCCGCGTCCGTTCGGCACAGACGATGCTATGCTGTGGCCACATATTTAGAACACTTTCACTCACGATTTCACACACAACGCTACACACTCACACTCGGGGGGATGCTGTTTCGAGGTCACAGCGCGGAGGCCGGCAGAGATAGGGAAGGGGGTTGGCACAGCACGGCCAAGTGATCCGTGCGACCGTGAAAAAGCATTTTCCGGCTTTTCCACCGAGCGAAGCTAGTATCTGTAGGGCAATGGGTCGTGTGTGTGGTAAAGGTCATAGTTCCACAGGAGAACTAGCTATTTTAGTACGGTGACTGTGAAGTACTTTCAGCACAGATTCTACGTATTGGATGAGATTTCAGATAGAAGAAAATTAATAAAAAAGTATCTAACAATGTGTTTGCAATAATAAACGCAATACAAGTGCTGACCAATCCATCCTTACTTACAATTTCATGCCAATCGAAAAGGAAACTTAAACATATCGCAAGCAGCATAACTACGAGCGGAGTGAGCATTATCAGCCAAGCAAAAAAGCCCCCGATCGCGCGCCGCACGCTTTCGCTTCACTTTCATAACAAATTACAAATTATTACACAAATGAGCTACATTCGTGGGTATTGTGGCGGCATACCTCAACGCCCGCGTACGCGCATCGGACGAGCTTTTCACTTCGGTTTCCGATTTACTGGCGTTGCTTGCGTTGGGAGTTGCCGTGTTGCCACTTTCTTCTGAGGCGTTCTTCGCCGACAAAAAACTTTCAATTCGGCACCTTTTTTTTTTTACTCATCTAACCGTCGTGGGTACGACGAGGAGTTGGAAGTTTGGAGTGCCGATGGTGCTCCCATTTGATCATGCCTCATTACGTCGGGCGTCGGACGAATCGTGTCATGGGAAAGTGGTTTTGTGATGGTTAGTTCAACAACAAAAAATCAAAAACAAGACTATTGTGTTGAACGTGTTGTGATTTTCTTATAGCAATAACCATCTAAACAACGTCAAACATAGAAAAGCTTTAAATGAAGCACAGCTTTGTACATAAAAAGCATTAACTTACTTATGTCAAAATCCAATGCATAATTCTCCTCACTCATTCGTTTGCGTTAAAATCTCATCCAACCCTTTTGCATCAACTTTCATCTTCCATTTCGATCGCTCATACACACACACACACACACACACACACACACACACACACACACAGAGACACCTTACACGATCGAGTGCTCTTCCGCCAGTATAATCGTTTCTGGTTCACTGGTGCCATAGAAAGCTTCCTCGCCCCTTTGCAGCTTGACTGCTGTAATCATCATCAGCAGCAGCAGCTTCCCAATTAAAGCATAAGCGGCTGCGGCCGTTCAGTTTATTCATTCACTCGTGCTCCTCCCTTGCTCTCTTTCTTTGCCTCCCAAATGCAACACTATGAAATGAAAGAGATTCCAATGAAGCGACCACTGTAGTGCAAGAATTTTCACGATTCGCTTTCTCCCTTCCGTAGCGCTCGGGAGATGAATACAGCGAAAAGGGGGGAAAAGTGGAACTCAACACAGGGTACACACACACACACACACAGGCACACTATCATACTCGAGTCATATGAAGTAATCTTCAGCCGTGATGGTAATAATGTTACACTCCGTAGCACCATGTCCCCGATTTGGCGCTGCATTGGTGAGCGCGCACGCAGTGGTGTTTAGCGCCGGCAAAGAAAAGGTGAAATTTCCATCGCGTTTTCCTTCATTGCAGCACAGTTTTTTATCGCATCTCTTGCTTTCCTCCTCTGTGGCTGTGGCACAGATTGCTCAACTGGTTACAGTGAAGGTACCATAAAGTTGTTGCTGTTAAATGCTCATAAAACAAATAAATAAATAAATAAATGGCAAGTGCCACTTGAAATTAAATAATACATTCAAACCCGAATGAAATTGTAAAACTTTGGGGATAAAAAATTGGTTCACTTTTTTCCATCCACCACTGTCTATTTTGCATTGCAGTCCTTCAATGCGCATCCCTCAAGGGTGACCAAGCTGCCAAGGTAAGGCCTCTCAAGCACACAGACAGACACACACACATACCATCCCACTTTCTTCTTTCACTTGGACCTACAGCATAATACTGCACTTGCGGGGAGAGCGCCCGCGCACGCCCCCTTTCCATTCCAGCGGGGCCACACCACTTTCGGGTAAGACTTTCCTTCTGCTAGCGATGTTGCTCTTTCCAACAACGTTTCAACGAGGCGGTTACAACAACAATCATTACAGCAACAAGCTTTCTCCAATCCGCTTCTCAACTGCTCCTCCTCCTTCTGCTAGTCGGCGTTACCGTGTGCAATGAAAACAACACCGTCTTCTCCCCACGGAAAGCGGCACGAAAAAGACCGGCCTCAAAACGGTTTCTTTCTGTGTGTGTGCCTCTCAAACTGCCGCATACACGGCTGGAAAAGGGCACAAAGTCACTAGGTCAAGACTTTCACGGGCGTTCCGTGCTCGGCTCGATGCATCGCACCGTTGAAGACACCTTTGGCAAACGCAGGAAAACGTTGGAATTGGAAGTGGGTTTAAGTACAAAACGGAGGTAAACACTGTCATGCAGGAGTAGGTTTGAGTTTGTCTTTTGTAGTATTTGTACAAGGGAAATATATTCTGTGCTGCATCATGGAGGCGCCTAGTGGAATTGAGACACTTTATCCGTGTTTTAATAATGGTGAATTCCTTGTTCTTATATTTTTTTTTACAAAAAACAACTTCTTCAATTAAGGAACTTCTTGTTGCTGTTATTGTACGTTACATTATTTCGCTCAATTTTTGGGCCACCGTAATGGATGACCTCAATACTTTGACACGCTCTACAGACGTAAAACCGAGAAAGATTCTTTGTGTAAAACAATCATAAAAGGCAACAATAAGATAATCAAAAGCTTTTAGTGACAACACATCTACCTCTTCCTTAAGAAACATGGAAAAAAATCCCCTACAAAAAAATAAGAAAATGGCACAGTTATTCTTTGCCGGGGAAAATCACGTCGCAATAAACATGGTTTCGTAATTAAAGACGGCTGATTCTGTGCAAAATTATCCCGTGAGTAAGCTTATCACGATGACATTTCGGTTGCTTTTTTTTTGGCACAACAACACAACAACCTCATCACACTGGTTACAAGAGCATCCCTTGAGCTCAAGCTACGTATTTTGAGACGCTCTCGATCACTTGTAAGATCGTACGCGACAGATCGTCAGCGAGCCGTTGCTTAATTTTTCATTCAATAATATTGCCCAATGTCGTGACAGAACGCGTCAACACACACACACACGCGATCCGTGGCAGTGGTAGAGCATTCGCGTGTCTTCCCATGCCTAAATTTAACAACACCCCCTGCTCCACCCAATGTGCTGCGGCCGGTAGGGCCAAAAATAACCCGATGACTCTGCACAATCCGTGGGCCACCAATGTTTTTACTTTCTCACTAAGAGTAGCAAACTTTCGTCCCCTCTAACCCGTGGGGAGGGGGGGGGGGAGAAAAAGAGAGAGAAAGAGAGCGAGAAGTTTGGTTTTGCAGTACTTCTAGCCGGCAGCTTACTTCGCCATATGGGATCGTACATCGCGATCGACCTCGTTACGTGATGGCGAATGAATGAAGGAAGAAATTTACTATACACCCCGAGCGCACACGCACACACGGCCGGTGACAGCTGACCGTAGCAACGGACATGTTGGCCTTGTCTGTTTCTCTGTTTCGATCGTTTCGGTCGACACAAAGTCCAACTTCCGGTGAGGCACGTGGCGAGATTTGGCCACAAAAACATACGAAGTTCATTGTACCCTTTGACGATTCTTAGATAATTTGAAGTATACATTCTATTCTAGTTTTTAAAAACAAAATTTAACATTGATATTAAAGGGATAGATGAAAAGCATAGAAGAGATCTCATTGAAAACATTAAGAAAAAGGGTTATGCAAACTAATATCAAAATAAAACTAGAATCGAAACGAATATCAACAAAATTGTGTGTATCTAGTTTATTAACTTGTCTACTAAATCCTATACTAACAAAGCCCCTGTGCGCTAGAATACGATCAAGTGAGCGATCGTGTGCTCTGATCCGAGCAGCCGAGCGCGGGTTGGCGCGCAGTGAGCGGTGTAGCTTACAGCACGACAACTGTCAACTGACAACTGTCATAGAAGGGCATACACACACCGTGCGGCGGTGACATTCGCGGGCAAGGACAGCGGTGACGGAATGCTGCATTTACCGTTATTTCCATCTTGAACGTTGCCTCTACGGGTGTATGTGTCTGTAACCCTTACCTCGCTGTACGCTGATGATAAACAAGCACTTCCCCGTGCTAGCTTAGCCGTTACCTTGCCGTCTAATGAGCGCGGCTGAATGAAAACAACAGTTTTACCATTTACTCACAGCCCTCCCCCAGGTAGCACCCTCCTTCAGGTTTGAACGAGGAACCCAGGGCTCACCCGCGATGTTCAGTAGACCCACTTTTGAGATTAGCCCATTGGCACCGTTACGGCACACCGACGGGGATTTGTTGTCGCCGCAAACAATCCAATCACCATCATCATTACCGTCGTCATCACCTCGTCGCTTGGTTTCGCTGTGCGCTAGTTGGATGATGATGTGTCGCAGTTGCCGCAAGCCCTTACACTAGTAACCATGGTATCGATCACTCAGAGGGTTTTGGTATTCAAGGGAGAATTCGTACGATTCCAGGTAAGTAAGAGCATAATTGAGGAATCATGAGCATCTTTGTCCAAATTTTAACACCGAACGTTCGTTGAGGCCTTTAGTTCGCACCCTTACCGACATCGGGACAGATTACACCGGGTCGTCTGTCACACCACTGTCACGCCACTGTCATATTCAATCCATCCATCTTCCGGCTCACGACACACTCTGATGCGTGGAGGGCGGTTGGCTTCGCTCATACATCGCACAGTACATCCACAAAGCTGACTCTATCATCGCCTCAAGGCATCGTGCTTGTGGCTAGGCGGAAATGTAACGAATCTTTCTATTACACCCCGGGGCCAACCCAGGGCGGACCGAAAACCTTGTGCAGTGCAAAACATTTCTTCGCCTTCAAGTTACCGAGCATCCGAAAAGGGGATGCGCTCATTGTCGTGCACTTTGATACTGTGTCACGATGACGCATAGTACGGGTAAGGTGCCGGGTAATTGTACCAGAGCGGCTCGGTGATGTGATTAAAACCCGTTAGAAAGGCCCTCTAGAAGGGCACGGTTGAAACGAGAGCGTTTGCCAACCTAACGATGAGATAATCTATTTACAGTAACATTACATTCACTATTTAATTAGATAAATTTATCTTATATACATAAAAACTTAAATCAAACTATGAACTGCAAACAATCCAAGAGCATGATTTTAATTGTACAAACATTTTTGTGAGCATCAATTTTCACGAAACCACTATTTAAGCAACCGAAACATTCCCAATGTCATCTGCGTTGCTGGTACCTACAACATCCACCTCGAATAGCTTCCCACAAAATCTGTCAATTAGCATTCGTCGAAAATAAATCATTACCGTGGCCTAGATTCGAGCGTCGAACCTTTACCGCGGGCCGCCCCAGAATTGGTTCTTACATAAATGGTTTATTCACGAGACGCCGCGAGCCGGTGTGGCATCATCATTCGTTATCCTTGACAAAACGAACATTTTAAATCTATGCACCTCTTTCTTTCTATCCCAAACTCTCTTCACCCCCTCTCTCTCTCTTTCTCTCTCTCACCCTGTCTTTCATTCTATCTCTCGAAAACACTTTCGAAACCGAAACGCAGTAATCGGCGAGCGCGCGTAATTGCGCAACCGGCCCGAGCGAAGGTAGCGAAGGCCGCAGGAAGCAAACACAAACACCGCTCGGCACGCGAAAGTGAAGCGTTCTAGTTTACGCACCGGGCCAGGCCACAACACCGCCTTGCCGCGCAGCAAACGGGCGAATTGGCAATCGCGCAAACACCAAGACGCCGCGCAGACCCTTTCCCGACCCGAGTGACAACAACGACGACGACGAAGACGACGCGCCGTAAGGTTTGTTTGGGTTCTTTTACATTTTTGTTACCTCCCCCCTCTTCTCCCTCCCGCGGCTACACTATTCCCCTAGCTAGTTTCACGCTATCACGCTTCCGCTTGCGCTTATGTAACCTCCGCAACACGCGTTTCCTCCGTAGCGGAAGGCGACGATAGCGCAAACGTTCTTGCGCTAGCTGATGCGCACTCACTTAACGCGCTTGTGAGGGGTAGGGCTGTGTGCACAACCCGAGGGCAAGTGTTACTGGGGTGTGTGTTACATTAAAATTAGTTCAATATCAAGCGTGCGTGCGTGTGATTTTGTAATGTCCGCGTGTGTTGTAGCGCGCGCAAAACTCAAACCCGCCCCGAAATGAGGCGCGTTGCGCGCAAGGCCACGTGGTGACCTGTTTTAGCTGTACGATTGTTTGGCGAACGAGAATGATATTACATTACCGTTTAGAGGTAGAACTTTTTTAGAAAGACAATAATAAGACAGAATAAATGAAAGCAGAAATATGCAAAAAATTGCTTCTTATAAGCTATTGTTAAGCTAGTTACTGCTTGATTGAGAAGTGACAAATGAGGCCAATTGGCTCTAAGTCTCTATAAAATAATAATTAAAAAAATAATAAATAAATAAACTTTAAAATACTGATTGATTGATCTCCATTGAAAAATCTTCCCTTACATTCTATGATGCAACTTAAAGTAAAATATGTGCTAATTTCATTACTTAAACGTCTCTTACAAATCACCCAATCAGATTTGGCAATTTTTCACATCCCACGGCCGTACAACAGCTGACCAAATGCCAGCAGGCCAATCTCACCCGTGTTTTCGATTATGACACAACACACGGCACGTTCTCCAACTCCCACGTCGTCCTTTCTTTCGTATGGATGAGCTCTCATCGCTCATCGCGTCATTTATTTCGTTTGTTTGCTTAATTAATTGGTCGAAAATTAAACGAGAAGCTTGCCCCCCTCCCCCTCACACACACACACATATGCACAGCACCCAGCTGACAAAAACGAAGCGCAGAAGATTATCACAAAACATCCATACAAATAAACAGACCCCGAAATGTGCGATCCTCGCTCTCGCTCATCATGTGCTCATGATTTCACAATTCATCTTGTTAGCACGCGCGCTTGCTCCACCGCTTGTCCCTCCCCTTCTCCTCCCCCATCGGTCCGGTACAAATAGAACCTTCGAACCCGAAGAGCTTACATAATACGGCTGTCTTTCCTCACACAAGAAGCAGAAGAAGAAGAAGCAGTGGCAATCATTCTTTGCGCCCGCTCGGCCAAGCCCTCCGTGTGTGGTGTAAGCGGTTCCTTCCTCAACATCCGAGCGGGTGGACGGGCGGGACGGGACGGGACGAGCGAAACGCGAAGAAAGTTGGGCCACAGCGTGGGGTGGGTAAGAATCTTATTTTTAGCACGGCTTTGAGGTGAATTTAGAAATTACAGAAAGATTCGCCACCGCCACCACTAGCACCCCTTCAGGGCAGGGCACGCTTTTGTCGCCATTCCTCCCTGCTTCGTGTAGGCATGATCGGAAGATTATTTTTATTTGCAACGGCATACAGAGGCGTAGAAACAAAGCCCCCGCTCTGTGTTGGTCGGACCTACCGCGAAGACGCAATACGAATTTCCCACCCGGCCTTGTGAAGGAAGGAAATTTCCTTGTAAAGGTTTTTGATGGCGTCGAATGGTCCGTGGGGGGGGGGGGGGATGATTAAGCGATTGCCTATCTCGTGTGAGACTGTGAAGCAGAGGGAGCGTTCTGAAGTACGATCTTGTATTATTTGGAGAATTGTATAATAATTTAAACACATTCAAACATACAAACGAAGTGCTCTCTCTGGTCTGTTGGAGTGTGAGCAGTGTGGTTTATAATTAAATGATACTCTCATACCATGTGCCATTCCGCGTCTGTCCACTGTCATGATTAATAATTCTTTCCTCCGGTTCCATTAAGCAGTCCGCACACAAAACAAAGCACCTCACTCACCGTTCCACAGACCGAGCAAAAAGGCAAAAAAAAAAGGCAACGGACCCCTCAGTGCTCTGGTCTGGTGCATTTTTACCGATCGTTTTCGCTGCATCTGCAGCCCGGCTGGTTTGGGGTGAACTGCAATATGGCGTGGCGTGGCGTGTCTGTCTGACCCAGAACGGGAAGTAATGGTGCTATCAACAACAAAAAAAAACGGAGCAAAAAATAACCCCACATATAAAACGGTATCTTCTCCCTCTGCTGAAACAAAGAATGAAAGCGAAGTAATAAGTGCATTATACACACAACAAGCACAAACAGAATGCATCGATACACACACCAGTCAGCGCTCGAATTTAGGTCAGGATCTTCCGGGGGGTATTTTCGGTTGTTTTCTTACCCTCGTACTGATGCAATAACAGAACATCCTGTTCACTCTGTTTGTGTGTGTGTGTCTGAGGGAGTAAATAAAATTACGCTTTTGGGTAATGCAGCAGAGTGCATCAAAATGACAGCAGAAAGCAACCGGTGCTGCACATGGTGTGATGGAGCGGCGAGAGAACGAGGGAACAGCACAGAAAGCAAAAGAGAGAAAGAAAGAAAGTGTAAGACACTGATAACAATGGGGCAATTGGGGGCCTCAGCACTGCAAATGAGTGGGATGCGTTCCGGTGCAGTTGAAAGTGTGTGTGTGTGTGTGTGTGTGTGTGTAAAAATGGCCATGACGCAACCAAGCGCACTCAGGGGTGAGTTGCAATTATTCTGTTGACCAAATTTGGATTATTACTGTTCCGTCCCGCTGCACGATGCACGACTACTTTCACACTTTACACTTACTAATAGAATGGATATGATTAAATGATCACTCTGCACTAGAACTGGCCACCCCCGGGCTGACCCACACACATGTGTTTGGAATTGTAAGATGACATCAGACGCGCAATGGCTGTTCAAATACGTTCAACTCGGTTCTCACCTCGTTTTGCGGGAAGATGCGCAAAAGGCCACCTTTTTTTTCTATACACCCCTGGCGTGTGCCAGATTCGGACGATCATCAAAATTGCCCATGGCCTCTCTGAAGCGTCATTTAGCACCGCTGCACCATTTACGGTAGAATGCGCACACGAAACACGGTAGATGCACATACAGATACAAACACAGAGAGAGAGAGAGAGAGAGAGAGAGAGAGAGAGAGAGAGAGAGAGAGAGAGAGAGAGGGGAGAAATAGAAGAGAATGGCGTCTGGGGCTTTCGGCCGTCTGACCGTTACGGCTGACCTACATCTACAACCCGGTGCACGGAACAAACGGACCATTTCCATACAGAGAAATTCTGTTCTTATCGTTCTGCAACATCAACTTTCCCGGCTGTGCCTGTATCGTGCTTTGTTCTTATGCGACCTGGTTTTGAGTGTGTTGCAATATGTTTTAAAGTGAAAGAACCCCTTTTCCATTACTCCAACAGATTGATTTACATTCTTTAAGGATTGCATAAGCGCTCCTCCTCCAGGGGTAACAGCAATACCGTTAACTTCTTTTCCGTCCTCCGGAATGACTCGACTCACGGCAATCATCGGCTGTTAAATAATGCTGGTTGGCTCAATCATCAACATTCCAACAGATCCAGTGTCCGGTGGGAAGAGAGCACTGTCCCACAAGAATCGTGTACCAGGCTTTTTTTGGGTAGGCCGTCAAAAATCAACAACACGAACACGAAAAAAACTCAACTCTCATCAATCTATCACCGGGCGGACTGGTCACGATATCGTATGCTTCTGCTTCTCTCTTTCCATGCCAGTTTATTTACCTTTTAATAAACACACACACACACACATCCACAGAACTGTCCAATGTTCTCTCCTTCTTCCATTGATTGACCCCGAAAAACCGGTTGACCGGTTGGTGATGTGTTCGATCAATCTTGGGGTGTGGCCCCTTTCGAACGATATGGGGGTCGTCTCCTGTTATGTCCCGAACGAACTTTGCCTCGTCGTGTACGTGGTAAGAAACCGTTTAAATTCCCATCAACTACGAACTACTTGCAATGATCTTCCAAAAAACACACAGCATCATCCCACCCGATGAACGGTGGGCACCTGTCATGGCCACGGTCACGGAAACGGGCGCGTATTCAAATGTTGCTTCCCCTTCTGCTCCTTCTCCCCCCCCCCCCCCCCCCAAAAAAAAGCGACTCAAAATGAAGCAAACAAAAACAAAAGCCCCCCTCTATCACCTTGTTGTCGAGCACGGTGCAAACAAACTTACATTGCAGAACATAGTACAAAAGAACATCCATTTCCTCCCGGTGGTAATGGATAAAAACGAAAGAGAAGAGAACAACACATCACACAGCAAAACGGACCACAAAAAAACACACACACACACACATCACACGTTACGGGGTGACAGTTTGCCGGTCAAGTTTGCCAAGGGAAATGACATTTTGGGGCAAAAGTGGGTCAGCGGAGAATGTGTTTATTCGTTTATTCACTCGTTCGTTTCGTTTCGTTCGTTTGCATTTTGTGTTCAAATTTGTTCCACAGAGTTACCCACAGAGTTAGGAGGGGAAGTTGGCAGATGAGAGAAGGGAGATGTTGTCATAAACACTTTGGCCAGTAAACGTATGTGCTATGTCAGCAAACGGCACTACACAACATAATCAATGGCTACTAAGGTGAAAAATACAGTGCGTTACTATTTTTGTCTCACCGATGAGGAGTTTGGTTGTATTGTTTTCATGTTGATCACTATATTTTTTCAGTTGTTTTGAAACATTTCTCTTTTTCTTTGCTTCTAGTTCAACTTATAAATCATTATTTCAATTTAGATAATCTCCTGAGCGACTTATAGGTTAGGTTATGACATGACAGCATGACACTCTTTCAAATAAGACCTCTTCTATCGGAATTGCTGTCCCTCTCTCCAATAGATCACTCACTGTGAAACAGCGAAGCAGCTAACTTCTAACCCCTGGATGATTGATGATCAAAGAGGAAATGTTTCAAATGGTCCCCGCCCAACACGCCATGAAATCCCGCCGTGTTGCACACCGGGAGGAGCAGCAGCAGCACCACCACGAACCGCGTGGGTTGCGGCGGATGAACGTGCACGACCGGCAACACGACGCGTCGATGAAAATGTGGGACAGCGGCACTGGCAAATGTGGGACAACCGTGGCAACCCACACACACAACCTCTACGCCACCACTACCAGCACCTCCTGCACCAGTTGTTGCATGCAATCCGGGAAGATAGCTGGTCCCGGTGGTAGCACGTTTTCCCCGCTCCATTCGCTCCAGGCGAGAAAAGAGCTTTCTCCTTTCTTTGTGGCTGTTTTGCTACACATCATGCAAGCGTATTTTTCTGTTTGCCTTCGCAATAGGGCACTTCGAGCACAAATGAACGTGAAACAAATCTATTACGAATCTTACAAAACAGAACACGAAACGGCACACTAAGAAGTTTAATGAAAAGTACCAAAATAAGCATAAGAAAAGAAATCAATCAGAAAATTGAAAATTGAAGAAAGGTCAGCTTAAGAAAAAGAAGAACTTAAGAAGAAGAAGAAAAAACAACAGAAAATTGAAACACACTTAGTCACAAAAAGTAGAACAAACGCCAAACGGAACACGCTCGGTTGGTAACGAGCTGCGAAAAGAAAATGGGAAAACAAATAGATCAGAAACCGTTTAAAGCAGAGGCAACGGCGAACAAAGAAGAGCGAAAAGAAAGTAAGCAGAAAAGATAAGGGTGAAATTATCGACCGCATCGGATAATTAAAGTGTTAAAAAATCGAATCAACACTTGCCGGTTGCGCAATTTGCAACGGTTCCCGGGCGCGTAATGATATAATTGAATGGTTCGGTATCGGCCGAAGCCTACTATTTTCAACCGTAACAAGCACGCACGCACCAACGGTGCCTGTGGATGGGAGCGTTCGCCCGAGCAAATCATAATCCGCATCCTTCAAAGAAATGTGTACCTGTTTGCCGGTTGCTCGTTGCTAGGCAACCGGTTGATGTTGGTGGTTTATGATGGTAACGATTAATTATGATCCCAAAATCAGTACAACTAGGTTATTGTTCGTTCTAGGTCACGTGAATAGTTTTGTTCTTGTTTGAAGCTCCATTTTCTTCTTCCTTGGCCGTTTTCTTCCATATTTTCTTTGCCATTCTTATTATTTTCGTTTTTGGCAATAGTAGGAAATTGTGTTCAACGTGCCTTACAACACTTCATAATTTGTTATATTTCTCCTTCAATTCTGTTATTAGTCGCTCAGTTCAGCTTTAAACCTCCTTTTCTTTGGCCGTGACTTTGCCATAGTTTCTAGGGCATGTAATTTTACGCCAACAGTGCAAGCAAAACAAAGCAGCAACACGCGTTCGCCGCGCGGCCTGTCCCGTCGTTCGGCTAGGGGTAGCTGACATAACGAGTGCCGAGTGCGGGCGCCGGAACATGAGTGCTTTCACTTCAACCCGGGCACCCGGGCAACATGCGGGCCGACCAGCCCCATCGCCATGGTATGGTATTGCCATTGGTGGCTTCAGTTTCAATATCAATGCCTAGGCATTGGCCGTCATCAGGGCCAAACGTACCCGAACCGTACCTCCATCGTTGGAGCGGTGGGGGCGTGTTGGAGCGATGAGGTGTTGGTGTTGGTGGGAATTGCGGTCAGCTGGGTGGGAGGTGATTTAAACAATAGGTGAAAGGTTATTTACGCTGCTCGATGTAGTTCGGAAATTGTTTAATAATTGGGTCAGTTTTTAACATTTTACAACACATGGACACATGGAAAGTGCTTTAGAAAGGATTTTTCCTGTTTTTCATAAAACGTGTATCGTACAGTGTAAGCATAGATATTAAGCTCTTCATAGTCTGCTTCTACAGTTTTTGCTTTCATTGCGCTTCTATGGCTTTCTGCTCGATACTTCAAACTCCTGTGCAGCAAACTCGAGGCAACGCTACTGCAGAAAGTTTTGCTAATCCGTAAACCCACAAACTTGCTCCTCCATTCTCTCCATTCGGCGCAGAATTCCCTCTTGCTCCCTGTCGTCGGCAGTACAGAAAGATACACAAAACCGTCACCATCACTCTCTTTCTCGCGGCACTACTCTCACGCCAAACAGTTTGGTGTCACGAGCCGGCCCAGCTTAACTCGGCTAATCCCTGCCATGTCTTGCTGCCATTGCTGCCACTGTCCCATCCAACCCGGCTGGCCCGTCATCCACTATTGCGAATGTCTCGCTTCTGGTGCGGAGAATGCGCCGGGCCTCGCACGGTGCCCGAAATTAGGTCAAGTGTGTGCCGGTTTGAATAATTCAATGCTTGGCTACTTTCAATGCCGGTCGTCTCTAGCGCTCTAGCGCCCCCGTTTGGGTCCGATTTTCCTCGCCTCTCCAATTGCCCGTGTGGCCTGCCGGGTGGAAATGCCAGACGGGGAAATTACTTTCATCTTTTTGTTACGAAAGTGTTGAGGCAATAGAGTTGAGGATGGTTGTGTGTGTGTGTGTGTGGGTTGAATTGTTAGACATACGCAAACTGGGACACATTTATATAGCAAAGCGAAGATGCGGGAAATAGAGGAAGTTTCTGTGTCTAACACGTCTATTACTTCAGCAATTTGTAATCGTTTCTTACGCCTTTGCTTTTTCATTCTATTATTCGACTCGTTCGTTTGATAAGGGACTGATGGTTGATATAATGGATCACATTGTAAAGCGTTTTCAAAATGCAACAATCATCGCCAACCATAAAAAATATGTATATCGTGCACCAAACTGACCTCATTTCACTGCAACTGCAACGCAAATGCAACCGATTGGTGGCACACACTTTATCAAAGCCTAGATAATTTTATTTCGTACCTTTGTTATCAATCAATAAGCTGCTTTTGAGGTGAGTAATAGTAACAGTGAATATTACTTAAACTTATGTACACTTTGTGAAGAAAAAGGGGTCAAATTGTATGATACAATCTGCAAGAATTAACGACCCAATCTGGCCACAAAGCTTCCACGTTACAGTGCTTACTTCATCCTCCACCGCACAAAGAACTGACATAAGCCAAAATATTATTCGCCCAGGTCGTCTGAACCCGGGAACCCGGTAATCGATACCGCAAACATCACAAAACAAACCATCCCTCGATGACGATGCTGACAATGATGATGATGATGATGATGATGACGGTGATGTAAATATGGTCCTGCCGCCCGTTCTTGTCGATAACAATGGGACCTAGCGTACTCTCCTCCCCTTCCCCCACCAAGAAGTGACCCCATTTTTGAAATCCTCAAAAGTAAAACCAAAAAAAAACCAATCCTCCTTCCCGGTACTGCAGCCGAAGTGCAGCGGGTGCATGCGCCTGGCAACTGGCGTGACTCGCGAGAGATAAGCGATCGGGTAAACATGCACCGCATGTGTGCGTGTAAAGTAAAAACCAAAAAACACGTGTGTGTGTGTGTGTGTGTGTGTGTGTGTGTGTGTGTGTGTGTGTGTGTGTGGTGTGTGTGTGTGTGTGTGTGTGTGTGTGTGTGTGTGTGTGTGTGTGTGTGTGTGTGTGTGTGTGTGTTCCCGAAAAAAAATCGCATCCCAAAACCTTTACAAAGAGCCAGTATGGCCATATGCAGCGCGCTGCACCGTTGCAAAAGTAGGTCTCAGCCGAATGTAAACACCAACCGAAAAGAGCGTGTGGAATTTTCCATGACGGGAAGCTAATTTGTGTGTTGTACTGGCATTTCTTTTTTCTTCACTGGTTTCTGCACTCTTCACCACTACCGATGTATTTTCTTCTTAAGCTTTTCAAAAAGATAGCAAATTGCAAAAAAATACACCACGACCACAAGAATGGTTTCGAGAAGAGGAAGGCGAACCCCCCACTCCCGGGCCCCCGTTTAGCAAAACGAAACTGCCCACGTAACGGTATAATAGGAAAAACAAATAACAATTCTATATCGCGCACAGTGGTGGGGCCGCGCTCTGTCTGTGTGCTGCTGCACCAGATAGGCGCGATGTGGATGCAATTTCGGCACCCCAAATATGACGATGTGTCGGTGTGACAGGTGATGAGTTGAATGACCTACCACGCTAGGGAGCGAGCGAGAAAGAGAGAGGAGAATATGAAAAAAATCGCACAAAACAGCAGGCCATGACAGTCGTAAAGCCGGTCGGGGCACCTACGGAAATCCCAAATGTTCGAATCTGGTCTTGGTGTGAGTGAAATTGCTGCTATTCCTCCGACAAAGGAGGCGAAGGTGGATTACAACAATGGCCGATAAAAATGGCAGTGCTACAGCCCCCAGTGCAGTTTGGTGATAGTCGAAGCGATTGAAAACTTTTGTGACAGTGAAATCATTTATCATACATCAGTGAAAATGAATGACATACGGTTAACAAGAGTAACACCATTTTCATATTGAGGCATCGTGTGTTGCTTACTTTGGTTTCATCGCCATTACAGATGGTACACGGACAGTCGACGAAATTGGGTCAACTCGGGATGGAGAAAACCGTTCCTCAATATGGCTGAATTGAGGATATTACACAAGAGAATACGTGAGCGGAATGATTGACGCATCCGGTAAAGCTTTTCGGAATATTGAAGAAATATCGATAGAATCGCTAGGATCTTCCTTTTGCAAGGTAATTATTGCTGCTATTTTTACTCCATTAAATTAAGGAACTAGTTACTTTAAGGAATGTGTTCCATCTTCCATTTCTCCCTCATTTCCAACCAGACCAGAGATCTCCTTGTATGTGCCGCCACTTTCGCACTCAACGACCCGTTCGTTCCTCAGAGCATTCCGATTCTGAGTGATCGGGTTCCCGGGAGCGTTTCGGTTCGCTGCAGTCTTCCCGTTTTCGCAAATGTGCATCGCCTGCCTTCGTTGTTGTTTTTCACTTATCTCCTATTATCCCTCCCTCAATGCACAAAACGTCCACCAGGAGCGGCAGACGCGAAATTAGGTCACCGTCTGTTACGGCCATACCGGTCATCGGTCCCGGCTTTGTCCGCGACACAATTTATTCAATCGTGCAGTCGATCGTGTGCTCTCTCCTCCTCCTCCTCCTTTCTCTCTCTCTCTCTCTCTCTCTCTCTCTCTATCTCTCTCTCTTCCACGTATGGATTCGTCTCGTGGCTGGCGTAATCATAGGACGGGGGAGGAGATGATCCAAACGAACGGAAATGGAGTAGTAGGAAAGGTAGGAGGTATGGCTGTGGTGGAAAATAAAGAAGAAGAAAAGGTAATTGCTCCCTTTTGGCTGCTGTAACATTATGATGTGTCCGTTCGCACACCAAACATGCCGTTGAATCACTTTGATTGAATGTGACAAGAGTCCGGCTAATTGCTTTCTTTGATTCAATTAACTCATTGTTGCTTGAATTATAACAAGACAAGTCAAACAATTCCAACGGTTCCGAATTTCCTTGCAAAGGATCGTTTACGAAAGTATCATAAAAAAGGTAAACATTTTGAATGGATTGAAAAAACAATCAACACAAAAGCTGTGCTACTAAGAAAATAAGTGTTATACACACACACTGTCAAATCGTATAACAGTTTGTTCTTTCCCTCATTTTCACTCCACGCACACACATGCACACGGATGTAACAAAAGCGAACTGCACATATTTATAACGTGTAAAATGGTGTATCGCACTTACAAACAACAACTGGCCACATCTGCCGACGCACAATGTCACACACGCTTATCAGTACATGGTGCCCCTGTCGTCGTAGTATCCCTGATTCTGCTTGCCGCCCGCCCCATCGTCCCCACCGGCAAAGCCCCGCCCATTTCCACCGCCCTTGGTCTTGGCGTGAGGGTTCTGGAACCGATTGTTGCGACCTTCGATGTGGGCTCCGTTCCGGCCCAATTCCCGATCGTACTGGTGATGCCCGCTGCCCGGCCGGCCCTTCGATCTGCCGGTCGCCCCGTCCGCTCCCCCATTCGCCATGTAGCGCGTGTCCTTGGCATCGCCGTGCCCGCTCGGGCCACTGTTAAAGTCGGACAGATCCTCCTCATCCAGCTCGTCCATGTCGAAGATGTTGGCCACCTCCAGCTCGAGCGCCGAGTCTTCCACGCTGGCCTGGCTGCGGGGTGGCTTGTGGGGCTGGTTGGCTTTCGGTGGCTTCTCTCCACCACCACCACCACCACCCCGTTTCCCGCCCATGTATCCCCCCATCGCTTCCACATCATTCCGATACGGACCAGCGTAATGATGCGGATGTCGATTGCCGTGGATGTTTCTCGCATTGTTCATGTAATCGTTGCGTCTGGAACGAAATGGAAGAGTGTCGGTGAGTGTCTAATTAACCAGCTTCGAATCGTAAACTAAAATCGTCATTACGCTTTCGTTTGATCGGTTTTGTGTCCCATGCCATGGGCAAACACTTCCATCGGGTAACCACCATGCTGGGCTGCCGCCGTGTTGTCCATCCGTCTTCGGTCTCGCCTATCGCCGGCATCGATCATTCCGCTCGGATATGACGCATCTGCGGATTGACTAAGCAGAATGAGCCATTTAGCACTGACAGCGTTCTAAGCCTGCCCCACACGTTTACACACACATACCCCATCCGGTAATCCTCCAAAAGTGTTCGCGTTTTCTTCACGTACACAGCGAGCATAACCGTAAGCACCAACAGCAGAGCGATCATACCCCCAAACACCGCTATCATCAGATACAGTTGATTCTGTAGCTCCATCATCCAGGAAAGTCGGGCGAGATATTCGTACCTTTTACGCTCTTCTACACATCTACACAGGAAGACACAGTTTCAAAAGTGCAAAACACACCCACTTTCCAGCCATTCTGCCCAATAATTCGGCACCACACAGCACCCAACTTGGGTGGAAATTATTTTCTGCCGAAATTGTACGATAGCACCACGTCGGGGCCAAACTGTTCACTCGATACTTTCTTATCACAGCGAGCAACGCAGTTTCGGCATTTTTTTGTCCTTATTTTTGCGTCCGCCAATCGAACGATGTCTATCATTAATTACTGTTTAATGTACATTTCGTATAAAGATCTTATGATACGCCTCTTCCACCCAGCATAGCTATTTGAAGGTGATAAAGTTTGGGGAAAAGATTCCTCAGAGGGCGAAGGAGAGAGGGCTCCATTTCTGAAGAGACCATTTTCGATGGTTGACGTATGTTTCACGTTTAGGGGAAAATCGGAACTCTGCGGAATTCAAGTTGATAAATAGAGATTTTTGCTTTTATGTGTCGATATAAGCAATTATTCTCATTACTAAACGAAATATCGTTACATTGACCAGTGCGATACGGTAAAACGGTAAATGATACGAAGCAAAAGCTTTCTTGCTGCGCAGGTCAGTAATTGAGCTGACTCCCAGACTGCCCAGTCGAACTGCAAACAAGAAAACTCGGTAGAAAAGAAGCAGCAAGAAAACCCCCGTCTATCTTGTTACTGTTATTTTTACAATCTTTCTCTTACTTTTGCTTATTTTTGCGGTCTCTATCAATCTAGGTCGGAGCAGAAGCAGCAGCAGCAGCAGCAGCAGCAGCAGTTCTTTGTTCTAACGCACCAGACAGTCGGTGGAGGTTACGATTTATTTATCACTTTTTTTTGTCTGTGTGCGCCGTTGTTAGCCAATGTTCAAGTTACATGCAACCCCGCCCAGGTTTCTGTCGCGACCTACCTCACGCAGAGCGCAGGATGATGATGGTGGTGGTGTCCAATTGCGTCAAATGTGTTGTTGCGAAATGACCCATTTTTTCTCTGTTTGTCTGTCGGATGAAACAGAGGTACGGGGGGGTGGGGGGTGGGCATGACATGTGTGTCTGTGTGTGTATGTGGGGTGCGGGAAATTAAATTGGGAGAAACGCAAACATTCAATCCTACATGCCTCGACGGCAGTGCAAATAATTCGTCGGCAGGAGATAAGCGACGAACCGGGGGTGGGGCGCAAATGCATTTCCGTCCCGAGGGCTGCCTGAAGACAAAGAAATGCATTCAATTCGACGATGGCTGGTCGGGTGTTGATGTTTGTCAAAAATTTCAACGCTACAAAGTGTAGATAACAGCGTGCTGTCCGTCAAAATATTGCGCATTATGTAACGGTAAATTGTATTATTATATGAAACAAAATCATTCATATCAATTGACCTTTAAATACAACAAAATGTTCTACAAAGGTGCGTTAAATTTATGCCAAAATTGAACAAAATAACACGTGCTTCAATTGCACGGCGGGCTGACAGTTGATGCGTTACTATGCGTTATGCGTTACAGCAGAAACTAGAGATGGTCATGCGAAGGCGCGCGAGTGGTATTTATTTGATGATTTTATCATGCATTTCCTTCTACTGTTTAAACACAGTAAATTTAAATCCATCAGCAAAGTACACATAAAAAACTTGATTTTCTCACTTGTTGTGCAGCTTTTAATTAAAACACCAACTGCTGCACACAACTTGGTTTAATATGCTTTATTTGTCAATCAACGAGTACAATTACGGTTACATTGATATTTTTGCTTGTTTTTTGCTCACAACTATTCACTAGTTTCATTTGTTGTGGTTTGTAGGGGGCTTTTTTTCCTCCCCAATCTCCGTGCGCAACTTATTATTTAGTCATTTAAATGTTTTGTTGCCCGGCTTCTTCTTCTCCCTAGAGAGCACAGTCACGCGAGCTTTTTTATGCTATGTTTTGTTACACTCTTTAGTGCGTATGCGCGCTTGGTTTTGTCTTTCAACATTTCATTCTCAACACAGAACCCCCGTTTTTGTTTCAAGGATAGTGAAAAATGGATCGGTGGCGAAGGTTCTACCAATTGTGGTTTGTGTTGTTTTTGTGTCATATTGCATTACGTGCGTGTGAGTGTGTGTGTGTGTGTGTGTGTGTTTGTTTATTCTTGTTTGACTTTGTTGCACCTTTGCTTCTTCCGAGTACAGTTCTACAGTTTGCTTTGTTTGCCATCGATTACTAACGCGGAATTTATCGTTTTGTAAATGTGAATTGGTTACTGTTATGTTAAATCATTTGTTTATAGTTATGTCTTACTTTCATTTTGTAACTCTCTCTATATCAAATACACATCACATGACTATTTCACTATTTATTTATTACTTTTATGCCTCGCTCGATCTATCTCTCTTCCACATCTTTCTCCACACGTCCTTCCCTGTGCTATTCATTGCTCGTAATATCCGTATCGTACGCGTATTCATACTACGCGTGCATCGAATGCTTGGATTTTGGTTAACTAATCACGTTGTGTTTATCAATCCATTGCATTCCATTGCCGCTACTCTTGCACAAATCCCCCATTCACAATCGCAATCACATACAATCTTTCCAGATCCAACGTTTGGTAATGCTGCGATCTTTCGTAATGAACACAGATTCTCTCATACCACACACTGCTGCTTCTCCACTGCTTCCGCACGTCCAACCAGCCTTTGTTTTTTTTATATATAGTTTATATACTTAGTTACGGTATTTAAATGTAATGTTTTCCCTTGTAAATGAGTATCACTCATGCGTTATGCCTCAGTAATACAGTTCCCCGTCTGGTTTGAATGGCAAGAATATGGAAATAAGATAATAAACCGCATTTGCATTCGTCCACAGTCTGCCCTCCTCCCCCTTTCCGTTCTGCCCACTTATCGACTCAATACATTAAAGCGTTTTTTCATATTACTCAGAGTTTTTGTGGGTTTTGTTTTGCGTGTTTGTGTCCTGCTTCGTCTTGCTTTCTCGCCTACCGGTATCTTTCTATTGCTGTTGCAAACATATTTTCTTACAATATTTTGTTTGTTTTATAGTTTCATTTTTTTTATGTTCTCTGCAATCCCTACTGTTCGGATTAAAGTTTATCTTTTGCATTCACATCAGTCAGTCGCTTCGACGCTCCTGCTGCTCTCTTCTTTCTAGTCGTATATATTATTTAAGTGTTTATTTAGGGTTTCTGCTGCCGGCACCGTTCACACCATACACACCACCATCGACCATTATTTTGTTGTAAAATAAGAAAAAATATATGTATATTTATTTGTATTGTTCAATCTATTCAGCGCCAGTGCCCTTATTATCTAGCTTAACTTCCTCTTCTTACGAATCTTGTAATGTGTTTGTTTGTCTCTTCTTCTGTTAGTGTGTATTGTGGGTGGCTTAAGTTATCATGTTTATTCATCTTTGTCGTTTCCTTTCTGGCTCGTGTGTTTCTAGCTCCACCACCGCTCTTATTACCATTGATTACCGCGTATTCAATATTGGTTGTATAATATATTACCACCACTTGCTAAAGTAGTTTTTACTTAACTTATCTCATTTTGATTGGTCACATTTATCGCTTTTTGAAAGATTTGCTGTGGATGTTTACATGCACAATACATCCATACATATTTTGTTTCTCTCGCAAGATAAGGTTTCTGTTTGTTTAACTTCAATCTTTGCATGTTTCGGTGTCACATTCATTTTGTTTGCTTTTTGTTTGATTCGTAATGGATTCGCTTCACTCAAGTAGGATGTTATCTCCTTCAGTGTGCTTCCGATTTCTTGATTATAAACCATTTTTATAGTTGTGTTGTGTGGTTGTTCTTTTTGTTGATTGTTTTTCTCTCAAGTTTGTTAAAAATCTCTGCACCAAACTCCACCCTCCCTTTCAAACATGTTTATTGGTTGCAAAGTTGTATTGTTGCTACGTTTGGTTTTTTTTTCGTCGCGAAATTCATTTACAGAGTATTGTTCTGTTTATTGCGTCCATTGACTTACAAATTCGACTGTGATACATTCGCTCCTGCCTTTTTTGCGCAGAATTGAGAAGCTACCAAACTTGACTCAGTACGTGGAGAACACATACATAAATATCGGATGTTTTATAGTTCTTTGTGATACGAGATGACATACAGAGAGAAAGTGTTTGGGCGGCTGGAGGCCACATCCGGACTGCTCCGATACTGGAGGGACACACCGCACCCCCGGTGTCGTGTTCGTTGCTGGTCCGCGTTAACGCGTTGGTTGGATCCTGTTATCCTCCTGTTTGTATTCAAGTTGTTTCATGCTAGCTTATTTGTTTCATGTATTGAAAAAATCAATTGTATATGTATATATATATATATATTTAGGATGTTGTGTTTGTATAATGATGATATTACATTTAGTAAGGAATACAAAAATAGATTCGAAAGATAATGGTTTGGTTTTGTTCTTAGTAAGTTTCGTTTCCGTTTTTTGCTCATTTTGCTATGTGAGAAGATATTGCGAAAAAACTGACATCGATGCCACGAAGAGTGAAAGATTTGAACCAGGAAGGGGAGTTTGATTCTCCTTCCAGGTTCTTTACACACTATGGTTTAGATTAGTTCACACATTTATAGATAGACTTGTTGTTTGTATGTATATATAGTATATATATATATATATTTAATATGATTCACAATTATTTATCACTTGCGTCGTTTGTCTGCCTTATTGATGTATTTTATCTAGGAATTTGTTCCAACAAGAGGAAGGCTGAAATACACTTATAGGTATCAGTATATATACTTTTCCATCGATTTGTTTGGTTTGTAAAACGTTTTTTTCTTTCTTTCTTTCCTCTTGCATCCTATATCTCCGCTGTTACTGTTTGTGCTACACGCGTTGCTTCACATGCTTACATAGTAGATTGGCTTGTTTTGTATTGTTGTTTTTTTCTGTAACACGTTACACTACCGTGTACTAAGATCTTATGCATTCAATATTATAAAAGTACGACGACGACATCGATTTGATTGATCCAACAGTTTTGAGGAAAGGTGGTGGGCGCAATGTTTGTAAACTGTTTGTTTATTTGTTTGTTTGTTTATTTGTTTGTTGGTTTGTTTTTTTGTTTGTTTGCCTGCTTGCTTGTATTTTCGAACAAAGAGAAGAAAAACTATCAACTACGACACCTAAAAATTGTTCACATACATATTACTGCTACCACTACTAGGCAAATCTTCTTCTCCGCTCCTGTGCGTCCCTGTGCGTGGGTCGGCTTGGTTCACATAATTACGCTGAATCTCTAAATAATAGAACACACACCGAGAAACATTCATGTGTAGCTGTTTCATCATGTTTTTGTGCCGTTTTCTGTTTTTCTTTTTTTTTGTAGTACTTTTTAAATCTTTTTTTGTTGTTTGCCTTCTCTTTACTACACATATAAACACACAGGACAGATAAAGAGTTATGTAAAAGGTAAGAGGATTTAAGGGTAAGATCAAGTCTTTGTATTATTAAAGCTGAAGCTGAAACACTGAATCGCCCTCATTACCATTTTTTCTTCTCGTATGCCGTTTTTGTGTACGTTTTGATGCTTTTCTGAAAAGCTTAAGGAGTGTCAATAATATAGTATCCCGCTTAACGAACTGTTATCATATGGTAAAATGCTTGTTTGGGGCGGGATGGTGTTTCCTCACAAATCCAAATTATCATGTTGAACAAACCAAAAATCACATGGAATATATTAACGCTCTGACATTGGGAGGATAATTTGTAACAAAACCATTAACCTTCTTCACAAAAAGCAGCTGCTTAGTAACTGTGTTTTATACTAATTTTACAAATTTTGACTAGCTTACAGCTTCCCACTGGTAAAGCGCAGTAGTAGGTGGTTCCATATTATAAGCCGCTCCACTGCGGAGTTGCTGGCTATTGCTTTTGCGTAGTCTTTATTTGCTTTTCGAAGCATCGCTGGAGAGGTATGTATGAGTTTGATTATCGGATGTGATTGATTTTAGAGTAGCGACTAGGATAAAGAGGGGGCTGGAAAGTGTAGGATTTTGGTGGCCCTGTTGGATAGGACATCAACCATTTACGGTTCATTAGCCGTTAGCGTTAGCCCCGTTATCGTTTTGCTGCGGGGAGATCTTGGAGTCCTAGTAAAACCTGGCGACCAATCGGTAGAATTTTGATTTCACTTTTGGCACACATTTTGCAGCAGCTACCAAAGCTGCTCGAGCTCTCCGACATTTCGATCTAAACACGTTGGTCATTTAAAAGATAAGCATTTGTACGAAATTAACTTCGTCGTTTTTGCCAAACATTTCACAATACAAGAGGGAGGGATGCTCTGCTACTGTTCAAACCGTATGATGCTGGGTTTTTTTTTCCTCCTAATTTCCATGGATAGTTTAAAGCTCGAACACATCGACCATTCTGTTTAACGAAAACTAGCACACTTAACGCACGTCCGCAACTCAACTGACATTGATTTACTCTGCTAATCTTTAGAATTTCGTATTGTATTGTGTTTTACTCGACATTTTGTTTCTCATTGTTGTTATATATTTGAGTTCATCTATTTTGAATTATTTAAGTTATTCCCTCTTCCGGTATTCATTTAGTGTTTAGATGTTTGGTATTGTGTGGTAGTTCAAAACGCTATAAAAACAAGGAACATTTTCACATATTTATATTCTAGCGAATCCATTTATCTTTTCTCCAGGATTTGTAACATTAACGCGCCAGAATGCACCATTCATCAATACTAATTAAGCCCTGTTTGTGGCCTTATTTGGTGATTTTAAGTTAGCGATACCGGCTCGGGTACGTGACCATACGCCGTCGTCCAGGTTAAAGTTTAGCATCAAACACACATGTCATTTATCTAGTTATTTAGTAGTTTTCTTTATTTTAGTGCTGTTTCTCTCCAGGTGAGCGGTCCAACCCAGATCGCTAAGGCTTCCTGGGGATGTCGTCGGCTCGTTATTGGTTGAAGGCAAATCAAAAACTAATAATCTTCCAAGCCCGCTCCCTACGCGTGCGCTCCCTGTTTGTCAGTACACGTTTGGTTCCATTCCTACAAACTACTGTGTCCCGCTTAGTGTAAGATATTTCTCCTAATTGTAATTCTTATATAAACAAAATGTCACAAGAACACAGCTGCCAGCTGCCAGCTGTCTCCTCTACCAATGTAGTGTTGTGTTTACTATTTACTATCTTCCTTATCAAGGACTTAATTTGCTACTCTTTTTGTGTCTTCTTCCCTTTCCACTCTTTAGTTGGAAGCTTCACGGTAAGCTTATTCTCTCACATCAACTGTTGTACGATTAAGCACACAAACACACACATCCACACACTACACGCTACTGCGGTTTGCTACGGTTGATATCGATTCATCTATCATTTTGTTCTTCACACTTTGTTTCACCACATAAAATTATTGATTTAATTTCTCGCGCACGAGAAGGATTCTCTACTACTCCTGCTCTGTTCTTCGATTATTGTTTTCTTATTCGCAATCGCACGATCGTTGGAACATTCAACGATCAAAATCTACTCTTTATGGATGGCTTTTCAATCAGATATTTAGTTTGTTTGTTTTTCTAATATTATACTCATACCACTGCTGGGGTTGGTTGGTTTTATTAAGTTTTTCTCTCGTTCATGCTGTCACTTGCAACGGATTAATTCTTCTTCTCCGCACGATCCACAAATCAGTCTCATATCACTTATCAGACGCAATAGTATACGGCTTGGTCACTGAACGAAGATGTTTTTTTTTTTCTATTCCGTAAAAACTCAACCAGCGTCCTCTACTAGCAGTGTTTGTTTTAGTCCAATTTGTAGGAAAACTAAAAAATTATATTTAATTCCCATTTCAAGACGTAAAATAGTTCACACTGTTGTGATGTACGCGGAATGTAAAATAATTGCACTTTCCTTTGAATGTCTCACATTTCACAAAACCAATTCATTTATCTACCTCCTGCTGCTTGATGTTTATTTCCCTACCAACAAAACAACTCTAAACTTAGACAGCCTTACAAAATCAGTATAATTGCAATAAAACATACAACAGAGAGATAATCCTAAAGCTACTTAATCTTGACGCAACCCTTCTCATATCGTCGGCATGTGCTTTCCATTTAATATCGTCTTCCATTCAACCGTGTGTTTTGGTGACATTAAGGCTTCTTCCGATTGAGCAACGCACACCTTAAGAACTCAAATTCATTCTTTCTTTCAAAATTCTACTGCTCAATCGTCTAACATGAATTGTTATCTCTTTTTTTTTAATTATCCTTGTCCGTTTCCTTGTCTTATTACACAGATCCAAAGCATACGCACACACACTTGTTACACTCGAGTGTTTTGTTTCTCACGTACTTTTTGTTGTTATGAGGCATTAGTTTAAAACAATTACAATTTAACATATTTTTTTTCTCCTTCTGTTTTGTTTTCTTAAACATTTTTTTATAGAAAATACTGATTCTTGCATCGATAAGATTATCGAGCTTGCTTATTTTCCATATATTTTTGTGTTTTTTATTGTAGGTGGTATTCGTCGTTTTGTTGCACAAGTTTCATTGCCCGCTTTCATTATGTTTATATCCATTGTTTTGTGTTTTGTGGTTCCAGTCTGTGTGGAAGTCTGTATGTGTGTTGTACCATCGTAACGTAACTAACTCCAACACACATTGGGTGTACTAAGCTTAGTAGTAGGTGCAATAACTGCATTCATTGTGGCGCTTTATCTGCTTTACACGTGCGCTTGGTCATAGTGTGTTGCTTCTAATTTGTGTTGTTTAAGCACCATCGTTAACCGCCGTGATGGTCAAATGACTCTGCGCAAATGTGTTTTTTTTTCATTCTTTGCATTTGTGTTGCGGTCCTATTTTACTTTTTTTTTTTGTGCACAGCCAAATCCCGAGAAAGTCTCTCCTCTCATTGGTTTGGTTGTTGTTCCGCATTGGTTGGTTGTTGGGTTTTAAGGGTTTAAGTTTTTTTTTTGTTTAATGCTGTTTCATTTAATATACAATGTATTAGGTAATTAGGGGAGGTTTGTGAATTTATGATTCATGCTTATATGTGGGTCTGTGTTTGTTTGTTCATCAGAGCCGTGTTTTCCGCAGTATATAATTGATCCGCTTTTAGATTGCAGTTTGTGTTTGCTTGTCTCATTTGAACCCTGTGTTTTGCGCTTTGGCCCTATACCACTGCCATTCACACCGCTGCCTTATGATTATTATTAAGTTATTATAACCTCGTCCATATCTGTATGTAGCCTCATTTTTTAATTTTGCTTATTTAAGATTTTTTCGAATTTTCTTTCTTGCACCAGAGTATGCTGCTTGCTTTGAATAAATCCTTCATTCGCAATTCGCATGCTTGATAGTTCTTTTGGTACGTATTGATTTACCTTAGGAGCTAGTTAGTGATGTTCTGCGTGAAAGAAAAATACTTATGTTGATTTTCTCCTTTCCGTCAAGGTAAATAATTGTTTCCTACTTAGAAACTTTCTCAACTGCGACACACTGCGACACACTTGATGCTGCGGTTTGTCCCCAGCAGCTGTGCTCCTTACACTCAGTGTTAAAACATAATTACTACGGTTTATAGGCTTTCTTGCTTTATCCAATTGCATTATTTGTGTTCAGTTTCTTGTATTGTATGTCACTGTTCCTTTCCCTTGCTCTACTCTTTTTTCTCTTAGCACCTTGTTTCGTCACTCTCTACTGCTTCTTTGTTTTCCTCTGCAGGGAGGTGAGCTTTGTGTTTAATTTTGGTAGTACCGGTAATACTCTAGGTTTTGATAAGTCAGAGTCAGGATATAAGCCTTAACGGAATATTGAACTCGATAGCAACAGGCCATGTTCGATTTCAACAATAAGAAGCTTTCATCACATCTTCTTACATCAACTTGCAATTCTTCTTTTAGGGCAAGGCCTGCAACTCATTTCCAGCTTTCGTCACTCACACAGGTACTTCAATGTGTTGCTTTCGATACGTTAATGCAGCGTTTGGGGTTGCGTGAAACACGGCACATCATACACCAGATGTCCGACTAACACTTGTACCAATGCTAATGATGAATTATGTCAACAATCAGCACAACATCTCTTCTGGTTATGTCATGTAGACTGACTGGTGGCACATGAGAGCGGGGATGTAAAGCATGGATGCTTGGTACGAAACCGGGCTCAGCTTCCGTTGGCATTTCGATATCTGTTTGTTTCTCACTGATTCATGAGCATGGAATGCATCAATCATATGGTGCTAGTTCGTTTCTTTATCCTCGGTACTGATATCTTCCGTGCAAATCTTTAACGAAAAGCTACCAAAGAAGTTGGTTTTGTACTTTAGAGAATAGCCTTGTTGCATTCGTCGTATACGCTCTCTCTATCGCGCCGCCGTCCGATGTGTCGATCGAGTTGCAACTGAATTAAAATAGTGCAGGACGCACAAGATTCGACACATTGGAGAGGAACATCAACTTCACTGCTGCATACTGCCAGTGCTTCTTCCTCGCGTGGCGTTGTACCCTGTACTGACCATTGTTCTTGGCACGCTTCATTGCTAACCAGCGAAGAGACTTTGCGATCGTGATATTCGTCCATTCGTTTCGTTTGCACAACCAAAACCGTTGGACCTAGTACTAGAGTCCGCGTAAAGCGAACCGAAACATTCGCGCTATTGATTGATTTGCTTGACGATGATATGTGTCTGACGTAGATTTGCTGATGATCATCGCCCGCAGGATACGATCGGATGCTTCGGCACCTTGCTAAAGTTTCCGTTTCATTCGATAAGGAGAATTCTTTGGCTTCACTGTTGAATTTCTGGCTCTATCGGAGCACGCTCAAGGAGAAGAGTTTTGCTTCATTTCTGACTGCTTACTGCTCTGCTGCTTCGCTACAAGGATAAGGAACATACATCACAATGAAGAGATAGTTGCCTTATCCGACTAAACCACTGGTGTGTTGTTGGCCTATCCTGCCGTCCTTTTGATCATTGTTTTCTTGTTTCCAGGTTAAAACTTTCCCTACCACCCACGCCCACACATGGTGTAATTGTGTAACAAAACTTGTTAAAAACAAACACATTCGCTTAGCGAATTTAGAAAAAAAAGAATAAGCACTGAGATATCAAATGCAGGTAATTTTTGGAGTTAAAGATATTGGTGGCATAGAATTGCAGTACGATTTATAGAATATTGCACACACGTTATGAAGTTTGTTACATTAAATGGGATTGGCTTTTCCATAAGAGCAAATGTTACGTGCTACGTTTTTGTTTCATCTACCATTTGTCTGATACTAGACTAGATACTAGAATAACGATCACGACAGAAGACACATACGCTTGATCATTCGTGGATCACTGTCGCTTTTACTTAAACTTTAATCTAGTTTCCTTATAGTTCTTGTTTCGCTGGAAATTTCTCCTAAAACATTAAATGCAAACATTTCACATCTACTCAAAAGGTTCTCCTATTTCCCCTATCACTCTACAGGTTTTGGTTAACACTGTAAGCTCTCGTAGAATTTGCTCCAATTGGTAAGCCTCCTCTGCCTCGCGCCGAACGAACGTAAAAGGATTTGATTTTCCTATCTTGTGGTACAACTTCTTGGTTTGCTCTGTGCAATGCACGAGCAATGCATCAGCATCCTTACATGGACGTGAATTGTCCAACCTTGGCAATGTTTTTCGTCCGGGTGGCAGTTTTTAAGGCACTGTCTGTCTTCTTCAAACACACGGCTCTGCAATAAGTAAACCCTAGCGGCCCGTGTTCCAGGTAGAGTTAGGTGATACTAAGGTTCAAATTAATTGGTTTTCATAACAATTCCCTACTAAACTCTGGGCAGTCCGCTCAGTCACCGGGCTGTTACATGACCCACTCAAATGCTACGAAGCTTGTACAGAACCAAAATAGTGTAAATTAAATGGTCGAAAATAGCAAACTGCACCTATCTTCTTTCTATGCTCGCCCCTTTCGCTGGAAGACAGCTACCACTATCAACCACTATCATGCTTTTTAAAAGTTGCTAAAAGTTTATACATAAATAAACTGAATCGGAATCACTCGATATTAACATCTCTAAGTGTGCAGTGTGTGTGGTAGATCGTTTACGATCATCACATAATTAACCCGTAAAATGTAAAGTTATAAACTGTCATTAAATCACGTTTGCAACAATGCCGTTTCCTTTCTGCTGGGTTTAAATTTAACCTTAAAAGCGGTCATGTTTGTATTGCACAGAAATAATATAAACGATTTGTATTGAGAGTGGGTATAAAACTCCTAAAAAAAGCAAAAACTATTTTATAAAAAGTATAAACACATTTCCCGCACAAGAGATCTACTTCGTAAAAAAAATGAACGTTTCCTCAAATGTTACGCGTTAAAGCGAATAGCCAAAAGCGTTACATTCCTACAAGAAATGAAAATTGGGTCCACACCTATCACGAAATACACATCCTACGGTCTAACTGCTCGCGGGCTTTTGATTATCGCTTGACCGTGATTTTTAGTATATATAAGTACGTTAAGAAGGCGTTATAATTTTCACAGACGCAAGAGAATCATTCGGAAAGAACTAGTTGCGAACAAACACCTGGCCATTAATAGCTGACCTTTTTTTAAGTTTTACATCGAGTGGAGAGAAGTCGTACGCTGGTTGGCTAACATATTTTAGCTTGGAAGATACTTCGATATTCTGAAGCTACACATTCAATGGAAGGGTGAAAGCACACATAGACACGTAGAGCGTTGAGTTATACAGTTATCGATGAGTAGTAATGATTACCTAACGGTCTCTTATTTGTTGATTATGCAAAATATGGCATTTTATGCTTTATTTTCATGCATTCCTCACGTGCCGATTCCTTAAATACTATGGGGAATAAGTGATTCTGTTTTTTCATCTTCTTTTCAAACTCAAACTTCAAACAGTAGATCGAAACAATCATAAGGAACTAATAGCAGCAGTATTGCTGTAAAGGAGAATCGGTTCTATATCAACCTAAATTCACAAAGGAAAGGAAACATGTGCGCGTGGTATGGATCATTCAATATCTTAGTTACATCCAACACGCCAGAGCACAGCCATTCCGTCTGCAGAATGCAGGATACCGAAAACACACCAACGGTTTGGTAGGGTTTTTAGCAAATACTACTCTTCTGTTACTTGTTCAACATTCGCTACACTTTTTTTTATGAGCCTCCTGTAGTGTAGCAGCAGCTTTTAAGATTCATCGCATCCGCACTCCGCAATGGAAGGTATGTTATGTATCGGAGTTTTGTTATTATCTCCTCGCTCCTCGCTACTTTTGCATTCATTGAGCCTTCTAAAACGCACCTCATTATACACCTAATATTTACTTGACAAGGTTATCTAATTGCGTTTGGCGAAATACATTTCTTTTTGTGTAATTTTGGTCATTTCATCTCCATCCACAGAGTTTACTGTTTTCTCATACATTCTTAGGCCTTCATTATGCCAGCTAGCTGCATTTTATAGTCGATTTGGAATAAAATCTCTAGAACATTGCATTTTAAGGGATGAACTATATCTGAACATTTAACTTCCACTACTTTTTTTCTTCGTTTTTTTTTCTTTGTTTTGTTTTTGGAGTTTATGGCATGTCACATTTTTTGTTTAACTATGTTTGTTTAGTTTACTTGTTTTACTCCTCATGATAGTGGGTTGAATAGTTGAATATATTATATGATAATGCAATGTCTTATACATGTAATTGCGCAAATACGTTCTTACATTACTACAATTCGGCAGATTCCGTGCATCGGCGTCTCACACAATATCGCATTAAAATACATTCATGGTTTCTGCAATTATGTTACATTAGTCGAGCACACACTACACACGTCGGCGGTTAGAATGTACTGGTTATCAAATAATTATCATACTCCATCTATTATGTGGCATCGTGGTGTACACCTTAGCTTACTAATATTTTCTCTCCTGATGCTGCTATCCTTTAATCAGCAGTGTTTGGTTTGACTTTTGAGTTTTCATGTGCTGGATGATGATGCTTTTGCTTGATCTCAGGACTTTTATTTATAAATCCACCTTGACAGCACCGCCCTTACTCTTCAATATCGAAAGTCGACGACGGTCACAATTGTGAGTGTGTCTATTTTTTTAGTTATAATATTCATTTTATCCTATTATTTATTACGTTAGAAAGAGCACCTTTGCATTGATTACTTTCAATATTATGTTCGTTTTGTGACGTTTTACCGTGTGTAGTCTTTTTATCAAGTGAAATGTTCCATCAACCCCTGAAAGCACAACGTTTAAACGCATTTTCTGGTATACCTCTCTTGGCAAAACACTCACCATGAAAGGTTTAAAACACATTAGGGTTGGTAGTACTAGTAGTAGTAGAGTTTGACGAGATGATTAGAACAAACAAACACTTCACACAGAGAAAGATGATGATAAAAGTACACTTATTATAGTTCTGTTTTGTCTGCGTTCTTGCAGGTATGTTTTGGAATTATGTTTGGACAGAGCCAGAAACACAAAACGATTCGTTTTTTTATCCATTTTTTGTTATCTTCACTTTCACACCTGCTATAATCTATTACAAGAGGTGGTATTGCTGCAATTTATGCTTTCGTGTTATGGTGTATTTTGTCAAAGTTCCATCTGATTTTATTTTTCATGGTGATGATTACTTAACTTTCATATCAAAAGCTTGGCTTTGTCTATTTCGTACAATTAGCTATTTTGTGATTAATTGTTTTCGAATGTTGTTTTTGAGTGTGGCTTGTGACTAGCGTAAACGGTTGCATTATTTTGTTGCACAGTTTGAAACGCAACCTTTTACATTTTACAAATTGTTCAGAAACTGTAATCAACTAACAACAATATGTTTGCCGTTGAGTACGCAAGTCCTCAATATTCCTCTGATGTGATCAGGTAGCGTTTTACGAATAAATCGTTATTGCAGATCATGTAATAAATATGCCAACGCTGATAATCAGATACTCATTTACTATTAAAAATGAGATGCGGGTCATTTGAAGCGCCTGGGCTCTAGCAAATCGGAATTTAACGGTATAACACATGCATAAAGCTGAGGCTGATACGTCTGCTATCTTTGCTTTAGTCTGATGAAATTCCATGATACTAGAGCGGAACCTCAAAACCCCTCAATCACACTACAATTTACCCTACACAACGAATCATAGCCAAATTCATGAATTCATCAACATTAATAACTGATTTTTATCTGAATTCTGCAGCTTTAAATATATTGTCATAATTCTGTGCCAATCCATGCTTCATTGCCAATCAAATCGCACACTGCTACGCTATCATCATGTACGCACAGTTGCTATTTAACTTCTCCTTCTGCTTGCTTGCAGTTATGCGTACACCCTTGCCGTGTCGTTGAATTTTATCGAATTTCGATCATTTATCTTCATTACTTCTATCTTTCCTCTTTACGTGATTGTTTTAATCATTTGAGTATTTCATAGTTGTGGTACAGTACATTTTCATCATTTAATTCATCAATTACACGCTGCAGGGATTATAATTACTTCCTCCGATGCACCGTTCGACACGCTCACCTACTGTGTTTCGAGGCGCTTACGAATGTGATAAATTTTAAAAATTTCTTCTTACTCAGCACGATCAAGAAGCATGGATTAAATTCATGTCATTTCCTTGTATCGGTGTATTCTGGCGCAAATTGCACGGTCAACGCATTGCTGCTAGTGCTGTGATCATTGATAATGATTTTATATAAATAGAATCTGTCTGTATCTCTTGGGCTCATATAGTTCCATACTTAGGTACTAAAATATAGTTTCCCTTTTTTTCATTCTTACTCATTGTGATGCTTTCATGTTTTCATTTCTTATAATATCTAGATAAAATTTCTCCATACTCCCGCGTTCTTCACACCTCCACAAACAGTCACACATATTTTGATATCGTTTTACTATAAGTTTGCACCAATAGCTTAATACTAAATCCAGTTTATCAAACACTCGTTTGTTGCAAGTATTTGATGGTGGTTTCACTTCACGTACATTACAGCAATTATGTTGTGCGCCTTTTTAAGTGGTTATTCTTGTCTCCCCTCACCAATCACTGTGGAGAGGAAGGGGGGAGGGGGGGATCATTTGTTGTCATATTTTGTTGTTTCATTTTCACAATCCATTGCTAACTCATTTGTACACATTATTCGTATATCGCACAGACATTCACATATATGTAGCATTGGTGTTTCCATGTAATAGCTTTTCGTTAACAAACGGTAGTCAGGAAACATGATAACAAGCTTTCTAATAATGCTTCCACACCAATGTTGCACAAACACACAGCTACAAACATTACCACCAATTACGCTAGTAAAGACAGCCATCAGTTAAATCGGCGCTCGGCAATGGCCATTTTCCGGCACCGTTGCAATGTCGGAAATGCAAAACATATTTTTCAACTTTCTGAGGCTATGGGCTTTGGCAGGTTTACGTACGGCAATCTCAGAATTCGAATATACTGCTACCTCTATACACAATGAAAGAATGTTATATTTTCTTGCTTATGTGCGTGTGTGTGTGCTCATCATACAGGTAACGACGAAAGACACATACAATAATAATGCTAATTTTGTTCTTCATGCACTAGCCGATCCACGTTGAGAAAATGTTCGAGCTGACTGATGCGATTGTTTCTTCCACATTCAAACCAGCGTTTCGTGTTATTTCAGTTATTGTTCAAAACATTTTTTTTCCTTTTTGTTCACCATTCTGTGCTGAAGGCTGTTCGAATGTTTGGTTTACAACCAATCATTAATTTCGTTATCACATGTTTGGCCAATATGTTTTTCTGCTTTTTTCTAAATCTGTTGCACACACAACACACACACACATACATTTTCCTACTCACGCATTTGGAATAGACACTAACAAGCCGTTGTTTTTTTAATCGCACTCATACAAACACATACACACGGAGTTTGGTGTTGTGTAAAATGAAAATAAAAACATCAATAATCACTTGTTTTTCACTAGACTGATGAGTTTCTTTGCTGTGCGATTTCATGCTGTTTCCTTAATATGAAATATTGCTTTTAATGAATTACGCACAAAAAAGAGTTGAAGCTGATGAACGGTTCGGTTCACGTTCGTATCGACGACTCAATAATTGTGCGTTTGTGCTTGCCAATAATCTCTCGCTGTGCGTGCAATAGATACTCCATTTCGTGTCGGCATTGGAGTTATAGTAGATATCTGTTGGTAGGTTGGTAGATCGCTATAAAGCATTACATTTATCATTTAATGTCGATGATTAGTAGCAACAGTGGCGACGACCTTCTGGAACATAAGAAATTCAATGTGCGTTTGATGAAAGTATGTTCCCTATGAAAATAACAAAGTAAATGTGTGCGTTTTGCAATAACTTAATCACATATAAAGTGGGAATAAGCTAATTTTTACTTCATTGCGCAAAATATGAATCTCTAACACAACAGCATTTAAATCATATTGGTACCCATTATCGCAGGAATGTTGTAGGAGGAAGTATCCATAACGATAACGTTTTAAAAATATCAAACAACTAAATTCACGAGCATATGAACCCCATACTACAGACGATAATTTAATAACATAGCATGATATCGTAGTTCAATAATGCACAAAGCATCGATTATTATCTTTGAAACTTAAAAAGGATAGCGATAGGAGACACCAGTATTAGACGTAATAGGATATAGATTTGTGTGACATCACTCGTTTTTCGTCAACTTAAATGTATTAGATCTACTGTGACACAAAAGCGCTTCTCACATTCAAACGTTCAGTGCCCGGTAAAGGTACGAAAAGAGGGGTTCGGAAAATAAACCTAACTTTGTGTGTGTGTGTATAATTATTCATTGTCACTACCTTCACTGTTCGTACACCTGGGTTAGAAAATCACAACCTTCCCGACATTAAAGTACACTCGGACTACTTCTGATATACTATCAGTAGAAGATAGCACCTGTTCTGGCGAATGATCCACATCCCTTGCGCTCACCTTACTCTCTACAGCTGTTACGATGCCATCTCTGCCATCGTTCAGTCTGTCTCTTAGAGTCATACAGGAACGAAATGCACAAACAAAGTGGACGTCTCAATAATGGCTTTTACATTCGTCAGAATGAAAATTTAGAATACAATCATGGAAATCTGATAGACTTGTTGGCTATTGGCCACGTGTTTGCGTAATTAATCGTTGGCGTTTGCGCATTAACTGTTCGATCAGTCACACGGTAATACAATCGATCACTTATTACGCACGGAAGCCCTCCCTAAACGGTTGAGATCACTCGTGTATCTCCGGTGTATTGTTTGTTTCAACTTTTGATTGTGTCATTAGCAAACATTGTTTTGCACTACACCTTAGGCAAGTGTGTCTGCCTTCAAACAACTGGCTGAGGCAGGTGCTACCAATGTAGTAATCTTTCTCACAGTGATTTTAGTTTTGTTCCCTGTTTGTCTATCCTTGCTAATAGTAATAGTAGTAGTAGTTGTAGTATTAGTAGTTGTAGCAATAGAAGTAGTAGTAGTAGTAGAAGTAAATGCACTAGATCCGATGCTAGTTGTTGGGGGTTTTCTTCTTCCACTACAAACATAAGCGTTTTCGTATATCAATTCACCTCACAGTAGTGAATGCAACATTCATCGCAATGCTCAGAAATTCATCAATTCAAATCAATCGAATTAAAAACAGTAACAAAATAAATAATTTTCAAAAATACGAAACAATACGATACTCTTTCACAATAATAGCAAACACTGATAATATATCGAACGCAGTGCGTTCCTGTTTCTTTGCTATATGTGGAAATTTATGAAGATTCGCAAATAGTCTCCTCAATCCTACAAGTACATCTATTTCTTCGGTGTAAACTAACAGGTTCGTATGTTGCCTTAAAGTATACATCATATCATATGCATTATATGGTTACCTGAAACGCACGGTATATAATCATTGCTACTTAGGTAGGTTGTTTCGCACACAAAACGACCAAATAACCGTTTTTTTGTTTGTTTTTTTTTTGTTTTTTCTTTTTCACTTCAATAATATTACTGTTGCAGTTGTACTGCACCTATACCAACACAGATTGTGATGATTCGGAATTCTAAAATATTTATCGATATCGAATATATATATATATATAGTCAAATGCTCTACAGAGCGCACTTTGTGATAGGTTTCCTTTTCCTTTCTGTTCATATTTGCATTCATTTGTATTCGGCAGATGTGCAGATCCGCTTACTGCTGCTGCACGATTGATCATTTCGCTTACTGCCAAGCATTGCTTATTGATATATTACATAAAAAGCGGCATGACAAATTAAAAATTATTCAACAAAACCATTTGTACCATATTTCGTCTGTAAGGGGAATAACACGATTGGTCTAAGCGTTTGATTATGGTGCATCGGTATGTTTCATAACCGTACCAATGCTCCCCTGCTGCACGCACACATACACACGTACACTATTTCTTCGTGGATTGTTTTGAGTACAACACCCCGTTATATGAGTGGCGCCTTGAAGCGCATCACAATGCTTTACGTTATAAAGTTAAAACTAACTCCCTCGCACACCATCATAGGATCATCCATCGGCGATGTGGCACCCGTCCGTGCTCACGTTCCGTCTGGAGATTGTACCGCATAAAACTTTGCACATTAAAAACTTACCACCGACACCACCATCGACCCGCCGATTGGACGACAGTGACTGGGTGTCTGATGCCGAACGCATGTCACGTTTCAATGGCGTTCCACGTATTGCTGGTGTTGTTGCTGGTCACAGTTTAGTTAAGCTCGCCAACGAGTAAATTCTCCGGCAGGAATGAGTTCAAATTCGATGGAGTTCCTCGCTCGGTTGGACCATCCAACGGGGTCCACAGGTTGCTGCCACCGCCGGAAGATGCCCATGAAGAGCCCCAGGTATCTGTGAATAGTGTGACTTTTTAAAGGACAGCATATTCCTTTTACATTTCAAGTATCACATACCAGTGACACGTCCTGTGATAGGTCCGTTAGAGCGCCACGACTGAGCCATGCTCGAGTTTCCAATGCCGCCAGATCCAGCACTCGCGTTTTGGCCTCCGCCACTAGCGCTACCACCTCCATTCTGTCCCGGCAAGCCCAAATGTTGCAAGATCGTCTGTACCTCGCTGTCTGTGGGCGATTCGGCACAGATGGTTGTGTTGCCCAGTACACAGTTGTTCAAAGCTAGCTGGGCTTTGTTTGCTTCCTCGCGGGTCAAGTATTTGCACAGCGCAATGCCATGGTTTAGATACAGATGGAAGTTTTGCAGCGGGCCATGCTGCATGCAAAGTGTTCGCAGCGTTGAACCATCAATCTGGAAACAAATAGCAAACGTTTTTAATCTCTCCTTCTGTAATCCCCACTCTGGCTTGAACTACCTGAGCGGTAAGGTTCTTCAGCAGCAACCAGGTCGAGTACCAGGAGCCGGATGCACCACCACCACCTGCCGACCAATTTCCTCCCTGGCCATGGCTGCTTCTTGGCATCCATCCGTTGCTGCCCGGGCCCCCACCTACACCGCCACTGCCAGACACTTTTCCCGATGACAGCCCGGGCGGAGGTCCACGCGGTGTTTTCGATGCACTGTTGCCAGTTGGCCCTCCGGAACCAGTACCAAGGCCGGCTCCCCACACGTCAGCTGCTGCTCCAGTGACACCACTATCGGACCAGGTGTTCTTCGACGGTCCGCCGAGCTTACCCATACCGCCAGACCCGGTCGCGGATGAATAATTGCTGCTGCTCGCGTTGAAGCTCCAGGTCGACGAGGAAAGACTAATCGAGTCCGTCGGCGATGGTTTGCTGCTAGTCGCAAACAGTTCCGAATCCTTTGCGGACCCAACGGAAATCGCTGCTATCGGGCTGCGGGCAATGCTACCCGGAGTGATAGTCGGATCTTCTTCTATTTTCATTTGAGTGCCCTGGGAAAAGACAATAATAGTGAGTGAGTAAAAATATAACGTTCTTACGGCATCACTACCCTCCCCCTTCTTACCTTCCACGGTTTTCCTGGTTCAAATTCCGGGACCAAGTCAGAGAACGAGTCCTGAGTGGATGGCCAATCCTTACCAGCAATATCGGTGGATGCATTATCTGGCCAACCGTCTGTCATACCGGCGCGACCCGATGACCATGTGCTGCAGGCAAACATTAGAAAGAATTACATATGAAGCAAAACAAAGCGGCCCATCCTTACTTACCCATCGGTTTGTATTCCACCGAGCACGCCGCTATTGCCACCGAGGCCAACCGATTTCGCTGTCGATCCTGGTGCACGCGAAAAATCAGTTAAATCATGACTGTTGTCCTTGTCCATCATTGACGGGAGCTTCCATTGGTTCAGTCGCGACTGCTGGCTAGTGGGCCCGGCTCCACCACCCATTCCGCTGGCGCCGCCACCGCTGCCCGGTGGGCCAGAAAGGTATGGACCGTTGTGCTCTTTGCCGAGCGTCATTTCTGACAGACTGTTCTGCAGTGCGCTCAGATCGTTGGGATCGTTGCGATGGAAGTTTCCACCGAGATGCCCTCCGCCAAGATGGGACGATGGATTGCCGACGGACGAATGCTGATGATGGGACTGCTGATGTTGATGCTGCTGATGCTGCTGCTGTTGCTGTTGCTGCTGATGCTGATGTTGCTGGTGCTGTTGTTGGTGCGGATGCGGCTGTTGCTGCTGTTGCTGCTGCTGCTGCTGCTGCTTTACGTACAGCGTCTGCTGGGTGGCGATTTGATTCTGCAGACTAGCTATCTGCTGCTTGATCTTGGAAATCATGGCTATCTGGTTGTTCGTGCCGGCGCCTCCACGCTGCAGGTTGCCCTGGGTTACTTGCAGTTGCTGTAATCAAGAAGAACCAGTTATGAACCACCCTGTAATATACGACTCTTCTCTAAGTTACCTTAATGCTGCTCAACAGCTGATTCAACAACAGGAAAGTTTGTGGAGCCAGCGGCTGATTCAGGATCTGCGGGTTCAGGTACCCAGTCTGCACGGCCATCTGAATCTGCTGTACGAGCGAGCGCAGTTGCGTATTGGGCTGGACTGCGTTCTGTCCACCGGCACCACCACCACCGCCGCCGACCGGATTACCACCCGCTCCTCCGCCTTGATTGAACGGAGCCATGGAGCCGCCCTGTCCGCCGATGCCAGTCATCGGTGGAGGAGCCTGATTCAAATAGCTGCCAAGCGACTTGGACGACAGACCATGCAAACCAGACAGGTTTGGATTTCCTCCAGCTCCTCCCATGCCTCCAGCACCGCTGCCGGGCATACCATTCTGATTACCCTGCAGCAAGGAAACACAAACCACACACATTACCCACATTTTAGGCCAAACAGTAAGCTGCAACAGTAAAACTTACCTGCTGGAAATGTAAGGAATGTCCACTGCCACCGCCAACATTGCCAGCTCCTCCTCCTGCGCCGCCACCACCGCTTCCCAAGTAACGATTACCGAACGGTGGTTCAAAGACTCCACTACCCCCTCCAACGTTGCTGCCACCAGTGCCACCGCCGCCCAGCTGAGCGTGTGCATCGTCTCTTCTCCAGTCTCCTGCACCGGCAGCATTGCCCATACCGGTTACATTTGGCAGCGAGCCATTGCGCTGCAGCAAATCGACCGCTTCCTCCAGCGCCATGTTAGCGGCCCGCAGTGCATACTCCACATCTTCCTTCTTGTAGCCCATCTCGCACAGAATGCGGTACTGCTTGCTGCTGCGGATGATCTCGAGCGGTCCGTGTGGGGGTTTGTTCGTCATCTTGCCTCCCCCTACGCCCCAGTCATTGCCGATCAGATCGGCGCCGGACGATGAATCGGGCCACACGGCTCCACCACCGCCGCCGCCACCACCAAGTGGCTTTTTGTTTGCGTTCCACGATTGATTGCCAGCGCCAGGAAGGCCAGCACCAGGTGCTGCCGTACCCGGTCCATCCATCCACGAGGCACCACCGCCGAGCGGGCCGCTTGATCCACCGGTTGGCTTATCGTCCCAGTTGTTGCCTCCAGTGCCACCGATGGTGGGATCATCCCAGGAACCGTTTCGTGAGCCTCCCACTCCCGCTCCATGTCCCGTCATCCACATGTTGCTGCTGTCCGCTTTCATCGCATTGCCGGCCGGTCCGGAGCCGACCATTCGTGGACCACCTCCCAGGCCACCCGGGCCCCCTGAAGGGCCGCCACCAATCGGACCGGAGCTCATTCCTCCCAACGGACCGTTGCGACCATTTCTACCGACCATTTGGCCATCGGATACATTGCCTGTGGCTCGGCCGGTACCAACACCACCACCACCACTACTGCCAGGTCCGCCAGAGGCCCACAATGCAGTGCCATCGTCAATATTGGGGTTGCGGCGTACAGCCGGCGGAGAGTTATCGTCCCATCCACCGGACACCGACTTCGTGGGAGGCATACTAGATGGAACACCCCCGCCCACTGGGCCTCCATTGGCTGCTCCACCGACTCCGCCACCACCACCACCACCTCCACCACTAAGGGGCCACTGGTTGTTACCGCCAGCACCGATTGCTGATGCGCCCGAGGACATGGCGCCCGGTGGAGGCATCTTGCCCATCGGATAATGGTCCAGCATGCCCGTCGTAGATCCGCTCAGCCGACCAGAGATACCACGCGGATCGCCACGGAATTCGCGGCTTTGATCGATCCCGCCAGCCCCTGGCGGACGCATGCTTCGAATGTCAACGTTTGGTAATCCTTCAAGCTGCGATGCCAGGTGAGGCGGAACGCCCGTATTCGGAGCACCAGCTCCACCAACCGCACCTCCACCTCCGACATTTCCTCGAGGCTCTCCCCAACCGCCGTTTCCGCCACCTGCGCTCGCTCCAATACCACCCGTTCCACTGCCCCAATCATTGTCCTTCTTGGGGGGAGCAATTCCACCACCGGCCCCGGGCAGACCACCTCCGCCCGCCTGCCACATTCCACCGCTACCGCTGCCCACTGGTCCCACCTGTCCGGCAACTAACGCGCCAGGATTACCGCCCACTGGCGGCGGACCTCCAGCGGATCCGGCCAGTGCACCGGCCACCATACTGGCCCCTCCAGGACCCCCGGGCGCACCGGTCCATACGTTGCTTGCCTCACCGCTGCTCTCATCATCCACGCCCCAAGTGCCACCGTGGTGGCTTTGCGGGCCCCAAGGTGTCTTCTGTGACGGCGCCTGTACCGGCGGCTGGCCACCGTTGCGCAAGTTGGTCTCCCACAGCTCCGTCCCATTGTTGACCGTAGCCTTCAGGGAGGGATCGGGTTTGGTACTCGGTTCGGGTGAAATCGGCACATCCCACTGCGTGTCCTGGTTGACGTGCTGACAGCCCCAGCCATCTTGCGCAAACAGCGCCTCGCGCATCGAGTTCAGATGTTCCAGCTTGGCGGATGGTGTTGCCGCCATACCGCTAACCGCGGCACCACCCGCGCCTCCATTACCTGCAGCCATAGCAGCTGCAGCACCTCCTACGCCACTTCCGCCAGCAGCTCCACCTTGGTTACCTCCGGCGGCCTGATTTCCGCTGCTGGACTGCGATTGATTAGAGTTTGGTCCAGGGTTCTGCTGATTTGCACCTTGTTGCTGTTGCTGTTGCTGCTGCTGTTGCTGCTGCTGGCCCATAGCTTGCGACGTGGACTGCTTGTTGGGATTTACCACTTGATTCCAGCCACCCGTACCGCTCTGTCCGCTTCCTGCATTGCTGCCGACAACCATTGGTGGGCCACTGTTGCCAACGCCCGACTTTCCCAGCAGCTCCTGTCTCGGACCACTGCCCGGCGGACCAACAGGTGGTGGCATACCCGCCTGTCCACTGTTCCACGACTGTTGCTGGGCGGCCTGCTGCGAGCTACCGACCGCTGTCGCACTCCAACCAGAAACACCGCCCCCGACGGCGTTAGACCCTGCACCCGGCGGCGAGCCCCAGGCACCTCCGTTCAGGGAGCTCTCTCCACCACCGCAGAGCCGACCGGACCCAATCCGGCTGCTTCCTTGAGACTCGAGCATTCTCATTCGCTCTGTTAAACGCAGCAATTCGTCAAATGGTGTGTAAAGACTGTGTCGCTGCTGATGCTGCTGCTGTTGCTTTGTTGACATGTTGTGATGGTAAGAAGAATGGTTCACTCGCACGCTCTCATGCTGTGTGACAAATGATGATTCCAGAGTTTGCTTACGTTCTATCGTTTGGTCAGTATCGAACATTATTTTCGTCTCGTGCAGCGTCTCGTGTTTCGACTTTGTGCTTAGTATAAATTGTTCGTCAAATTGTCCAAATGAAGAACCAATTTCTTGCTGGTGTATGGCCCTTTGTTGATAGTTTCGTTTGATTGGATTACGAAAAGAAGACGATGGCTCTGCCCTTAACGTCACTCCTTCGCTTTTCGTACAAATACTTTTAAAATTATTGCTAACACGTTAACGGTTAGTCAGGTAATCAAGAAAATCACATCTCACGAAAGTAACGGCGTAATGTGAGCTATGAACGGCCAGCGTTGTTCTCTCTTCGTCTTTCAGGCAGGGAACGTACGTATGGCGTATTCGTTAGCTTCGGCAATCACGCTAAAATCTTGTCACCTTGTATCGATAAATTAACTCCAATGCCGAATGTTTTGCCTCTGCGCTGCTGATCAGCTGACGGAAACTGTGAGATTATTTAGTATGCTCGTTGTTTTAACAGCACCGAGCGATGCTTTCCTCTACTTTTGACTAATGTGTTCGAACATAAAAAGCTATCACTTCAGACTTCCTCGAATGATGGTGCTGCCCCACTTGGTCCAGGTGTTGCTCGAATAGTTATCCTTTCCGAGCAACTGCTTGCAATCCTCTCTCTCTCCACTCTTGCACTCGACTGCAGTTTGTGCACCTCGGCGGTAGTCGATCTAAACCCGTAAACTGTGCCAGTGTACAAGCCTTCCTCCTTTGTGCTTATTAATATCCCGTTTGCGTGAAATACTGTTACGAGTTGGGAATGTTTTTAAAAAAGCACGCAGCTTTCCGCAAACATACACTGGGAGAATCGATGTCGTACCCCCCGCAAAACTGCTCTCAAACTCCACCTTCAGCAGTCGGGAGATGGATATGTCTAGGACGTTATACTTTTGTTTGACTTGCAACCATAAATCACCTCACGAGAACATGCTAACATATGAGCGCTTATGCTAGAGAGAGGACAGTCTTGTTCTCTTTGTCGGTGGAGCAGAAAGATTGATTCAGTTTAGCGCTACAATGTTTCTGTTTGTTTTGTTTTGTTTCACGTACCGCAATGCCGCACACTTTTGCCAACCATTCTAGGAATGGTTCACTTTCTACGCTTATCCACTAACGCACGCATTATTAACCGATGGCTTGAAACACGAATTTTTCGTTAAAGCTGAGTTTCTGCTTCTTTCCTAACGCATGCATCCACCACTCAGTAAATAAACCATAGGTTTCACCGCCTAATATTGCTCAAATACACTGGATACACACACACACACACACACACCCACACACGACAAGCGAACTGATCAGTTATGAGAGTTCTAAAATGCGAGGATCTCGTCCAACGTACGTCCGCATTCGCACAACTGTAAGAATCAGTTCACTTTACACTAAAACACTACGACCGCTTACACACACTGATTGATTGTAATGCTGAGTAGGGCTTGCATGGGCTAAGATGTTTCCACCCTATCCACATTCAATCAATTTCCAGATGGAAGAAATTTTGTGCAAAGAATACGTTGCACTTTTGCCCTTGCTTAGCCTCCTTTTGTCAAAACTCCGCTTGCCCACTTTTTATGCCTTTTTGCACAGAAATGGCTTTCTACAAATTGTTCAGTTGTCTATTATTGTACTTGCGATGGTTCATGTGTAATGTAATTATTATCTGTTTTGGTGTTTCCTTGCATCCTGCTTGTCACCGGAAACACGGATGCACAATGAAGGATTCCAGATCCTGTCGAACGACGGGCTTTCCCGTTTTAATGCGCGCTCACATGATAGGTGGCAGGTACGTCAGACCGTCACGTCTTGCTCTCACGATCGTACCACCAGGTTTTCGATCTCGGGGCGCTCTCACGTACAACAACGCAAATTCAAATCTAATCTTAAGTTTTGTTGGCAGGGAGATGAAGCACCTTTTGCACCCTGGAATGGTAAAGCGAGCAAGCAAGCAATGCGTTAGATTTGGTTCAGTTGCACTCGGTGTGGCAACTCGTGCCATGGGCCTTACCTCTTAGGACGGAGTTTTAATGCCCGTAGGCACACCGTGCGTCGGTCCCACCGAGACACACGCACACGCTCGTGCCCAAAGGAGAGGATGATCCCAGCAGTGGGAAATATCACAGATTTTCGCTTTGCCTTAGTGTATGATGAAATGTTGATCAATCTCTGGAGGGCAGATAGCAGTAAATGCCTGGAGCCACAGAAATGTTCTTCAGTAGTATATATGCAGATCATTCATACCGAACGACATCCGGTTCCGTTCGTTTGCTGATTCGTTCGTCGGTGGTGTGTTTATATTGTATTTGTTTTAGCACCTGAAACGGGAAAAGAAAATAGAATGGTGATTTAAAAAATCCTCAAAACTCATTGCTATTCAAGCTCAATTTGCCTTCCAATTCTCAGTTTCTCAACGATCGTGTACTTCATATCGACAGGCCGGGCATGATACACAGTTATCGATTACACTAACGACTCTTCTCATTTACACTTTCTGCTCCATCTAGAAGCTTATCTCCCCCAGCGAAAGAAAAGTTTATCACTAATTTCATCACCAAGCTGCTCTTCTTCGAAAATGCTACATCTCTCTCGCTCTCTCTCGCTCTCTCTCCTTTCGCCATCGAAGCTTGATAATTTGCCTCCCATTGAAACGCTAATGAATGAGCCTATTTAAAGTCACAAATTAATTCCATCTTCCCATAGTAACCCCAACATCGCCCCAAAACCGTTCGTGTACCTTCTGCCCCGTGTCTTCCAGCTTCTTCTTCCAGCGAACCCTTTCCCCACGGCGGCTGTGAATGAGCATTTACTCGCTTTAACCGGTGACCGTGGGACCGAGGGGATCGTTCGGGACTGACGCAGCAGTAAACAATTTCTTCCGATGCCGTTGGCTTTTATTAATTCATCACCACGTTGCGCTTCCCCTCTCTTCACATTTCTTCCCTCTGGCGTCTGCCCGCAGTCGCACCAAACTTTCTTCTCTCCCATCAGAATCATGCCACCGGTTGAAGGCCAATTACACAGCACAATTCATTGCTCCGGTCGAAATTATGATACACAAAATCAACGCCGTCAAATGCGCGTGGGTATTGTGAGATGGGAAGAGAACGATGATGGCAGACAGATGATGATACCGTTACCCGGTCGCGATGCTGCAATACATAAACAGCATGGACGATCCGCCCATTCCCTACCCAACATGTCTACCCCCTCCCTTCGAGCACTTGAAAGCTTTTATATTGCTTCTGAGAATTTTAAAGCTTCTTCACTAACACACACACACGAAAACCTCGGCGAATCGTGGTGCCAAAAAATCAAAACAAACTCAACCTCCACCCAGCTCGCTCTCACACACACAGATAGCCAAAGAATTGCGTCTTCTTCTCCAGTCTGCACGCGATCCATTAATATTTATACGAATCTTAATGCCAACCAAATATTAGCATTGCAAGACGCAATTTATTCTTCCACCAACCCCGGTCGTCCGTCGTCCCCATTTGAAAGGATTTTTTACATCATCCGCTCCGTTCTCTGCTGATGATGCAGCAGCAGCGGTTAGTTTAAGGTCAGAAGAAATCTACGATCGAAAGCAGCGCACATCTCTCCTCGCCAGCTGTAAACGACCGAGGTTCATCCGTTTTCGTGGCCTTTTAAGGTGTTAAGCAGCCGCAGGTGATCTTTAACAACGTTCGCTTTTTATGGACCGTCCCAATCGCCTATCTAGCGTTTGTTTTGTTTTTTGTCAAGTACTGAAATACCTTATTGCGCAGTATATGCAAACATTAAATATCCAGACAGCTTTTGATATGTGTGACGATTGCTTGAATGTGGAATAATGTTCAAACTACATGCACGCTTTCAATATCATTCACACTCAAGCAAGAACACACATTGTCCTATTTTTAAGAAGAAAAAAATAGTAATACCATCCATCAAACCCCATTCAACTCCATTTTAAGTGCCGTCTAATACGCAAAAGCCCCGCTCGGTTCGCTAACGCGGTGAGTGAATGCCGTTGAGCTGCAATAAAACTGCGACTTAAATAAAATCGAACACAACAACACAACACACACAAAATGCCATTACAAATCAAGACACACTCACACATACTGCTGCAGCTTTTTTTTTTTTTGCCCATTCGCAGCACACGAAACAGCCACCGAAAAATGGTGGTGGAAAACTGTAAGTGTGGCTGTAATGATCAACCAAACGGGTTAGTTTTGCCGGTTTTTTTTTAATGCTCCAACCTCTGTGTGTGTGTGTTCAACACAAACTCTTTCTAAGCTACCACCACCCTCTAACCCACTTCCCCACCCACCCCCAACCCACCATTCCAACGCCAAACAACACACAAAGCAAAAGGGCAGTAAAAACAAACGGTTTCGGTTCAATAAACTATTACGCAAAGCCTTGCCCCGGTTCCCCTCTCCACACTGCGCGCGCTCTTCTACGCAAATCCGCGTGCGCCGCGCGGCCCGTCGCGTTCTGCGCGTCGGACATCAAATGGCATAAGCGCAGTAAACCCACCCACCTACCTCCTCCTGCGCCACACTCGCCCTGAAAGCTGGGCGAAAGCAAGGTTGCACACACCGTGCCACACAGTGCATTGCCCGGGAACCGGTCGGAGTGTCCAGGTGGGGGAGTTTAACTTTAAGAAGAGGCACAGGGTCTTTAAGAGCCAAACACACACACACACACACACACACTCACATAAAACAAATCTCATTCGAATTTGACACGACTAGCGCGTGTTCTGTTGCGAGCCTTCACCAACGTTGTTGCGCGGTTCGTAGCACAACTTTAACCGCTGTGTTTAACGGTCGCAATAGATTTCAACTCAGGGACGCCGGCGATCATTGATCTATTGGCGTTTGATGTCAGCACCGCGCAGCCTTTGGCTCTATTCATCAAAAAGGTGCAGCAAGGCGTCGTGTGCCCGTTGCCACCGTTGCCAATAATAAGAGAACATGCAAAAAAACGCATGAACATGTTTGCTTAAATCAATTTTAATTCTGCTGAAAAAAGCGTTTCAAAACGCTCCAGTACAGTACGATAATATTATATCATATTTCCCGAAATAGATGTTACAGAAAAGATTACAGCTGCTTGCTTACTCCATTATGCTGTCACCAGCCGATTCATCACGATTTGATTCCAGCGTCCCATTTTTACGCCGCAAAGCTTTAGGGGCGCTCGAAAGCTCACACGTAATAGAAACCCTACCGCAAAGATCGCGATCGCAAATACAAACAATCGTGCTCTAACACACACACACACACACAGACAGACGAACACACAAACGCGCAAAGGAAAGCCGCAAAGTCGTGTACTGCATTCCGTACCACCACTTTTTTGAATGAGGCCAACGCGAGAGAGAACGGGGGGAGAGGGGGGGAGTGGCATGTGATTCGCGTTCCTCGGAAAAGCATGCTGATGGGGTAGTTGAACCTCGCAATAGATCGAACTAGAGAGATAGAGAGGACAGTGGGGGGAATGAGAGAGAGAGAGAGAGAGAGAGAGAGAGAGAGAGAGAGAGAGAGAGAGAGAGAGAGAGAGAGAGAGAGAGACGGAGAAAAAGAGAACTCGAGAAAACCCGTCATCGAGCTAGCTGAGACATGATGATGTGTGGTGTGGCTATAATATCCAACATTAACCACCACCTCCCTCATCCCCCACTTCCCTCTCTAATAATAATAATAGTATGGCCGACCGGCGCACATGTTGGAATTGCGTAAGAGCGCCTTTGTTTTTAAAGCGCCGACACACTGTTCATTCACAGCCCGAAAATAAATGTGAAATAATCGAATTTTGGATTAGTGATGAATATTAAGCGATATTTCAAAGACCTGTTTTGCTATTTGATTCGTTCAGAATTGATTTTAATACAAACAAAGCTTAGTAAAGCACATCTAAAAGCTCATATATCAAGCAAATGCATTCGCCTTTCGTCTGCCGTCCTACGCTTTCAGGCCTCTCAATTCTCTCTTTTTTGTTCTTTCCAATAAAAAAACAATTTTCGAATTGTAGCTTTTCATTACACTTTTAATTAAAACGCAAGCAGTTTCTACCGAACTCAGAGTCAGATGAAATCGCACAAAACCCAGGCAACGCCGTCGCACGCATCCGACATGCCCCGGTGCTTTCCCGGTCCGTCATTCGGCGAGAGGGAGATGCGATCATCATAATCATCATCATCATCACGTGTAGTAGAGCCGTGGTAGCAAAGCGGAAAGCGCTCATAGATCACCACACACACACACACACCACGCGGCTGGTGGTCTGCCAACCGGAACAACAGATCGCGACTTAGGCACGAACGGAGGGACCGAAGAAGAAGAAGCAGCAGCAGAAGAATTCGCTAAGAAAAGGGCCGCACCACCTGAAAGCTTTGGCCCCGGTGAGCAGTTGTTTCTAAATTGAACAAATGTTTACCCATTCTCTGGTGCGTTATGATGTTGGTTTAGCCGCAAAAAAGCAAATCGTTTCTATTGGATTACAAATCGGGGTGTTTTTTTTTTTTTTCTTTCTTCAAGACAGAGCAATCTTTTGTTCGACTAATTCCTCACACCTGAGAAGGATTGCAATCAAATGCTATTTGTCTTTAGCTTATAACAGGACCATTGCCGTGTTGGCTGCTGAACTGTTCCCTGTTCGGTGAAGATCGCGCAAAAGTAAGCAAATTGTTGAGGTGAATGCTTTGCAGTAGGTTTAGTAGGCCTTAAAATAGCACCACTCACTTATACACACAACCACGGTAACCACAAGGAGGGTAAGATGTTAACTTTGCCTGTCATGGTAGCGCGATTTCCAGTTGTTGCGCATGTTAATCATCCCTCCCGTTGAGCTCATTTCACCGTCGAAGGGCCTTCCTAGTGTACCGGCCACGACTCGCTACTCGCTGCACAAAACACACCTGCCGGAATGAATGTTGCTGTGCACTATGGCGTGTTGGCCGTTTGCTAATTTCGCTGCACCGGTGTCAGGTTACGCATTTATGTGTGTGTGTGTGTTATACTTAGAACATGACTTTAAAGGTTTACCATTTTATTGCTGCACTACTGTGTGGTGGTGCATTTTATGCGATTTTGGGATGCAAATGCCACTTATAAAGGAGGAAAACCGACCACCATCTATTCTACATTGTATAACGAACATTGTATGCTCGGCAGAAACGACACAACGACCTGGACAATTCTCTCCGATATAATATGGAACATCCGTTGGTCGGTTGGTAGCACCATTTGCAAATCAAAACCACATGCTCTCCCGTCCACCGAACATGTGCAAAAACCAATGTGCGTGTCTGTGCGAGTAACAAGTGCGATTAGCCTCTGGCCTAATGATACGGTTTTACTAATTCAAGGTCAGCACGACCAGCACGACATGCACGACCACATTTCATAACGGACAGGGGTGATGATGGTGATATCAATCAAACGCACACACAAACCTATCACAGAGTACGTGATACTAGCAGGACAGTGTATTCCTATAGGAATGTGGAATCTCAACTGGATTTCTGTTGTGAACTTTTAAAGTGGATCCAATCACTCCATTCCAGTAGCACAACAATTCACATTTCACACTGAATAAGAATCCTTACCGATCTTGAATGAGAAGGATACCAACGCTAGCTTTTTTCACACTCTTCACCTCAGTAAACAACTTAACTTTTCTCTATCGCTCTCTTGCTCGTACGCATTCACGCCGCATTTCTCAGTTCGAAGGACATTGGCACGAAAGCCGAGTCTTTCTGCCTGCCAACCTTCTATTACACGGCACCTGATCCTATTGAACCGTATGTCCCGCGCACTTTGACATTTATCCAATATTTTTGTGCAAATTTTGCACCTTCCCGCCTTTCCCCGTTCTGCACGGGTGTGTCACCTTTCTGTTGGCGATTGGTATTCTGCAAAAGTGGCCACCGTTCTTCAGGAAATCGTATGCACCAGCACGAACTTGAATCCGTCGTCCTGGACGCCACAGGCACAGGGGATACTAAATATAGAAAAGCGTGCACACACACACACACACACACACACACACACACTCGTGCGACCCTCACATTGCGTGTTTCTGGATTTACGTTGCGTACTTCTGTCTTGTTTGCTCCTTTGCGCAGTTCGAGATCTAACAAATCCTGCCGCGCGTTGTTCTTTCTTTTTCCTGCCAAAACACAGAAGGAAACAGAGAGATAGAGAGAGAGCGAGTGTGTGTGTATACGAGAAATTCACCACCAGCGACAGTAACGTGCAGAAATGTGAAAGGTTACTGCGCATGCCTACGATTACCATTATCCTTCGCCTGGTTCTGTCCCGTTCATCCTGCGGGCCTCTCTTTCTGTCACCCATGGTTACTACCAGCCAGTAAGTGTAGTAGGCGAACCTGGGGGCCGAAACAAGCTGCAAACGAAGGCCAGATTTTCGATGTAATGTGGGGAGGACAAGCGTTGGAAGATTCGTCTCCAGCAAGGACTCGCTATCTCTTTCGCTCTCTCTCTCTCTCGTTACATCTCTTGTAAATGCACACATTCCGTAACACACAGCGACGACCACAGTCGTCAGTTCTATCTCGCCTTGCTGACGTCACTGCAACTATGTGTATACCCCCGTAGCCCAGAATTTCTCTGCAGCAGCTGCTCGGCTCGGCTGTGTGTAGTAAAAAATCGACCCCTTTCATTCCGTCCCACTGCGTGCCAGCGGTTGTGGACATAGGCATCTGCATGAATGCAACTATAGATCCAGTTTTTTCGTTTTGATGCTTTTTTGTGTCCATCACTCCCCGCCACTACCTCCTGCCTAACGGATGTCGCTCCGGGGAGTGCGCAGAGAAACGAAGGCAATATCGAATATGATTGGCAGACATTCGGAAGGTAATTGGGTTTGTAACGAAATGGCAATTACTCTCGACACTAATTGGTTTGATTTGGTTGGTACAGCAGGATGAGACGGTGATGGTATCGCTCAAAGTCAAGGACAAACGCATCATCGGGTGCTTCATCCAATCAGGCATGCATGATACGGTGCCGCTATCGCTATGCAACATTAAATTTGCAGAAGTGTGAAATATCATTTGCATATTGAGCGATAATAAAGCAGAAAACAAAACGAAACTAACCTTCCGACTGATCCGTTCCACATGTTCTATAAAGATAACACACTCTGCCACAAATGACTCCTAGCCTAGTAAGCTTGTTTGAAATATACGTGAGCGTTTAAAGCCGACCACAAGCCGACCCGATTCATCTTGTTCCGTTTTATGCGTTTGATTGTTTCAACAACAAGCTTAGCATGTTTACCTTCATCACGTCCTAATCGTGCTAGTGCAGATCGTAAACCATTTAACAACGATCGCAACATCATAAAACGTTTCGTCTTATTGATATCGTCATAAAACCAACGATGGAAAATGGCACATGTCCCAGCGTCATTTGCCAATGCTCCATTACAAAAAAAACACCCTTGCTACACACACACAAGGAGCAGCGCAAAGCGTTTCAAAAGCTCCGATGCACATAAACCTTCCCAACACATAGGAAGCTCGCGGGTGCAGTGTAACGTGCAGTTGCTGCAGTAAGATTGTGCATTGTAAACGGCCACAGTATGGGAGCAAAGTTATGCCCGCATTATAATTGCACTTCGCACAAATGAACCCATTGAAAACGGAACAAAACGATGAACAACGACATATTTACTACGGTCTCTAAGGTAAACTGCTGCACTCTGTCTCTAATTAGTTATTGTGTAATGTCAAGGAAATTACATCCCCATGTTGGTCTGCAAGCTCGTAAAACGAAAGGTAAACATTGTCGTGGTCAGGATCTCGCGGTGAATGATTTTTACATCCTTTTTTGATGTTAGAAAATCATTGGATTCGAGGTGATAGCTTTTGAAAAAGTTCTCGTGAGCGGTGAACGACCGCTCTCTCTCCATGTTGGAAAGTAAGTAACTCAATAAATCCTATTCTTTATGACACGTACAGTATATATGAATACTTTTATTCTAGCCACGACGGGACGCTCTAAATGAGAATGCGAACCTGTCCAGTCTTGTAGGAGCCGGTGCATCTATGCCATAGACCGCCAGGCCGTCCTCCGACGCTAAGGGCTAATACTGCAATATATCGCTAATGTTTAATACCGAGGTTTTAAGTAAATAATAACACAAATATGGCTTGGATTTTATCACACCAACATGAATTGTTAGATCAAGCAAAATAACACATAACGCTGAAATCAACAACAAAAATAGTAAACAATTTCCATTCATACTTATATAGTACCGTCTCTCTATCTCCTTCTCTACCTTCATCGTTCTCTGTTTCCTCTTCCTTTGCTATTTTATCTTTAGCTTCATATAATGGCTTCCAGGCTTGAGGGCAGACAAACTTTAGATAAAAAACAATCGGTTCAACAAAAAGATAATGAATTCTTGTCGGGGGGGGGGGGGGGGGGGGGCAGCAGTAACGCAAAAGAGCTTTCTTTTCCATTTTCCATGCCCTCACCCAATCCCCCCTCCCTTTCTCACGGCAAACCATTTTTTCACCCCTTTTCTAAACATGTTCATTCTGCACGCAACAGTAATCACGGCACAACACAGTGCTGGCAAGAAAAACGCACACTTACACACCCTCACACCCTCACACACACACACTCACAAAGAGCATTTCAATCGAAACCAAGGTCGAAATTTGGTCATACGTCGCCTACTAAAATCACCCCCCAGAGGATCTAGCTACTGTTACCCTCCCCCCCCCCCCCCCATGACATTCCATCACCACTCCAAACCCCCTCTCCCTTGCCCACAAATTCCAAACACTTACTTATCACACTGTTGCTGCATTGCGCTGATTTGTGTAGTTTGGGGTTAGTTGTATGTATGTTGTGTTGTTTTTTTTCCTTTTTCTCCCTTTCACGTTCTCTCCCTCTCTTCCTCGCGTTCTCTCTCTCTCGCTCTCCACCGAATGATTATTAAATTGGCCTGGGGATGATGCTTCGATGACACGATCCCCCGCTGGAACGTTTTTCCTGTTGTTGTTTTCTTCTTCTTTTTTTCGGCGGTGACTAGAGCACGGTGATGGAGCCCGGGGAAACTGCAGCTTTGCTACAACACGGCAGGGACATCACGGATAACGGGGTCTCCCAAACTGAGGTGTATGTGTGGAGGGGGGGGGGGGAGGGCTTTGCCAGATGCGAGCGTTTGTGGATGTGTTTATATATGTGAGTGTGTGTATGTGAGTGGGTATGTTTCGATTGGGAAAATGTAATCGTAGTACACCACTGCTGCGCCTTTAGCAAACTTTTCACCGAATCGTCGTTTTGTTGTGTGCACAACTTTTGTTCCCGATTTTCCACCCACCTTTCCTCGCACGCACTGCCTAATTTCACACACCCGCACTGCACTGCATTTCACACCCCCTTTTTTTATTTGGAATGCGAAGGAATGGAGAATGGAGCCCGATTCTCTGCACCCAACAGCAAATCAGCTTCACCTCAGAGTGGGGAGGAAGAGGGCGGCCCGCGAACTTTTTTTGTACACGTCGCCACAGACACTTGTCTCGAAAGAAAAATGGGGGGCCCCGCGCGCACGTACAGCGTGAAACTTTAACACACTCGAATGTTTTCCGTTTTGCTACTAGTATTACAATTATTGGCACAGGTAGTCGTCAGCAAACGTACGCGCACCACACACACCGCTTCACGGGTTCCACCTTTGCTTCTTTGCTTTCTCACACATCCAGGCAGAGACATTTATCTCAACACGGCCACCATTCACCACAGCACGGAGCTGAGCCGTCGCGAGCTTTCTCGTGTGGAGCCAGCAGCCTCACTATGGTGCTTCGCAGCGCGATTTGGTGCACGATGACCTTTTTTTCCTTTCCTTCTCCTTGGATGGGAATTGACGAAAACTGAACGCCAATCATCAATCCGAACCACCAGCTCACACACACACTTGGAGAGTTGCGCCCCAGCCCTACGCATACCGTTACATTCTCCATCGGTTTGGGGGGGAATGGCACACTGGAGTTGTATAGTGGTCAATTTTTATTTCTTTTTGTCAACATTAAGTTTTGTCACTCTTTTTCATTCGATGTTTCATTCAATCGGTTTATTTCACATTGAATACCAAGTCAAAATAATTAGTGTTTTAATTTGTGTTCAAATATTTGGCAGCATTTTGGGCTGTTTCCAGTGAGCTACGACCGTTTTATCATATATTTTGAGACAAACAGAAATGAGCAGTACATTGCCCGTGCCTTTCATGTACATGAAATATGTAATTGATTTTCTTATAAAATCACATCAATATGTTGACCAGTAGGTACAACTTTGCACACCCATTGTGCTGATTGCTGCTGTGTCAAACTTCGGTACACGTCGGATAGCAATCATCATTTTTTCCGTACACTTCGCAAAGCATCATCAACCAAGAAAATCCACACACTGCCAACGGCTGTCAAGCAAGGGTACACATTCCACAAACGCACACACACACACACACGCACGCATCATCATCACAGCCCTTGTAGATGTAGATGTAGAACATATTTCGCCTCTAGGAAAAAAGGGCAGCCACTCGCGCTGAAGAAGGTAAAGTTATGTTGCTTGTTATTTTCATGGGTTAATCGCTCGGAATCCACCCCAAACAGTTGAATATCCATGTTGGAACGGGCAATACACGCAGTGCGAGTGATTTTGCCCCGCAATACCGTGCGCCAGTGTGTGAAAAGTGTGAGGAACCCCGCGATCGTGAACTCGGGATATCTAATATGGCGGCCGCCAACGAAATGCTATGCACTTTGGCACCCAGTTGATGCAGTTTTTTTTCCCTCTTCTTTTGCTGCTGGTGGGGGGATACCCAGTGCAAAACGCAGGCAGTGTGTATGTTGTGTGCGCTGCACCCGCGCCAGTGTGCTAGAAACAGTGTGATGGGAATGTAACCGTGCCACTAGCAGTGAATACACTCCGGACGTTGGTCGCAAGGGAGTGGCAAACACACACACACGGGGTAGGCGATACCTGAGTGCAGTACTGTGATTTGCGAAGCTATCCAGCAGCAACAGTAGTTGCATGTGTTATTGTTTTGAGTAGGATCATAAATATTTAAGCGATCAAAGTGCAGTGATTTCTGTCGTGTTGCGGGCTGGAATTTTGGAATTGGTATGGAGTGCAGTGCGAATGAAAAAGTCATGACTGTATAATTAACAACCCACAGGGACTCTGCGTGTGATGTGAAAAGGTGCCACCGTAATATGTTCATTAAGTGCCTTTTTCTTTTTATTGAGCCGATTTATTTCGCCCTGTATCGGAATTTATCTAGCCTATTAGCATCAATTAAAATTGGAAGCAAAAACTTCAATTCTTAAGCGGGGCAAGTTTGCGTAGTGTGCGGTGAGAATGGTACAAGTGGTTTTTTACGTGTACAAGTCGTCCGCATTCTCGCTCTCTTTCTCGCTTGCTCTCCTGCATAGCTAACGGCAACTATACACAAACACTCTTGCAGGAGCATGTTTCGTGTACGAGGAGAAAAAAAGTCCACCTCCACCTCTACGTGTTCAATCGCAAACAAGCAAAAAGTTATGTTGGCCCAGCGAGAGAAGGAAAAAAAACACGCAACAACATCAATAGGGGACACGAAAAAGCAGACAAAACAAACATCACCACCTCACGCACACGAACGCACGGCGTAACAAAACAAAGAAATCAAACCGATCTTCTCGCATTCTTGGGTGAAAGGGAGAGCGGCCATCCTTTGCGTGGAGACGGCCGTGTATTTCATAAGTTATGCAAAGAGAACATGATGATGGAGCGAGAGCGAGAACATGCTGAACAGATAATCCAAGCAAGCGAAAGAGAGTGCAAAGGTGTTGTGTGTGTGGTTGTTGTTGGCTCTCGCGGAGCATATTATGATGAAAACATAGAAACTGCATCGATACCTTTGCTGTTTGTTCCTTGTTATGATGGAGTGCCTTTCTGTCCGGTGCAAGGAATTATGTTTAATCTTGACATTTGAATCACAACTACAGGCGATACAACATGCTAAATTAATTTGCTTTCTTTTATTTGCTTTCAGATTCCAGTAAAGTACTCCTTCCAATATAGCAACTCTCGAAAGCCACGCACCTACGGCTAGGACGGCAGTGCGTCAGTGCTACTTGTTTGTTAGTTTAAAGTTGTGGTCGGAAAATCGTTCCCCTCCCCCCGCCGAGCGGAACGATTTATTCCGCCGTAGATCTGTGATAACATTTGTAGGTTTAAGTTTCAAATCATCCAGTCCAGCACACGGAAACCACGGATCAGTAGTGTTTGTCGATTTGTCGATTGCAACAATCTCATCCCGAACTTGACGAAAGCTGGACAATTCCGTCCAACGCGAGAGGTACACAATGGAATGAGCGATCGCTTGAAAGCGTCAAGGTCACTAACTTTCGTGTTTTGTCTCGTTTTAGGGCCTGGTGCTCTGTCCTCGCAGATTGAATAAAAACCAAACAAGGAGTTCCTTCCGCCAACTGCATCAAAGGAACGTTTTCTTTCGTATCAAACCGGTGAAAAGCTTCCCATTTCTCCTTGTATTCACGTCGTTCACATCGCGCAAGATGCTTGTGGACAGCACAGCCCTGGGCGGCGAGACGATGATAGGAGGAATCTGAAGTGTACTAATCTGTACGTTCATTTTGAGTTGCGTTACTGTGACCTAGCTGCAACACACGCGGCGAACGCACTAGCGTAACACCAGCCAGTGATTCTATCCCGACCACTGCTACTTTGGTCGTCGAGATATGGAAACTATTAACCGACGGCAACTCCAGCCGAAGGAGGAGCTGATCGAGAGCAGCACATCGTCCAGGATGACCTCGCAGGAGGTTGGAGGTGGCGAGCATCATCAGGGGGCATTTATCGAGCAGCTGGATCACAGGAAAATCGCGCCCCGCAGCCGTTACTCACTTCCCGCAAACACTCCCAAAGCCATCGAAACGATTTCCGCACCATCAACGAACGACGGCGGTGATGTTGCTGTGGCTGCTGTTGGTGGTGCTTTTAGTGACGCCGTTCAGCCATCGGATGCGACGATCCGCACTAGCCATAACGATTATGACGACGACGACGACGACGACGAAAAGCCGACCCATATTGATACTGTGACATTGAAATGTGATTTAAATGATTACCTGATTAACCTTATAGATGTTAGCTGTAGTTTAGCACGGTCGGATGGTCGAGCCGGTTTGCCACCATGGAATGCTGTACCTTCGTCCCAGGGTAGCAAGATGGTGGCTCGTGATAATATCAGTTTGAAGGGCTCGGGCCGTCTTACGCACGGCGGGCCAACCTACACGCACTTCGACGAGCTTGTGCGCTGTACCGAGCGTGAGCGTGAATGGTTGCGACGTGGCCTATCGCACCGGCTGCCCCGGCTAAGGTTGTGCGGTGGTGGTGAAGATTCCATCAACAATGGTACCAGTGCGTGGGGTACGCCGCCTGGCGCTTCCAGCAACGGAGCGCTGAGTGCATGGGGCGGGTTGCCAAATCAGCAGCAACACCAACAGCAACAGCAATTAGCTCCGTCCGCTTGGGGCAGCGTTAACAGCAACAGTAGCCCAGGAAGCAACAACAACAACAACCCTGGACCGAACGTTAATACTGCGAATGGCAATGGAAACGGTGCGAATGTTGTCCAGCAGCGTGGCGGAGGAGGCTCCTCCAACGCCGACCCGAATTCCAACAAAGCGAACGCTCAACCGACTTCCACCCCGAACGCTTGGAATGCCACCGTTAATCATGGGCGCCATGGTGCGAATGCAGCAGCCAATGTCGCCAACAACAACGGCAACCATCCACACGGCCATAATAATAATAATAATAATAATCAGCAACAGCAGCAACAGCAGCAGCAGCAACAACCGCAGCAGCAACATGCAGCTAATATGGGTGCTAGCAATAATCATGGCGCCGGAAATGGAGCCGCGAAGAACCAGCTCGAGGTGCTCAGTACGATGCGCGATGCGCTGTTCAGTCAGGATGGTTGGGGCTGCCAGCATGTCAATCAGGACACGAACTGGGAGGTGCCGGGCTCACCCGAACCTCAGGGTGCTGCTGGCAATGCTGGCGCTGCTGCCGTTGCCAAGCCAGAAGGGGCTGGACCGCACGGAACCGGTCCGAACGGAAGCTGGAAGGCACAAACCATGAACAACGGTACCGAGCTGTGGGAAACCAATCTACGCAACGGTGGCGGTGGACCCCATCTCCAGCAACAGCAACAGCAGCAACAGCAGCAGCAGCAGCAACAGCAGCAGCAGCAGCAGCAGCAGCAGCAACAACAAGCTCAACAGCATCTGGCACAAGCGAAGGCTGCCCCATGGGTTCCGACGAACAATCTCGGCGGAACTTGGATGGAAGACGATGAAGCTGCCGGTGGTGCACCGGGTGGTACGGATGCGGCTGCTAGCGTATGGAATGGCAGTGCTGCTGCAATCGTCGCGGGCACGGCCGTAGGACAAGGCGTTGGTCCCGCTCCATCCTGGGGTGCTCTTAACAATGGCAATGTTGTCCCGGCTCCACCGGCGGCTGCAACGGTCGCAGGAGGAATGTGGCCTACGGGTGGCAATACGCCCGCCATCACAACAGCGGGAGCCCCCACCGCGGGATCCATGAACAATCCGCAAATGGCTGCAATCGGTGTGAAGAAAGATCTGAACGAATGGGGAGCCGGTGGCGGCGTGGGCCAAGTGGGAGCTGTTGGTTCAGGCTCGATCGGCGTCCCCGGTGGCCCGGCACAAGGCGGTTGGGGGACAGATGCTCGAGCAGCGGCGGGCGTTACGGGAGCTTTACCGTCGGTTGGCAGTGGTGCGAGCGTGAACGGACCAACGGCGGGTGGATTCAACATTGGCTCTACACTCGGTGCGGCTGCCGATGGACTTCGTGGCGATCCACGGGGCATTTCCGGACGGCTCAATGGTGCCGCTGCCGGCAGTATGTGGGGAGCGGCCGTTCCCGACCAACGATCGATGTCTGCTGGAGCGGGCGGAGGTGCTGTTCTGCCGGGAGCGGTAAGCGCCGTTGGTGGTGGACAGCAGCAGTGGGGCGGAAATGGCAACGCAGGGCCAGCCAAGCTGCCCACAGGTGGTTGGGACGATGGCAGACCGTCCGCACTGGACGATGCGCCCTGGGGACAGGGCAATGCGGTCGGTGCTGGCGGGCCGGGAGCACTGGCCAGGCAGAACTCGGCCGGCTGGAAGGATGTATCCGATGTGATGATGCGTCCGGGGGCAGGAGCTCCCGGCGGCGGTCCTATGCAACAACGCAATCAGCAGCAGGGCGGAGGGGCGGGGCCGTTCGGCCCGGTTCCGATCCCATCCGGCGCTGGCAGCGGTGTGCGGGGCTCTCTCGGCAAGGACGGCATGTGGGGCGGTCAGGTGCAAGGCATGGTACGGAACGGTTCGTGGGAAGACTCGGTCACCGGAGGGGGCTGGGGCGATGAGAAGGGTGGTGGCTCCTGGAATATGGATCTCGGCTCGAACGGTGGTGCAGGCTGGAATAAAACGCCGGTCACCCCGAAATCCGCCGGCATTGGATGGCCCGATCCCAACGATCTGACCGGCCCTGGCATGGATTGGGGTGGCCTCGGTGGTAAGCCCACGATCGGTGGTGCAAACAAACCGCCCGCTGCACTGAACAATCCGTTGGAATATATCCGCGCCAGCAAGGAGTACCGGCTGCTGTGCGAGATGGGCCACAAGAAGGAGGACGTCGAGTTTGCCCTGCGTACGACCAGCATGAACATTGACGAGGCGATGGAACTGTTGCGTCATGGGGCATCTGTGGCCGGATTATCCAGTGGATGGCGTCGCACACTGTCCGAGGATCATACCGGGGGGCTCGGAATGGGTTTCGATGGTCCGTACTCGGGCCGCATACCACCGCTGAATCATGCGGCCAGTGGATTGTCTTACTCACAGGTAAGTGGCGCGATTATCGTGGTAAAATGCCAAAATATCCATAAACATTTTCTGTATCGTTTTCTATCCCTGCCAGAACAATCAACAAAACATGCTGAACAACATCCCGGGTGGTGGTCCAGTTGGTGGACTCGGCCTGGACGGTACCGGGCCAGCTAATCTCATGGCACTGAACAATCTAAAATATCTCTCGCAGGGCGCTGGTGGCGCAGGTGGCGCAACCATGGCCCCCTTCAATCATAACTCTCTGCTGCCACCTGGTGGTCGCGGACCGAACCAGCAGTCCCAGGCACACCAGCAGCAGCAGCAGCAGCAGTTGGCAGCAGCGGCAGCAGCACAACCCACCAACCAGCAGCTTCGTGTGCTGGTTCATCAGATCCAGTTGGCGGTGCAGAATGGTTTCCTAAATCATCAGATCCTCAACCAACCGCTGGCACCACAAACATTTATCCTGTTAAACCAGTTGCTCACTCACATAAAGGTAAGCAGTAAGCGAGTGGTACTCCAGGCGAACGTGTTGTTAGCTGACGTTTCGTTCCTTCCGTTTCAGCAAATGCAAATAACTCAAAGCAACTTGGCCCGCAGTGGTGCAACGGGCGGCGTGAGCGCTGTTCAGATGACACTGGCGATTAACAAGCATAAGTCGCAGATTGCCCAGCTCCAGCAGCAGATCGTTACCCAGCAGAGCATTTACTTGAAGCAGCAACAGGGACATCAAGGATCGATGGGACCGCCGCCACCATTAATGCCGGGCTCGAACCCGAACGCTGCGCTCGGTTTGGACTTTATGCGCCAGCAGCAGCAGCAGCAGCACCAGCAGCAAGATCTCATGGCATTGCAAAGCACCTTCGGCGAGATGGGGCTCGGCAAGGATCCAATCATCACGTCCACCGGTAGCGTCTTCCCGCCACCGATCGTTCCCGTACAGCAGCAGCAGCAGCATGCCGTCGTGTCGGCAGCTGCCGGCAACGTCGTTGTCAGTGGCAGCACTAGTCAGCAGTCTCGCTTAAACCAGTGGAAGCTTCCGTCGCTCGACAAGGATCCGACCGCTGGTAAAGATGATCTCACCGATTTTTCGCGCGCTCCCGGTCCGTCGGCGGGCAAATCAGCGCTAACCTCTACCACTACCAGCACTAATATAAGCTCTCTGGGTCTCGTGCAAGATGGGTACGTGTTGTTGCCATAGCAACGGAGCATACTGGGGAGAGAGAGAGAAATTGATTGGTCTTTCTTTTCTTTTCGTCTCCATGCCTGCTCGATATACAGAACCTGGACTACCGGTCGTACAAATCTAGCCGATGGTTGGCCAGAGCAAACCGGTGATACCGATAGCAAAGACTGGACAACGGCCACCAACGCTGCTTCGCAGGACAGTTCCGCTTTCACAGACCTAGTACCTGAGTTTGAACCGGGCAAACCATGGAAGGTAGGTGACCAGAATTATCCTTCTCCCCAGGAACTGCGTTTTTTATCGTCCCTTCTATTGGCAAATGCAGGGAACACAGCTTAAGATTGAAGATGATCCTAGTATTACACCGGGCAGCGTCGCCCGTTCGCCACTCTCGATTGCCACCGCCAAAGACTCCGAGCTGTTCGGTGGTGGTGGTGTTGTATCCGTCGCTGAGAAGGCGTCGCCTACCGTAGCCGATGGTGGAGGGCTGAATCTTACGTCTTCCGCTTGGAGTTTCAACACCGCTTCACTAACGTCCGCCGCTAGCGGCAATGGAGGTGGCTCAGGTGGCAACAAACCGCTGGCCGGTAAATCCGTCTGGTCGGACAGTTCGGCCGGTGGCGGCAGCGGCAGCAACAACGCGGCTGCCGTTGATGTATGGTGCACTCCGATCACCAAACCATCGGCTACGCGAGGCCCTCCGCCCGGTCTGGGCGGCCCGGCGGCTAATAAGAGCGGCAACGGTGGAACTGCCGCCGGTACACAGCAACAACGTGGTGCAGGATGGTCCACAGGAACATCGTGGCTTTTGCTGAAAAACTTCACTTCCCAGGTAAGATATCCCCTCCCCTCTCTTGGCGACAAAATGAGTCAAATTAATGGAACTTTCTAACTCCCTTCCAACAGATCGATGCATCGACCTTGCGCACGCTTTGCATGCAGCACGGTCCGATCCTTACCTTCCACTCCTATCCAGCCCACGGGCTGGCCCTGTGCCGATACGCGATACGCGAGGAAGCGGCCAAAGCTCAACAGGCGCTCAACAACTGTACACTCGGCTCGAGCACGATCAGTGCCGAATGTCCGGCCAGTGAGTCGGAGGTGCAAACGTATCTGCAGCAGCTTGGCGGTGCAGCCGCAGCTGCCAGTGTGGCGGTCAGCAGTACCGCCTCGAGCCTAACGTCTCCGACCTGGAGACAGGAGCGTACTTCGAGCAGTTCAGGTGAGGCGATTCAACACGCACGAAAAAAAAGCTCCTTTGTAACGTGTTCTGGGCATTTGTTTCAGGCGCCGACACCTGGGGCTCTGGATGGGCCATCGGTGGCAGCTCCGGTGCGAGTGGTGCTGGCGCAGCGGCAGCCAATCTGTGGGCACCGCTGGATGCAGGTACGGACAGTGGAACGCCAACCAGTTTGAATTCGTTCCTACCGGACAGTTTGCTCGGGCCGGAGCTGAACTGAATTCGGTCGAGTTCGAGCAGCATGATGCCGCAGCAGGAAGAGTAACGGACTTTCCTTTATTTTTGAAGACTGTTTTTTGTTTGTTTCTGTGTCGTTTTGTTTACGAGTTACATACATAGCAATATGTATAGATGGAATGGTTGCAAAGATGCCATATTTTGGCCTATTTTGCTTTTTTTTTTTTCAAACCATCTTTTACACACTAGCGCATTATCGCACAGCTATCAATGATCGTGTATTTGGCTTGTTAAGCCATTTGGTTTGTTTTGTTTTATCACTTTATTGTGCACCAAAATAAGAACTATCTTACTTTGAATGCCTTTTCATTCCTAATCCGTCTACTTCCGATGGTGCAGCTGCAACTTTTGGCTCCGCAAAGACGCAAATCAACCCGTGAACTACTCAATATTCAGTGCAGTGCAGTTGCACTGAATATGTTTTAATGAACCAGCAGACGATCCCGATCAAACACAAGCAGCTGTAGAGTAGCAGTTTACCATACGAAAACCATCCAATGGGTTAGCAAACTGTCCTGTCCATCGTCCATATTGTTGTGGAAACGTGTAAACCGATCAAAGGCGTGGAACGAATTGTGTGCTGCACACACCTAAAAATACGAGAGCACCGGCCAGGCAGGCTCAGCAGGACTCGAACGCCACACTCGAGTGGAGGAGGCGCAAATGGACGACGAAAAGGAAACAACAGAGGAAACGGCAGGTCCCCAGAGACGGAAGGCAGAAAAGAACATATTTATTACTTTTAATATACACATCATGCGAAAAAGCGCAGCAAATGATGATCAGACGAGATGAGATGAAGGGGAAAGGAGCAAAAATATGAACCCGTATTAGATTTACTATATTATAAAAGGTATACATAAATGTTATTGAATTATTTTTGAAATTATTTAGATATAATGCCAGAGATAAATAAAACGAAACCATCAAATATGATCTAGCGAACAGCAAATGGGGTAGGATGAGTGTAACCCCATTGTAAGGCCTCTGAATATGATGACGATCTTCGGTTGGAAAGCCACTCGTCTATGCTTTAGAGATGGGCATTTCGGTTCTTCTAAGTCTATAAATCGGTACACTATTCGAAAATCGGTAGCACTACAGATGGATTGCGATGGTCTGATTGCATGAAAAATAAGCCAATATTGGCACGGTCCTGGGTGCATTAGGTACACCTCCACTATGCTTCGTCCTTTGCTGCGGCTTTGCACACGGCGACATGCTGCGTGTACAGCCTACTGCGACTGAACTTTCTCGAGCAACCGCCACACACGAACGGATACTCGCCCGTGTGCGTCATCTCGTGCCGCTTCCGATCGCTGGTGTACATGAACCGCTTCGCACAGTACCGGCAGCCAAGCGATCGTTCCTGCGTGTGCACCTTCAGGTGTTGCTTCAGCTGCGACTGAGTTTTGTACTTCTTGTCACAGTGTGGACACACCGCGTAGTACGTGTTGGAGTGGACGCGCTCGTGGATGCGCAGGTTCGACTTCCGGTGAAACCGTACCCCGCACGTCTTGCAAACTTCGCGCTTCTCCTCGTGCAACAGTGTGTGCATTTTAAGGTTCTGGGCGCTCTTGAAGCAAGCGCCACACTTCCCGCACACGTACTTCTGTTCCGTGCTGTGCTCTTCGATTTCGTGCGTTTCAAGCTGAGCGGAGGTTCGAAAGCAAGCGTCACACGTGCCACACCGATACCGGAGCGGTTTGTACGGAATGCTCTGGTGATAGTTACGCTTCGTACGGCAGCGGAACAGTTTGAAGCATACCTCGCACCGCACTGGACGCGTGGGATCGTGCACCGCTTTCCGAATGGAGTGCTGCTGAGCAGCATGCTTTAGCAGTGCCTCTAGCGTGGGGAAGGAGGCGAAACAATCGCAACACTTCTTTTCCGTCGCCGTGAACAGGGAAAGGCGCGTGTTTGGGCGTCCCTTGCAGGACGAACTCACTATGGTCCGTTTGAGGTGGAGAGCCGTCTGGTGTATGCGTTGATCCTCCGCGGTGGCAAATCCACGATCACAATTATCACAACCATGCTGTACGTTCGGCGCACTGTGCTGTTCTGTTGGATGGTTTAAACCGGCGTGACGTTTCAGCGCATCCTTTGTGTGAAACGTTAGCAGACAGTCCTCGTGGCAACAGTAATAGCACGGACCATTGCCGTTGTTTGTCGCTAAGCTGACCCCTTCCTCATCCTGGTCCGCGAGAGCAGAAACAATTTCCAAATCTGGCAAGTTTTCCTCACCCTGCTCACTGGCCAGATCAAGGACACACTCTGTGTCACTGGTCAGATCAAAGTGTTCCTCCAGCAACTCGTCCGGATGCAGTTGGTTATGGATTTCATCGGAATCCATTAGCAGTTCCACCACCAACTCTTGCATCTCCACATTTGATTCTGCCACACTTTCGGGATCGACCTGTAAGCTACACACACACAAAAAACCAATTGTATTACGCTTCCTTATCCACTTCTATCTAAAGGAATAGCTTACGGCTGCTGGGTAATGCTTCTTGACGCTCGTAGTTCGTCGTCCGATTGGCGAGCCTTCTGGACGAAGGTAAAGGCTTGCTGAGCATTTTCACAGCATGCTGGGCAGATAAAGGTTGGCAGTCCATCACCTTCGGCAATCTATCGAGAAAGAGGTTACGATTTCAGCGCCGCGAGCCATAACAACAAGGCGTAGAGCATCTAGGTACCTGAACCTGGGCGCAGAATTGTATAATTTCGGCCAGTGTGGTGCCACCGGTCTCCTCGAACAGATAGTAAGCATTGCTCAGCGCGTCCAAGCAAACACGACACTGAAGACTCATCGTAAAATATGTGCCGTTTCCGTAAAAATAAATGGGGAAAAACGCTCTTCTCTTCTGCGCTCGATAGAAGTCTTTTGTTTACAAACCAGTCTGACAGATGGCGATAAATTACCGCGCGGTACATGAGGGGTAATTTTGGGGTACAATTTTCAGAGCGATTTGTTTTGTCAACAATCCGAAACGTCAAACGCGTCGCATCGGACATTACGCCAGCCCCAGCCAGCCAGGTGTGTAGGTGCACCGCCAGTACTTACATTTTGCATTTGTGAAAACGTATCCGATGGAGTGATTTGGCGAGCAATCCGAAATCCGAAGCGCATCGAACACGCCACCCGCGCCAGTTAATGTCGATGCCGCCATTATAGGGGGCGAGTAAAGGACCCTTCCGCGACGACATGTTCGACAATAACATCAACCACTACGTGCTGAAGGTGGAGCTGGCCAAATGCTTCGGCAATCTGGGGACGGTGTTTCTGGCACAGCACCTGCCCACCCGGCAGCACGTCGCGGTGAAGAAGTTCCTGGTCGAGGATCTGAAGAACGACATCAGCTACGTGATGGACGAGGCGAAGCATCTGCGCGAGTTCGACCATCCGAACATCCTCTGCTACCACACCGCGTTCGTGCACCATCTCGATCTGTACTTTGTGCTGCCGCTCATGTGCTACGGCTCCTGCCGGGACACGATGGCCAACTACTTCGAGACGGGCTTCCCGGAACCGATACTGGTGTGCATTCTGCGCGACATCCTGCAGGGGCTGGTGTATCTGCACTGGAAGGGCTACATCCACCGGTCGATCCGGGCCAGCCACGTCTTTCTGAACGAGACGCGCGCCGTGCTCGGGGGCTTCCGCGTGTGCACCAGCTTCCTGGGCGAGGGCAAGCGAATACGCAACCTGCACGAGCTGCCGCCCCACTCGGTGAAGTCGCTCAACTGGCTGGCCCCGGAAGTGCTGGCCCAGAATCTGACCGGCTACACGGAAAAGTCGGACGTGTACAGCCTGGCGATCACGGTGTACGAGCTGGCGAACGGGCTGGAACCGTTCTCCAACATCACCACCACGCTGATGCTGACGGAGAAGATGAAGGGTGGCTATCTGCCGATGCTGCTGGACGCCACCACGATACCGAGCGAGGAGGTGGTGCTGGCCCAGTCGGCGGAAGCAAAGTCGAACGAAGCGGCCGCCGCCTCGATGCGCCAGATTTACGCCTCGCGCCAGTTCACCGATGCGCTGCACAAGTTTGCCGAGCAGTGTTCGGAAAGGTAAGCGATGCAATGGTTCGGCTAAAACCGAGGGGCCAGTGAATAATACGCAATTTCTTTCCTTTTCAACAGCGACCCCAAGAACCGACCCAGTGCCTCCGCCTTAACATCGCACCCCGTATTCAAGCAGGTATCGCACACCAACATTAGAGAACAGTTTGCAAAGCACTGCATACAGACTGTTGATTTTGACTCGATTCAAGGTAGGAACATGTCGCCTTATTGGTTATTGGTCGGATGAGCACAATTAACCGCTTCTCCTCTCTTACAGATAACGACGACATCAATATGACCAACAGCTTCTCGCAGATGCGCATGGACGCTGATGGGTCCTTCGAATGGGACTTTGATGATTCGTAACGGCGGCGTGCGTGTTCGCAGGCTAAAATGTTGTGGATATGGGGCGAAACGGTGTGAAACGTCAGTCAATCAATCAATAGGGCAATGATGGCCCGTGTCTCCGGTAAGGGTTAGAGAGCAGGTTAGAAGCAAACAGTAGGCCGGGAAACAGATATGTATGTATAATCTCATCACCTCGGCACCTGTGGCACCAGGGCAAAGCAAACAAATTCAGACGCTATTTTGTGTTGAAAGGTGTTTTTTATTAGCTATTTCTTATTATATTACGTTTTTATCGGTTTTAAAACTCGTTGCAATTGTTCCAACATTAAATATAGATGTGAACGGTAAAACACGATTTTAGTAGAGACAACGCTAACCGCGCACGATGAGAGGCAAAAATCAAAACAGATATTTAATGAAGAAAAAAGAATGATAAAGCAACAGCTGAAACACAGTCGAATATAATCCTTTATATGTCTCCAAAACAAGGAGCAAGTTTATTGGTTTATAAAGAGAAGTTCCTAGGTGCTTGATTATCAAAAACACACACGGCTCGCGGATACACTTAAATTCGAAAGAAACAAACTGGAAAAAAAGGTTGAACCCTCTCTTCTATCGTGTATTGTTTGATGAAGGAAAGGACGGTGTCGCTTAATACTTTGCCTTCTTTTTTACTCTTACACCACGACGACGACGCGTTTCCGTTTCCTATCCCGCTCTACACACCGTCCTTTCCTTCACTGCCCACTATACACTACGCTTCTTTTCTTGGCATTACATCGGGCAATTTTTGAGACACAACCAAAAAAAACAAGTTTTTATAAGAAAAAAAAAGAAATGCGGCACGCAAAAAAACCCTTCCCCGCGGGTGGGGCTTGTTGTTTTAAAAAGTAAAGAAAAACAAAAATATTGTTCATCCTCTCTGAAGGTGCTGCCTTTGTGCCCCACTGCTGCGTTCTGCAACCACTGTTTTTTTTTTTAGTAGAAGTAGTAGAAAGAATCTAAGAAGCGAAAATGCAAACTCTGCTAAAGCGCGCCAGCTCGTCATGCGTACACTAGAACACGCGGTCATACCCTTTTATCGCCATGAACGAACATTTGCAGGAATGGAAACATAAGTAGCTTAAGTAAACGATACTCGCTCGTAAGTCTATCTCGGGTTGGTATGTGTGTCTGTGTTTGGTCAGCCTTCCCGTTACTAAACAAACGCAGGAAAGCTGTCGTGTGCACAGAGTAGTGGTACGGTACAAAACATCATCACCACCACCAACACCGTCACGCGTTTAGCCGCTCATAACCATCCGGACGAACTCTTCGTAGTTGACGTTTCCTTGCGAGTCCTCCTGGTTCTGGAGCAACTGTTCCACCTAAACGCAAACGATAGTGATCCATTAGACAAAAGCTCTACATTTGATCATGTTTTCTTCTTCTTCTTCTCCCTACCTCATCATCGCCCAACTTCTCGCCGAGCGTCGTCAGCAGATGGCGCAGCTCGGCCGACGAGATGAACCCGCTGGCGTCCTTGTCGAAGTGGCGCAGCCCCTCGATGAAGTCGTCCGCCGTTTCGGCCGTGCGCTGCTTCGAGATGGCCTGGTAGATGGGCAGGAAGACTTCGAACGAGACGCGCTCGTCCGGTTTCAGCTGCATCGTGAACTTCTTCACGTCCGACTCGGTCGGGTTTTGGCCGAGCGCTCGCAGACATTCGCCGATCTGCTGCTGCTGGATCTTTCCATCGCCACGGTTGTCGAACAGATTGAATGCCTCCTGGAATTCTGTGGCGAGTAGAGAACGAAGGTTGCGACGAAAAAAGGATTATAATCTGTTATTTGCTTCTTTTAGGGAACAGGGGTAATTTTTATAAGTAAAGGAAAGTCTTTGTGCATGGTTTGGCTCCACGTTATGTGGGAGAGATAGAATATATGCTGGCACTGGTTACAAATTATACATTATACATGCATCTCCCCGCTTGGCAAGAAGCTACAGTCGACAGTTGCACAAACATGTTGCAGTGCCGCCAATCGAGGTGCCCTTACTTGGCAAATTCCCTTCTTCTTGCTCTGCCCCTGTGCTTCATGGGAGGGGGGGGGGGGGGCTTCATTATCAATACGCGGGACAGTTTAATTAACAAGCTATTTCCCTTTTCCGTCGTGTGTAGGGGGTTGTCGTTGTGACACAAATTGTTGCAGCGAATGCAAGGAATGCACTTGCGCAGCTGGTAGAATGCATTACAGCGAACTCAGACACCAGTTTCACGTTCTTGGAAGATGCAGCTCTGATGCATTCCAAAATTTAGAGCTTTGTTTCTACAAAAGTACAACAATTGCTTTAAGAACCAATAACCAATAATCACCGTACGACCGATTCTGATGTTTGATCACTTTTATGCATCTTACCTTCCACAGATGTGAAATTGTTTTTCTTCGGTGGATCGTACATGTACATGTTTGCCGGATTTGGTCGTATACGGGGTTTTTTCCTTCCAGCAACTGTTTCTAATTCACTTCAAATACACTTTCTATTTGCGCAGCTGCCGCCAGATTAGTTACACACCTGTATCTGTACCCCTCTTTCTCCACACTGCCAACTGTCCGGTAAGAGAAAAAGCTTCGACTGAAAACCCGCTGTAGGTAGGAAAATGGATGGAAACGAGGAGAAGGGTCAACGGCGGTGCAGTTGGTGGAAACGCGGTTAAAACAAAACAATTTCACGGTCACGCTTTCGTTCGGTTTGAGTGGTTGCGGTTTTCGGTGTCACCATCGCAACACACCACACACTCACACGGACGCGGACAGCCGGTGTGAAGTAGTGTGTCCCAAGCGACTAAGCGACTAAGCAAGCGGCGCCCCGAAGGTACGTTTCTCACTATTGTTTGCAATGCGCGCTTTTATCACAACACACACACTCACACCAAACCCACGAAACGTAACACTTGGAAAATAACGCTCCGGATCGAAAACTGCAAACGTAGCAGTGGAATAAGCAAGCGGGAAAAAAAGCTTGGAAAAGGGGAAATGAAAGAGTTTGTGAGTCGTCACTTCAAATAGAACGCAAATGAATTGCGCGTGGCGTGTTTTTCGCGTTGACGCGTTGAATTTTTAGCACGTTTTAACGTTCGTCTCACTATTCCATGCGCTTTCTCCTCTCCTTTATCGTTCTCCTCAGGTCTCAGAGTCACTTGATCAAATCACCCATTCCACACAACACACAGCCCCCCGGCTAGAATGACGGGTCAAACGACATACGACGGATCAGCTGGGACGGATCGTATGTCACTGTGATCTAGCAGGCGCGTGCACAACACGATCTCGCACCAAAAAAAAAAAAGACAAAATACCAACGAGTACCCAACACCGTGCCGCGCGTGCCGTAGGCCGTGTGTCGACGATCGGATAGTATGTTGACAACTGGCAGCGGCAAAAGATACCAGCCCGTGTGTTTGTCTGGGTCTGGTCGGTTTGTCTGTCCGCTTGCGAACCCCGTGCAGCAGCAGCAGGCAGCCGTGAGAGCTTTGTGGTCCTCCCCACCCTGTCCTGAGTTGCTGCTACTACTGCTGCTGCTTTACAGCACAACTCCGTCTCCGTAACCATATTGGGCATATTAAGCGCAGAGAGAGGGATGCTGCCGTTGCTTCACACCACAGTCCCACCACCCTTATGCCATGCGCACCCATGCTAGCCCAGCCAGCCGCGAGATGATGATCGTGGCGCGATCGGGCGAGAGATCGGAACGTAAAACTTCACTATCTGCGTGAATGCGAACGCATAGTGGTAAAAAGGGGGGGGGGGGGAGACGGAACGTTCGAAAGGCTCTCTTAGTTTCACGGACACACGACAACGACGACACAGGAGGTGGTGGGGTGGGAAAACCGGGCAGCAAGCGACAAAAAGAGCAAAAAGTGCACTGCATGGGTAGTGTGCGAATGTAACGCCGACCGAAAGGGTTTTCGCATGTGGAACTGGATACACACACACACACACATACTCGACGTCGTCAAACTTCCCGAGCACGAGCAAAAAAAGAAGGCCACACATTCCCTTCTCTCCTCCTCCAGTGCCGGTTTTGTTTCTTCTCCTGCATGATTACTGCATGAACAACAAAACAGGCGCACAAGCCTTGGATGGATCTACAATCACACACACACACACACCCGTCCGATAAGATAAGGAGTGTCATATCCGTGTGCATGCAGATATCCAAAAGTTTGAGATCTAGAACTAATTAAAGATGCATCTAGGAGAGATTGTTGTAGCAGATGCATTCCCTCAATCTTAACATCATGTCGTCTTGGAGTGGAATTTTCGGGTCGCAAACACCATTCAGTCCTTCCTTCCCAGACATGCAATAAGCATCATTAAAACAACGCAAAACTAAAGCTGAAACCCCCGAACCGCTACAGTGGGACCGATCAACACTGGTTTTTTAATGCATCCATCTCGTGCAGATAATTGCAAACGGCAACCATAATACTAAAACATGCGCGCGAAGGCATCATCGAACGACGTACTTTTGAAGGACGAAATAGCGCCACACGCTGTTTGAGTGAATATTATATGAATGCATTGCGCCACCCATTCGTCGTTGCTTAACCCCCGACATCTGTTAACTTAATGTTGCTAAAAGTAAGAAATGGCACTGCAATGTCACTGTTTTCACCACTTTTTTGTGTGTGAAACCTCAACCACGGCTTTCTTTCACAATAAAGCCCACTTTCTACCAAACTGCCGAGGTATCAATTAGGCCCATTCGTTGTGTGTATTATTACTGTTGTTAAGAAGCAACAACAGCAAAAATGGCTCATTTCACATCGTTTCCCACAACTTTGCAGGGTGGTGGTGCTGGTGTGGTGCATTCCCAGAGACTGGAGATGCTAAATGGTTATGAGAAACCCCTCTCGCGCCTTTGGGAGACAATCTCAATCGCTATTTATATGGTAATGCAAACCATAATTCGGGAATAGGTGGCACAAAAGGCACAGATGATGGCACAAATGCTTTAACTTTCACAAAAGTTAAAAGTAAAAAAAAATAAGGAAAATAAGTGTGTAAAGGTTTTGCACCAAAAGTTTTGCATGGAAAACGAGAAGACATTGCCACCGCAATTGAATTGTTTACATACGTCTCTCAATTAGGACAATTAAGACATGCAACAGGAAGCTTGTTCGAATCAATTTGCTTGCATCGCAGAAGGGTCTTCATAACTATTTGCTACATCTGAATCCGGCCAGAGTAGCCCAAAATAAGCCACCAAATTGTTTTGCCTTATAAAACCAAAAGTGACGGCACACACACAGGCACACACGGACCTACATTTTCACATCCGAACAGAAACGATAAAATAAACTCCTACCCAACTGCGTAACATTCAAAAGCAACCCGCTTTTACCAAATATACACACTGCAACTTTACAACATGCGAGACAGTGTGTTTTAGCAGAAAAGGGTGTGCGCGCGCGTACGAAGGTGTCCCAAGATCGCGGGAGGTGGGGATGGGGACCCACCGTACGAGTCCTCCGAGGGCTGACCAAACGAAGGCAATCGTAGCGTACGAACGTACACACAACAGCAGCGCACCGCGCCATCGCACAGTCAACGCCATTTATGGAAGAAAATTGAATAATCTTTTATGTTCGGCAGCAGCGATCACCCTTCTTCTCCGGGGAGGGGGAGGGCGCGCGCGTACGATTGCCACCACACGCGGATCTTTGTATGATGTAGCGCTGCCTGCCACAGCACTGATTCACACATACTAACCCTGAACGGTGGCGGGTCTCTGTTCTCACTCGCTGGGCATTGGCGCGAAAATAGCGCATAGTGAGTGCATGCGTATGTTGCTAAAACAGTTTCCAAAAGTCTTTCGAATAGCGTATCTATCAATGTAAATCCGTTGGTTTACATGATCATTAGACGTACAGAGCTATTTAACAACAATTACACTACTGTTAAGGTACTACCAATTCATCATAACTACGCAATCCAAAGATGCAAATTCATAATTAATCATTCATTCTCACCCATATGGATATATTCCCTTTGGATGACAAATTGCCTACTGGCCCTTACTTCACTAATGGAGATCATGTAATCTTCTACCTTTATGAATTGTTTCGTGATTGCTTGCCTTCTGTAAGACTCCAAATAAGGCTCCAAAAATGAGATAAACAAGGAAAGGAAGGGTGTAAGGGAGAGTCAACCATTCAACCGTATGACTAATCCACAGTTGTGCTGCATAGGCGTCAAGATCATGAGTATCGCATAGTAAGCTACCTTTGCGTATTATTTAACCTAGACCACAATAATCACCGCATCGTACCGCTTCTTGGAAGACAACAATCAAGAAGGTTCGGACCTCCATTGTAACTGAAGGGTCAAACACAACACCCCTCCACGCGAAACAAGTTGCCATGAGCCATGAGGGATGTGATCGGGTGGGGGATGCAAAGAACTACTCCACTCGTCACAACTGACTCTACGACATGGCCCCACGTTGGCTTTGGGGTCCATTTTTTGCGAGGTCACTCCACACCGCCATCCACCACGCGTGGACTACGGGCAACTTGTTTGCCTTTTAAGGAACGCGCGTCGCAAATGGCTTGACCTCGTTTCTTCTTTTAGCAAAACGTATCAGCGAAGAGCCCTGCGATGACGGACCCAGAACCGCAAACTTAAGCCAGCAATTGGTACGGGTGGAACGGCGTGTTTGTGTGTGAAGGCTGCTGTGGTATGCGTGAAGGCTCGCTCCATCTCTCCCTCTTTTGTTGTTGTGAGCCTTCGAAGGCGCGCCTCGCCTTGTCCAGGGCTGCATACGGGGATATAAATAAGACAGCAAACGCAAGACGTCGTGGCTTATCGATTCGCACGAAAGCATGATTGACGAATCGGTGCCATGTGACGCGACGGTTGGGCAAAGTTCTAACCCCTTTCTTCGTCTACAGAAGGATCTACATAGCACTTTAGTAACAGATGGTGGGTTGCACCTTCCAGATGGCCGCTATCTTCCAGTACGTGTTGATTCATCGAACAGTGCTTGCCTATCTGCGTTTCGAAATACCAACTGATAATGTTACACGGGCAAAATGGAAACAGGCATGAACCGGGGCGATAGTTTCGCTACTATCTACGTTCATGCGTGAAACGTGTCCCTTCGTTCTAGTAGAATAGCAATGACATTAATTGAAATTGATACCGCCACCGCTCAGTGGCTTCTGATCCGTACGAAATCAATGAATCAGAAACCGCGAATGGTTGCAACAGGAATAACAACTTTACATACGAAGTTTGTGGCAAAAGTCATGAAATGATTTGAAAAGTAATCAATACGCTACAATGTAAAATTATTATCAGTACGTTCGAAAGCCAAATCTTAACTGCATCGTCTTGATAAGCTATCAGTCAATGCGATGCAGGTAAAATCATTGAAATGTTGAACCAACCGATTTCAATCTCTACTTTCATCGCTTGAACGAATATTAATTTACGAATATTAACATTTGGCCGATGTTGCGGTGGTAACCGGAAAAGCACGGCAGCTGCAATCTGATGATGGAAATGTGTGACCAATAAACTGATCCCATTTTATTCCAAACGTGCGTCCCCAGTAGCGTTTTTTAAGCTTATCGCAAAATACTCCTTCAGCATTTTTCAGTCACTTTTCAACCAGTTCTAACATCTGCCACAGGGCGGGTGGATGTTTCGCACCTAGCCCCAGCCATAAAACTGTCTTCCCTTTGTGGGCCGTTAATGTTATACAAACATTCCGCACCGGTTGGTTATCACGTCCGCAACGGATGCACATTCGTACACGGTTTTTAAAAATCGTGATTTGTCATCGCTCTGCGATGGTTTCGCCTCCACCACCTCTCCCCAACCGCTTTCCTGACCGACCCACGCTGAACGGAGAAAGAAGACTCGCCTACATACGCGATGACAACTCAGAGCGTACCCTACACTGGCACCGAACATGACGTCACTGCTGTGGAATTCCAACATCTCGAACAGGAAGTGGTACTTTTCGGAACAAATCCATGTAGAAACCTTACTAAAACTGTATCGATTATGACCGATGCCTAAGTTCACCACAGAACGGCCAGACAGCTGGAAAGTTTAGAATATTGCAGCACTTACCAGCCAATTGATCCTCGGTGAGATTAGTCTGCGGGAAGACAGGCAAGCGTTAACAAAGGAAAGGAAAACAAAACATCGGTGCTGTAAACGGTCGTTTTCCGCTTTTCCGCCGCGCAGGGCGCTGTTTGTAACTTACCATTTTGCTGTTTGGGATGTGTGGAAGCAATTAAACGCAAATAACAAGGAATGCAAAGCGCAACTAATCTAGAATTTTGATAAATTCCAGCAACACTCGCGGAATGAATATCGAATGCGACGAATACTGGACTGTTTGACAGCTCCCGTTCGCTGCCCCTTCGTGCCGTAACGCTTCGTAACGCTTCCAGATGTCAACTGTCGGCCAAGGTGTGCGTAGGATGCTGGAAAGGCGCATTTTACTTATTAATTATTCCAAAAATAAAAATGTTGTGCCACATTACTAAAATGCTTATTTTATCTTCCATTGTACACCGTTCAAGAGCAAACTATTATTAGTCAAATTATTCTTTGCCCAACAACAACATTCTATCGTTACTGCTCTATACACCTTGTCGTGTTTTGAGAACGGAGCTGTCAGTGCAGATGTTTCGAGGAAAAAAAACGAATTTTCCAATTGGTGGAACTGTCACAGCACAGCAGGAGAAAATTTGTTTGCAAAAAGCAGCAGGATAGCGCTGCCCGATTGTTGTTACCGTGTGGAAAACGTTGAAACGCAGCAAGGTGTGTGTTGTACCGCTGGCTGTATGCGTCCTCTATGCCCTTTTCTAAGCTGGCGCTATCTATTTTCGTGCAAACCGAAGGGACTGAACCGTGCAGCTTCGCCCTATTTTCCTTCGCCAGTGGTGCAAGTGCCATTGCGTAGCATTTAAAGAAGCAGCAGTGCTGATGCCCTATCTCTGCACACTGCCTGCACGACTGCATTGCTGAGCGGATCGTGTGCGGTGGGGGCGGCATGGTGCGTGTATGGTGCGGCCAAACCGATCTAGTGTGGTTACATAAATTGTGAATATTTTGTGCGATCTAAAGAAAAAAAAGCTACAAGGAGACAGGGAAAGAAATGGTTCAGATCGGGAGGCAAAAATCTGGAATACAGTGTGCGTGTGTGTGTTTGTATCCGTTTGTTTTGTACAGCAAGAGGGAGCGAGATAGCACCGAGCGAGTGGGATACCGAGTGAGTGCGCAAGGGAGAGAAGGACTTTTAAAACGTACACAGTGCACCACAAGTTTTTATCCAATTAGTGTAACTTGCATGGGGCATGGGTTCGAGCAAAGGCGAGGTGAAAATCAATAACCATGTACAACACCACCCGCGATAGTGCTGTGCGGGGTTTTGGTTCGTTATACAAAACAAACGGCACACATCAATCATCGCAGCATGCCACCACACACCGAACAGTGCTAGGCACTGGCTGTCAAAGGTTAAAGTAAATAGAAGAGAGCCCCGCTATGCGCTGTGACCAAAGGAAGTGTTGGCAAGGAGCGGAAGGGGTAGGCAATGGCAAAGGTTTTTTTTTGTACGGGTGTCAAATACAATGCCCGAACAGCTGATCATAATAATACAGGTGCAGTACAGGTCCGAACGATGCCTATGCCCTTTTGGTGGCAAGATGAACAACAAACGGAGAAATTTGTCTTCATGTTGTTGCCATTCAACATTAATGTTCACTCAAATTGTACAATAATGTGTCATTTCTTGTGGAATGTATGAAATGAGCTACTTCACCCTTCACATTACACAGCAGTGTCAACAAAAGCAACCCCAAAAATGAGATGAGCGGATAATGTAATCCTCCCCTTTCCTCCCCTTTTCTCCCCAGCCGAAAGAGAGTGAGAGCATACCACAACGGCCTCGCACCGAAAACAACAACAAGCTGAAACACGAACGCACACAACGAAGCAGGCCAAACAATTTACAGCAGCAGCAGCAAAAAAACAACAAACACACACACACACACACACACACACACACACACACACACACACACACACACACACACAGAGAGAGAGAACACGAAGAACCCGACAAAAGAAGTCGTGTCGCCATATTGAATCAAGAATGCTTCAATTACTACGCACGGAAGGGGTTGATTCAGAGAAGAGGGTTGGGGTGAGAGATGGGCGATGACAGGTAGTAAGAAGAAACAAATAGCCTACACACATTTTCTCCCCCCGCCAGTGGGGTTGACCACATGTGTGCGAATGTGTGTAGCGGGTTGGTGGTGGTGGTGATTGTGGCGATGGGTGTCTGTCTTGCCGCGGTGTGTGTACGATGTGTGCCCTTTTTCTGCTTCCCTTGTTTCGCTGCTAATCGCGAAGCAGACGACGGACGGACGGGCCTATACACGGGGGCCTCTTCGACGCGGTCGTCTGTTTCGCTTCAGAATCCATCCAACCAGTCCAGCTCAAGGGGGGTCCGTGCTGCAACTGTGCCGTAGTTTGTGCTCTGTTGCTTCAACACAGGGGCTTTTCCATTAGCCGGGCAGTGTGTCGTCTGTCGATGCAAAGTAGGAAGTAGATCAATTCATTCCGGGGGAGGTGTCCGGGGGCATTCGGGCAATCAGTGTTAAGAGTAGGGTGGTTACAACCCTGGTTTCTTGTTTCTATTCGATTTAGGATCGTGTCTAGTTGCTGTTGCGTAAAATGCAGTCAGGACTGTTTGGCAAAGTGTAGTTGCTGTTGCCGTGGTAGTGAGTACACGGTGCAAGTGTAGTGTCGATAGTGGCAAGTGATAAACGTTTGACAAGAAAATTGAAAACCCCATCTAGAAGGCGCAGTGCTAGAGTGACGGCGTTACGGGGTGCATACGTGTGCGTGCAGTGCGCGTGTATCCTCCAAACAAAGGAAAGTGCTCCCGACCACACACTGTCGCTGTTAGCCAATGAAGAGCCATCCCTTCCGGTAGACCCTCCCGCCTGCCCGGAATCGCTCGCTGTGCGTTCTCAATTATATTGGAGTGCGTTCCACACACACACACACACACACCCACAACCCCTTCCTTCCAGCCGTGTGTGCTTGTGCCCTCAGGAAGCGTGAATTCAATCCGCACAGCAGTCATCGGTTTCCCTTCAATTCATCCGTGTGAGGTTCACGACTCCCTTGAACCCTGTTGCTGCCGCTACTGCTGATCGAGTGGGTTGCGCCTGTGTGTTTGTGTCGGTGCTCTCTCTCTCGCTCTCCCTATCGCTGTGTGTGACGTTTGTTGCTTCTTTGTTGGTTAAGGCGAGACCGTTTTCTATTGCGTAGTTCCTTGCCTTCCTGCGCTGGAGACACACCGCAAAGAGAGGAGGAGGACAATCGCAACAACGAAGCAGTGTTTCGTTGACGGGCGGTCACACACCAACACAAACACAGATCGGGAAGAGAAGATAGAACCGCCACCCCCTGCGCGTTCGGGACAGCGGTTGCTAAGCGTGCGCCGGAATTTCTTCGCCTGCTGCGAGTGAAAGGGCAACAGCGACAGCAACAACCGTTACGAAATTCTAACCGGAAGCGAGCCAAACGCAGACGGAGGAAACACCAGCTACGACAACGCACGCGACAACGGCACGGAGTTAGCACGATGAAGGCACGGAACGGAGAGCGTTCACCGTCTCGGCAGAAAAACTCCGCCAAGGAGCCGAACGACAAGATGATGAACCAGATACAGCTGGTTCGCAATCGATTCGAGGTAAGGCTTGAACTCTCCCTCGCCGGATTAATGCACATGTACGTTATTTTGTAGGAAGGGTGTGTAATGCTTGAACGAAAACGATTCTAGGAAGAGCGTGGAAATATATCGATGGTCCACGCATTTGTCCATTACGCCAAGACGAGTGCTTTGTACGCTGAGAAAGAGCAAATAGCTAACCGAGCAATTTACTCACCTTGAATGTGTGACCGTGGTCAGCCTCTTCCTTTCCGGTTGTTATTCGTGGCGCAATTTCCCGAAGTGCAATTGATCTGCCATTTCAAACGTGATCGAACATAGCAATTGCGATGGAATGCAATGGCAGAAAGAAAAATGTCCTTGCTTTGGAGCATTTTTGTACCCATTGATGTGGACCCATGGGTGGCTGAATCGTTTTTTGACACACTTGACACACATTCAAACTAGAAAGCGATACTTTTCTAAAGTTGTAATAGCCCATAAAAGCATTAAAACACTTTGGTGTTTTGTTATCATTAAGCACCTTTACCTGGTGAGTCGTTCTCTAAAGAGTAGTTTGAAAATAGGTGCATTTTTTACAAAGAGGTTTCGATTTTTTAAAGCTCAATCTAAGACATTAGCAATTCTGATTAGCAGCAAAATTTAACTGCAACTTTGTGTGTGTGTGTTCTCTTCGCCACAATATTGCATCTCCCTGTTTCTGTATTATCGTACCCTGTCGTGCGATGTAGGTCAAACTTTTGCACCATGCTTTTGCACACACAAAAAGAAGAAGCGCAGTCGTAAACACGAAACCTCTCCTACATCCCCCAGATACGGCTTGTGTTATGAAAAGGTGTCTCGTTGAAGGAGAAAGTAAGATAATACGATGCGATCATACGTATGTGCAGTGAAGGATGGGAGGAATCGTGTTAATCCTCCCGCTGCCTTCTCCCATGGAACTTTATTTGGCTCACACCCTCTTCGGATTTCAAAAAGGAAGAAGAATATCTCCCCACTTGCGGGATGTATTACATACCCCACTCAGACCCAACTGCAACTCATTTTCATACTGTGCTGAAAAATATAAGTCGAGGCAACGCGGTGCAGCGGGTAAAAGGGCATACTGTTGGGGCTGGCTGGTGCGCAGTTTCTTTAAGTAAACAAAATCTTGCCTGGGATGCACTTGGGAGCGGCGGGGCTGCAGATAACACCAACCAGCGACCCCCGCCAAGCGAAGTGGCACGAATTTAGGTCAAGTCAAGAGTCGTTAGATCCAATGCCAACAAAACCTCCACCCAAATAGAGCAAAGTGTGTTGAATGTTGGGACTTTTTTGGAGTGATGTTTCCATTTGAAAAAGGCTGGTATGTGCCACAATTTTAAGGATTATCAAAGCAACTATTCATACTTTTTTGAGTTATACTTTATCAATAAAACTGCTGCATTAAAATACAACAGTAACTACCCGTGTATGCTCAGTAAATGCTCATCCTTCCTTACTGAAGTGCCATGTCTGCATTTTTGTTATCGGTTTTTGAAGACACATGCGCTCTACAAAGTATTCGTAGCCGTCTTCGTCATGTGTATGTTACTGTTTTACCTCGTTCGTTAGTATGGGTTTCACAATAGTCAGATTCTTAAAAAGTAAATCTCCCTAAAACCCATTCCATTTAGTTAGTAACAACAAGCATTTCGTCTACATTCTCACCAGCTGCACGGGTTCCCTAGTTTCTATGGCGCTTACTTAAGCTTCTTAAAGCGTCCAGCAGTTTCCCCCTGCATTCACTTTGTGTACCTAGAATCCTTTCGTCACTAATGACTGTTGCTTCACCACGCCACGGTCTCGGAAGTGGAAGGACCGGCTGGAGAAGTGTCGGGCGTTGTCATGCTGCCCGCAGAGCATGCTTGAGTGTGAGCCAATGAGACAAAAAACACCCCAGTGAGCAGGAGCTGATGTCTGTCGTCTGGATTCCTTTCGGGTGCGTCGTGCAAACGACGCTGTTCTGCTGGTTTTTTGTTTGAAAAGCGTCGTCTGGCTGCGTATGCTCGATGATGGCGACGATGGTGGTGCTGGTGAAGGTACTACTCCATATAAAGTTTAATACCTCATCCGTTTCGTCTCTGCTCCAACCAACAGGAGAAGCACACTACTGTCGCGAGCTGTCCCAAATCTGGCTTCGGTTCGTCTTCGGCGGTTTTCGTGTTCCGTTTTCGTGTCAGCATCAGCATCTGACGTGGCAAACCCTTCACCGACTAATGCCAAGGAAAGCTAAGTCCTCCCCTCTTGCCTTGCTCCACCCTGCCGTGCCCTTTAACCATGCACTACCACCTTCGGGCTGCACTGGATCGGGCGTTCGGGTCTCTTTGTGTGCACAACGTGTGCATTCGCCTCACACCAACATCGTCCTGCGTGGTCCTTTCCAGCCACAACTCATCTCCCCTGCAGCACCCCGTTGGTCTCTAGATGAGAGGGGGGGATTGCTCTCATTCAGAAGCGACGTGAAACGGAATCCCCGTAGCGGGATCGGTACGCCCATGTATTGGGTTTCTCCGCCACTTCGTTCGCGTGGTTTGCGAATGCGTAGGGCAGCTCTTGTTTCTTCTTAGTCTTAGCACTCGGGCCTGATGGGACCTGGGTCTTGGGTTTACCAACACAGCACGGCGAACGAATACCGTTCTGCCGAACTAGCAATGCGCGCGGGGCTGCATTATTAAACTAGTTGTGTTGTCTCGACGGCACAGGGCACACACATCCTGAGCGACTGGAGAGCGAGTATAGACATCTTCCCCCGGCTGTGCTTTGTACTTTCCTGCTCCTTTTTCGCGCAGGACACACGAGACAAAGAGGAACCTGTGTTACTAGTGCAGAATCCTTGCACGAAGCGCTTAGGAGAAGAGGAACCGTTAGTGTGGCAGTTTTTTTTCCCCGGAATCACTTCAGTGCTGCTGACGTGTGCAATAACGACCAACGGTGCTAGTTTGGTCTTTTAGTTAGTTAGAGACTTTTAGGAAGGATTTTGAAACCCCAACTCAGGAAATAGGAAACCCACCACCAGCAAGTGTTTTCACGTCTTTGGTTTTCTGTCTCAGGGATAGCTAGCAGTGTGTGCCTTCTTTGTGTCCACTGTGGATTTTATAAGGTGACCATCAGTGCTCCTACAAAAACCACGGACTGTCGCAAACTCATCGCCCAAGCTAATCATATCCATCAAAGTATTCCGAGTGCGCCTCAAGATGAATCGTTACCATCCCAGCCATTATTCCCATCATAACCATCACCATCATTACCATCATCATCATCACCATCACCATGGAAACGGATCTCGCGGGACGCATCAACAGCAGCTTCAGTACTACCAACAGCAGCAGCAGCAGCAACCTGAGTATCTTCATTACCAGGAACAGTATCACAGCCAACGTAGCTACGATGTCTACAGCCGACGAGCGCAGCAGCAGCAGGTTTGCAACAGGACTTGTACATACTGCCTGTCCTGTTAATTTTACGTTGAAAAAGTCATTTGGATAGCGTTTTAAAGCACAGTTTTGCCGTGTGTCCTTTGTCTGCTCCGGAGCTCTCGGAGCAGAACACTCCAGCACAAACTCCGTCAGAAGTTCTATCACAGATTGGGAAGAGGATGAAAAGAAGAAATTCCTTCCGTAGCTGTAGACGGGCGATGCCAGTCGTAAATTTTCTTTGTCGTTCGCTCCACTCCACACGGACGAAGGTTAACCTCAATATCCGCTATCCGAACGATACCCAACGGGACTGACCTGGGTCAACAGTTACTACGGCCGAAATTTTACACCCTAACTTCGGGGCTCTATCTTTCGTTTTTCCCCATTCAGTGATGGTGTGTTGGTGTCGTGACCGTGCGCGATATCACGGTTTGCCCGTCCGGCGCTATCACCACCGTACATTCATGTCTCCCCTCGTAAACCTTGACCTCCGACAACGGTGGTCCATTACTTGACCTGTTTTAAGGAGCTAAGGTTAGGGGTGTTAGGGTGTCGAAATCACCCTTTTTTCCAGTGTTCGCTCGCACTGTGTGGGTTGGTGTGGAAAGCGTTGGAAGGAGTGTGTTTTACATTTACATTCCGTTGAAAAGTAAGCAATTACTAAGCGATCAAGAAGAACGCCGTTTGCTGTGAACCAACGGTAGAGTGCTTCACATGCAGCGAGAGGTTTGAATCATTTGCATTGATCGATGGCGTGATTTGTGTACTGAAACAAGCTCCATGTCTGACTACGTAGTTCCTAGAAGAGTTTTTTTTACTATTTTTTTATTAAATAACTTCGTTTCAAACACCTTTCTTATGATGTAGTCCTTTATTTCATATTAATCTAAATACTATTGTTCTTCTCTATATTCGATCACTGCTCTAGAAATCGTGCATCATCCCGGATGATGAGATCTCTCGAAAACTACCAAAGGAAATTCTGCTTCGCATTTTATCATACCTTGATGTAACCTCGCTTTGCCGTTGTGGACAGGTAAGAACCCAAAGCAACAATGACGCATACAGATATAACCTAGCAACCGTTATTCTTGCCCTGCTAGGTTTCTCGATATTGGAATATTCTCGCACTGGACGGTTCCAACTGGCAAAAGATAGATCTGTTTGATTTTCAACGAGACATTGAGGTAAAACTGCTCGACCGGAAATACAATTACATGTTACACGCAAGTTGTTTGGTAAATGTTGTAGGGTCCAGTGATCGAAAACATCTCACAGCGCTGTGGCGGCTTCCTGAAGTATCTGCGATTGCGGGGCTGCCAGTCGGTCGGCAGCCACTCGATCCGTACCCTTGCCAACTACTGCCATAACATCGAGCATCTCGATCTGTCCGAGTGCAAGAAGATCAGCGACGTTGCCATACAGCAGCTCAGCAAGAACTGCGCCAAGCTGACCGCGATCAATTTGGAGTCGTGCTCGCAAATATCCGACAGCAGCCTTAAGGCACTCTCCGACGGGTGTCCGGTAGGTGGACAGCTTTGGAGAATCTTTTTTAAATATCATTTACCAATTGCTAAATTGCCTTGCACTATCGTTGTAGAATTTGTCCGAAATCAATGTATCCTGGTGCAATCTAATCACGGAGAATGGCGTCGAAGCGCTCGCTAGGGGATGCAACAAGATCAAAAAGTTCAGCAGTAAAGGTAAGCATCAAACCATCCCACTACAAACGACGACAATGTTTGTTGGATAAAGTATTCCTTTCTGTGTAAGCCAAAGTTTAATCTTACCGTGTAAAGTGGCCAAACAAGTGTTGCACATTGCGTATCGCTGGTTGGTCAACATAAGAGTCACTGTTTGTTTAAACTACACGTATGTGATAATGTGCCCTCATTAGAATGCATGCTGCAAATGGGTTTAACGTGCCTGTGTTTATCTTACTGTCTTGCTATCTCTCTCTCTCTCACACACACACATACTCTAACTTTTGCCATTTGTCCGTTGCAGGATGCAAGCAGGTGAACGATAGGGCTGTTATCGCGCTTGCACTGTACTGTCCTGGGATCGAGGTTTTAAATCTACATAGTTGTGATGTGAGTAGTCACGCGCACTGCTGCAAGTACGCGAAGCAAGAAACTGATGGATCCATACTATTTCCCCTGCGTCCTTTGACCTTTCCCAGAGCATAACGGATGCATCGATATCGAAGATAGCAGAAAAATGCTGCAACCTGAAGCAGCTGTGCGTGTCCAAGTGTACCGAGCTTACCGATCAGTCCCTCACTGCCCTAGCGATGAATAATCAGTACCTCAACACGCTCGAGGTCGCCGGATGTGCACAATTCACCGATAGTGGCTTCATCGCGCTGGCAAAGGTGAGCCCAGTTGTCTGCATTCTTCATCATTTCCATTTCCATTCTCAAAAATATTGTGTTGTTTTTCAGAACTGTAAATACTTGGAGCGCATGGATCTGGAAGAGTGCAGTCTGATCACCGATGCCACTTTGCAGAACCTGGCATTGGGATGTCCTAGTCTGGAGAAGCTGGTAAGAAATGAAACCTCAGTCCTGTAACTTCTATCTTACGCTTCCAATTTCTCTCTCTCTCTCTCTCTCTCTCTCTCTCTCTCTCTCTCTCTCTCTCTCTCTCTCTCTCTCTCTCTCTCTCTCTCTCTCCGGTCAGACTTTATCACACTGCGAGCTGATAACGGACGAAGGCATCCGGCAGCTGGCCGGTGGTGGCTGTGCCGCTGAAAGCCTTTCCGTCCTGGAGCTTGACAACTGTCCACTGATCACTGACGCAACGCTAGAGCATCTAATATCCTGTCACAATCTGCAACGGATAGAGCTGTACGACTGCCAACTCATTTCACGCAATGCAATCCGTCGTTTAAGGGTAAGCGGGCAAAAAATGGCCCCCCATTTGTTGCGTTGAACGTTACAAACCTCGTTTTTTTTGCTTTCCAGAATCATCTTCCCAACATAAAGGTTCACGCTTACTTTGCACCGGTTACGCCGCCACCAACAATAAACGGTCCACGTCCTAGGTACTGCCGGTGTTGCGAGATTCTCTGAGATCAGGCGATTGGCTTAGCCAGAAAAGTGCTCTGTAGGAGTAGAGACGACTGATATTTATACTTGTAACCGTAGCATACACCTTTCGGATTTGATAGGAAACCCCAGGGGGCTGATAGGAGGGTCTATCGCATTGTCGTTTGTGCACCACAAAACGCTTGAGGCATCGTGCGAATCGAGAACCTTTTTTAAGGGCAGCTATGGGGCACACTAGCCTCCAAATACTGGCTGCTAGGCCTGGACTGAAAACTACATACATACATACTTACAAACACACAGACACACATACACACGAAAACTGCATTCGCTTTGCATGCACGGTGCAGTGCACCAGTCGCTAATTGGATGTCTCTGTGCCAGTGGGGTGTCGAGAAGAGCGAAACGGAACAACATTTTACAAGGAGCTGGATCACATCCCACGCGTAACGTTCGCAAACAGCTTAACGCATGCTTTAGTCACCTTGTGTGTGTGTGGGTGGGTGTATGTGTAAGCATTACTTAGAACATGTTAGCGTAACACGAAATGGGCCCTAAACAAACGACGCCGCCGGTAGGAAAGTACGACAAACCGACAACCAAACACTCAGAATATCACACCAAAAAATAACAGCTTATTCTACGTCGAAGTTGTGGAAAGGGGAGGGAGGGGGGGGATTCAGAGACACCGGAAAAAAACCAAAAGAACGGGGTTGGAACGGCAAAAAAACACAAAACAACCACACTAACGACAAACACACAAACTCTATCACATGTGTTCAGCAAAGCATAAGTATGGTGTGAAGTATCAGCAAAAGTATCATACACACATAGTAGCATAACGAATCAACGTATCGTGCAATCATTTGTACATTGAACCATTGTAGATGCGGGAGAATGCGGATGGCGGTAACAATAACAGCAACAGCAACAACAACAACATACCCCCTCCAAAAATACCCCCCAACACTTGTAGTAGTTCGAATACTTAAACATACCGCCGATGCACCGCAGTGCAGTAGGAAAGTGCACACGCGTTCGCATCGATAAACATTTTATGGAATGAAATCATCTACTACACTACTAAAACAATACTTTAAGTGTATGCGTATGTGTTTGGAACACTTGCAACTAAAGGGAAACATAGTATGCAACAGTTTAGATAAACATAAGCAAGAAACGAGAGGAAGGGGGGGGGGGTGGGAGAGGCGGAAGAAGCAACAACTGGTGTACTAATAATGCTCACGAGCACTATCTACATTAAGCATCATTACACTGTGTAGCACATAAGCTTTTGTACTAGGTGTGTTTGTAATGTGCATGGAATAGCCGGAATTTGGAGATAGTGAAAGAAGTGAGAGGGAGAGAGAGAAAAGGTGCATTGCAACCAGAATTCATATTTTTCATACAAAACTGCAGGAAAGGTTAAAAGATAAGTGAATAGAAAAGAAACAGGCAAAAAATGGACCGGAAGTGATGGTTGACAATGGAACAAGTACACATACACACACACAGGGATGATAGGAAAGATGTTTTACCCGAGTACGATGCTAGCAGATTGTGATAAACAAGCCCAAAAGTGGGCGCGTTATGGTAAAAATCTTTAATTTTCTTCCGATATTACTCGCTTTCGTCCATGTTTCTACACTGTAAATCCGCACAAAATGTAGTTATGTTTTCATACTGTAGCATCTACCCAACAACTACTGGATTTAATTGCTACTACTTCTAACACGGACCTTTGCTTCATCGTACTCTTATTAATTTTTCCCTATCGTATGTGTGTGTGTTGTATACTGGACGGGTGTGTGAAGGTAATGTGTGATTGTGTTGTACATGCGCGTGAGCTTTAGAGAATGTGATCTGGTAAGAGGTAACAATGAGTGGATGAGGACGAGTGTTGCAGGATCGGTTTTTTGTAATGACTGCGGCCGGTTCGCAGCATAGCATAGAAGGTTTAGGTCTCTCCGGATTGCCGGGCACCGTTTTGGATCGTTTCTTGCATCTTATCACGAGTCATCATTATCATCATCATTACTGTAGCAGTAGCAGTTTTTACATACTGAACAAAATAATTCAAAGAGGCCAGACACAGGCGGGGACAGATGATCCGATAGACCGGACCGGAGCGAGTGCGTGATGAATGATAGGCAGCGATTATATTTGATTGTGATCTTTACATAAGCATATTTTATACATTATACATACACTCGCGAGTAGCGTGGGAATGGAACTGTGGTCACAGTGGGCACACGTGGGTAAGCCAGAAGGATGAAAGAGCTAAGGTAGCCGATATCCCTTAAATACGAATACAACTACACTCTTACACACACACTAATGGAGAGAGGTTGGATTTATTTGTCCAAGCAAGAGAATGATTTAACATCAATTTATGTATGAACAATGTTTGCGAACCCCATCAGACCTCGGTTCTAATCAAAACAAACAGTGTATTCAGCAGTTGGTACCGATGGTTGAATTGCATTTTATTTCCACTGTTGATTAGTTCGTCCCGTGCTTTGTGCTTTGTGTTTCTCCACCCTCATTGAGATTGTAAGCTCCGGTTGGGTATATTTGTTTTTAGTTTTATATGAAAAAGTGAAAGCAAAACAACCCGTTGAACAAAAAAGTAGCTGTTAAGAGGTGTGCGCATGTGTTTGTGTATATGTTTGTCAAGTAAGAATATACTTATTCGTATACGTTTTTTGTATGGATTCAATTTCCCAAAAGAAGAGACTCAAACTCGGAAATACAACACTGTGTCCTTGCATCAATAATATCTACCCCATAAACACACACACACACACACGCAAACATTAATTTCGCCCAGTAGGGAAACGACGGAATGTGTATGTGTGTGTGTGTGTGTGTGTGGGAATCTAGGATCTGTCACTAGCGAGTGATCAGGAGCAACATCAAGTACTGGGCAGAGATCGTGAGCACGCGTATAGGCAAGCGAAAATATGGTTTAAATAAAACGAACGAAAATGAAATAAACAACAATAATTCAGATTATTTTAACTTTATTCGATTTTACTGAAATATTTCCGACGTTGTGTGGGTATGCACGCATGCTTTTTATTCCTGTTTTTTCTCCTCTCCCATTTCGATACGTTTTCGATAATCGCACACTTCTTAGAATAGAAAATCAGTCCATCGAATATATAACATTAGGTCAAATGTACAGTAGAATGGTTAATAATTAATAATATAATGACCTCTACTAACTCCACCATTTTTTCTTTGCCCCTGCTCCCTGCTAACTGAACGATTCCGTTAATTTCCGCTGTATATTAGTAGAGGCGAACGCAACAAAACAGCTGCAATTGCCTTTGTTTGTGGAGTGAAGTGTGGATGTCGAAAGGAAAATATATTTATAACCTTCAACCACTTGATATTCATTGATTGACCGACAATCAACTTGGAAATATGTGTAAAAAGACAGTTTATTGTAAAATAGGTCGAAAGAATGGAACGAACGCGAGTAATCAATTTATATCGGCATAACAACATACAGTGCAATCTTGTATCTACGTGATCGATTACTTTAAAAACGGAATAAACACTCAATCATCTTAGCAAATAGAGAGATAGAGAGAAAGTGATAAAGTGAAACGAAAATGATAAGTTCAGTAGTTTGCAGTACACAGCAAACCTTCTAGTAGCAAAAAAAAAACACTTCAAAAATTACTTCCGATTTCAAATAGCTTCACCCCTCTTCACCCTCTGCACGGTGGCGCAGTGGAGGCGTACCACGCACTCCATCATGTACCACTCTACCCTCTTTTATACCGGTACTTACCTACCAAGGGTGATGTGTGTCTCCTCTTGCAGTTCCGTACCTCATGGGCTGCCGCGATGATGGCGTCTGTGCAGTGATCGGAAAGCACTTCCGGATGCAATGTGCCGCGACGCCGATACGTTCCTATTGCGGCTGATTCGGCCCGAGCTCGAACTACGGCCGCTGGTGCTTCCATTGCTGGCAAGGCTGCCATTGCTACTGCTGCTGCTGCTGCTGCTACTGACGCTGCTGCTACTGCTACTGCTGGCGCTGACCCGGCCACCATTGCTGTTGCGCTCCGCTAAACGGCGCGATCGGCGTACCGGCGGCTGTTCCGATACTTCACTCTCGGAAACGACACCATTCGAACGACTCGTGTAGGACAGACGGCGCGTTTTCAAATCGAGCAACTTGTCCCGTTGCTCCTGCTTCTCGATCGGACTGCAGTACGTGTGCCGGTGAACGGTGCAATCCCACTGGAAGAGGATTCACGTTGATTCAGTGCACGTTGGTAGAAGCGCTTCCCTTGCGTATTGCTTCGTTAGCTACAACTACTTACCGAACATGTGATGATTTCTGTTCGATGCGGATGCCAGGCAACATCGCGTACAATATCATGGTGTCCTTCGATTGCTTCGACAATCTTGCCTGTGAGGACGTCGTAAACTGGAGGAATGAACGTGAGGAAGTGTTTTCGTTAATGTGCTGAAGCCTGCCGATCGGAATACAACTGAAAGAAGAGGCCTTACTTATCAAACGGCCCGTGCCACAACCGGTATAGATGTACCGTTGGCCGGTGGTACTGGCGGGTGAAAATTTCGCGCGGATTAAACTCTTCTGCACCTTGTGGCCACGGTAGGTCATGATGCTGGTGTCTCCTCTCTGCGCTCTCTTAACGTTGAAGACTGGAAGAAGAAAAGAAAATGCAGTGAATTGTAGTATTTTGCAAAGGGAAAAAAAACACTCATCCCCGGGTACTTACAGCGTCTGGGTACATCGTCCCATCGGTAGTCCCAGTTGCTGTACACGTGTTCCGGTCGGGCATAAGAAGGTGTCATTTTGCGCAGATCCCACAGCTTAATGCTCTGGTCCTTCGAGTTCGAAATGATGTAGCGACCATCGTTCCGCGAATCGATGTACGTGATACCGTCAAAATGGCCGATCAATCGGCCAACCGGTTGCGGGTTCGATTCGTCAATGCAGCGACGATCCCACAACTATGAATGAGAACGGGTGAATGCCAAATTATTAACGAGATCAAAGTTCAGCTTCACGGGTGACACACACTTACCTTGATTACACCATCGTCACTTCCACTGTAGAATATGTTCGACAACTCCTCTACAAAGCCGACCGTATTGACGTCCATATCGACACGCGCAACGGGCGCCATCAGCGTGCGTTGATTTGCCTCCAGATCGTAAGCGTACAGTGTGCCATCGTTGGCGCCGCACAAGATGTGCTTGCCGCACCCCGAATAGCATACGGTGAACACTCCCAGCTTCTGATTGTTTGGGCTCAGATAAAGCGAATGTATGCTATCCGACATGCCGCGGTCCATGCTAGAAATAAACACTGCACAAATGGCGCAGAACAGAACGGCACACATTACAATTGGTTCTGCCACACCCACACAAAGAGGGGTACTAAGAAACACGGTACTAACATGCGTCGGCCCAGGTACTGTACACGAACGACTGTCCGTCCGGGCTGAAATCCATGTCCAGGATTGACCACGACACGTGCTTCGTATCGAGCAGACGCAACAGCTTGTACTGGCTGCTGGTCGAGTCGTACACACGCACCCAAGTGTCCTGGCTGGCCGTGACGAACCGATCGCCGTTGCTGGTAAACTTGCCACAGAACACCTTCGTATCGCAAGCGCTCACCGTCTCGGTAAACGTGTTCGGCCGAAAGTGGTTCGTAATACGGCACATTTCGCTCGGCTCAAACGATCCCTGCCGCTTGCCCAGGCCATGCTGTCGTTGGGTGACCATGCTCATCAGCGAAAATGGGGCGCTAGAGGCCGCCGCCCCGCCTGCACTCGCTGCCGGCATTTCCTTCACCCCAGCTGCAGCCTTTGTCGAATGGTAAAGGTCATTGTGCTGTGAGATAATGGAGGAGAAAACCCGACATTAAATATAGGCTGACCGTTCCTGCAATCTAAAGCAGCCGTCGTGTGTGCGTTCGGGCTTACCTTTAGCTTCTCCAAATTTGGCTTCTTCTTGATTACCGGCAGTGGATGATGCATGTAGCTTTCGTAGTTGAGCACCATTATCTCGCCACTGAAATGGGACACAATCTCATCAGAACTATACCGACAACGGAGGCAAAGCGCGCTTCACGCCACCACCGGTACAGAAACTCACCTGCGTATGAGATGGCGCAAAATCGAGGCAAACTCGCCGCCGGACCCATAGGTGCTTTCCTCTTCGTCATTTAGCTGGATATCGTTGAACAAGCGTTCGCGCAGCAGCTCAAAATCGCCGTCAGCATCCTCAGCGTGCTCGAAGTTGTTCATACTCTCCAGGATGCGACTCCGTAAGACGATGTTGCCCATACAAGCGTCGGATGAGCTATTCCGCCGCCAGCCACGCAGGGAGGCGCAATACGCGGGGGTTCACACTATATCCGTGTCACAGCCCCGGAACTTTGCTTGCGTATTCCAGACACAGCAAACGGAGATAGTATTGAATCGATCGGACGGTCCCACTCACCGTTCTACTCCAGCACGGGCGAAAAGTCCTGTAGAGAAGAAAAAAAAGACGGGTTGAGCAATATGAGGCAATGGGGCCGTATTTCGTTCGCCGAATGACACAACGGTGTTTGTCGGTACCTCTCCGTTCCGTTCCCTGTGCCTACTTCAACTTGTCGTAACAAGTTCAGAGAGCTTGTGCGATGATGACGTTTCTCCCTCTCGCTCTTGCTGCTTTCGCCCGAAGGACGTAATATAGACCCACCCCGTGAGCGCTGTGTGATTGTAGGCACGAAAGCTGCTCGAGATAAGAAAGCTGCTCTCCTTCGACGCTTATCAGAATGAATATCTTTTTCTCAAAACGGGATACCTGCTCCTCTTGGCACGTACGAATCCTCCACAGCAATTTCCAACACTTTGGGTTTCTTCCCGTTTGCCTTCTTCTTCGCTTTGTTTTGCACACCCGTATCTGTGCTGGCGAAGGCTGGATGAGTGGTATGATGTGAATGGTGAGCTTTCAGTCACAAAAACACAGCAAATGTGAACACAATTCAGGTCAAATTAACGCGTTCTGCATTCCTTCCCTATCATGGAAGAAGCGTTTCGTTCGAGACGAATGTAGACGGTGCTAGCTGTGCACGAATTAAGCCACAATTGTGAAGAAATAAAATCAAGAGAAATACGTCCACAAAGTTTTGACGCAGTAAACCAAATTCGCTGTGAGCGCCCAAGTAACAAAATATGACATCAGACGTCAGACTCCTATGACCAACATGAACTGTGAAACGTCTGAATTCTTTGCTTATTTGACATTCATGCTACATGCGACACGTGCGACAAAGGTTCATTAGCACTGCATTTCTCCAACCACCTTTTCTGCGAGAGCTGTTGGCGAAACTTCCTATAAAAATATGCAGTTTCGCATATTTCGTTCGTTTTTTTTTTAAGTTTTGCTAGCTACTGTCACAGAAAAAGTGTCGTGTAGAAACGGTGTAACGGACAAAGTTCCTCACTATTCATAGAGTAATAATTCACAAAAGCGTACGACAAAGAAACTAAAAACCATTTTCTTTCTACAGCTTCGGCAGACAGTACGATTTCCTCGTCGATTGAATTACGATGGTCAGTTCGGCGATGTGTCGTGCGACATTTATCGCATGAATTGTGGAGAGTTTAAATCGACAGCCAATACTAACAACGGGTTGTTAAAGTTAGGAATCCTTCTGTTTTTTTTTCTTTCGTGCTATAGCAAATACATTTAAAAAAGAACAAGCATGTGTGCACTATTTTGACCGTTTATTGAACATTAAGAACCTTATAAATGTAACTCTTCCTCTATTAGAGTCGGGTATGCAGAAAAAGTCTTACTTTTGCTATCAATAATCATTATTACTGTTTTTTTTTTATTTGTTTTTGTGTGTGTTTTTTGTTTGTTTGCATTTCCATCTCAGCTTATCGTTTTATTTCCCCTCACGACATTGGGCGCTGGCCCACGTGTTGGATTCGGTTGATGTTTTCTTTTCTATATCATACACTTGTTCAGCTTTCTCAGCTTCTCTTTCCAATCTCCGAACAGCGGTATGCACCATCATAAATATACGAAAACTTTTGTGTTTATATTCCACTTGCATTGCTCTGTAATGTGTGCTGCTTGTTTTTAGTGTTGCACTAAATCGCTCACATGTTTGCGCCCCTTGATCCACTCATTTCCAATTCATTCCACGCCCGGTTTGGTTTGCTCTGGGGGTTTTTTTTGCTGATTTGATGATGTCTCGATTGACTCAATATAACGTCATAAGCACGTATAATTTCCTCTGCCCTTGTTCTCCTATTGTGAGTGTTGAATGCATGTATGTGTGAGTGTTTTTCGTGTACGTGTGCGTGCTTAATTGTTGTTTAGCGTTTAATTCATTTGTTGTTTGTTTCCTTCTTCCATTTGCTTTAGTTTTTCTTTTTACTACACAATGTTGGTTTGTTTGTTCTCTATAAGGTATGATTAATTTGGCATTTCAGTCTCTTCAATGTGAAATTTGTATGCGCATTTGAAGTTCGTGTTTTTATCTTTCTTTCTTTCTTTTTTTTCTCTCTTTTTTATTTTGTTTTCTTGCTGCTGAATTTCTTCCATCTTTCTATTCCCCCTCTATTTCATAGTTTCCATTCATTCTCCCCAAACGCATTCATGCGCACATGTCTTTCCTAATCCAGATTTTGTCTGCTTCTGTCTTACTTTAGTATATGCACGCTGCACTTCCAATTTACGCACTAACTACCCACGTTTTTTCGGGCCACACTTTCGTTCTCCTCTCTCTCTCTCTCTCTCTCTCTCTCTCTCTCTCAATGATCCGCTTTCGGCAGAGTTGCATCCTTCGCTCTTTTTGTCCGTTGTATATTATTGTAAAAACATGATTCCTCAGCTAAATATGCACCATTAGTTGTATGTTTGTTTTGTCTCGTGTGTAAGGTTTTGTTTTGATAATTCAGTGTTGTGTGTTTCATATTTATCGCTTTGGGGTTTCTTTTTTTTTTAAATGAGTTTTGTTTGGTTTTCTATTTTTTTTTACATTTATTTGTTTGTTGCTTTTGTTCTGTGTTGATTTATTTGCTTGTTATTTCTCTCACTACCTTGTTTGTTTGCTTGTTATCAAGCTATGGAGGAAAGTAAAAAACAAACAACCAAACTAACGAAACGACGGAAACTGGCTTTTGTGTTGCAGTTAGCTACCTCTTCCGTTTTTTGCTCTTCTTCGTTTGACCGAATGAAATATACATAAAGTTTTGTTTTGTTTTAGATTTATATCTCTACACCACACCACATACATTCAGCTTTTGCTATAATCCTTTCCTACACCTCTACACAGCTAATGATTTTCACCAGTATTTTCACGTTTGTTTGTGTGTGTGTTTTTTTATCTATATCCTTTACTCAGTTTTTAAGTTTCATTGCTTAGATCGATTAGCGTTTATTAATCACTGTTTCGTTATCATTATCATTATTGTATTGTTCCATCTGGTTTTGGTTGCTGCATTGTTCTGTTATAGTTATAGTAGACGTAGTAGCAGGAGTTGGGTGTGTTTAGAAAATGTGAGTATCAGATGGTTGCGGTGTGTTCACTTCGGTTCGGGTTTTCCCCCAGAGTTCCTCCTCTTTCCCCTACATTTGCTAAGAAATTAACAGAAAATATTGCCCTTTTGATCATTCCTATCAAGCTAGGCAGTTTGAGCGAATCACACTTTCCCACACACGATGCACACAGCACTGATGTTCCGTCTACCCGATTCACTAAGTGCCGATCGACTACTACACCTTTGTCCACCCTTAACTAACAACCCTTTCTATTTTATGAAAGGGTTGGTTTATCTCGCTTCAATAGCTCTCTCTCAGTTTTCCCTATCGTTCTTTATCCCAAATGTTCAAACTAACAGAAAAGATGTAATGCACTAATGTCGAAACAAAATACACACAACAACAGTGTGTGTTTGCGTATGGTAAACATAATGGCACCTTTTTTCATTGACTTGCACGAAAGCGAAGAATTAGCAAAATAGCTGGGAGGTTGATCGCTCACAAAAAATCTGTATACGATGGCTTCAAACACAAAAGGAATTGAAGGAGCGATAAAGTGAATATAGTCTACGATTCTCATTCCAACACAGCAGAATGCGCGTTTATGCGCACATAATGCACATGGCAGCACTGCCGAGCGTGTTCGTATGTGATCGTTATGATCGCACAAGAAGATGCGTATCACTCTTTCTGTTTTAGAAAGGGTCCTAACAATCAGTCCCAAAATTGCATGTCAGGACACGAGCCGTCTTGTTCTAATCCTTCGTTGTTACGAGATGCTCGACTATCGATAGAGAAGTGAGATCTGATCGTCTGATCTTTAAATCGATAAAGCGCGCTCCCTTGGGATGGCATTGACGTGTTTCGTGATAAAACTGCTTTGGATTATATTTCCCGTACCACCCATGCCACCAACACAAATCTCACCTACATTAAAATTAGCAGGCTTCACTCTGCACAGAATGTAAATTCCTAAATGTCCCTCAATGATAAATCAATGTGCAAAAGTGCAACTCAAAACTCTCATTCATTCTCTGCATACGAATGGTAATATGTTGATTTTTGGATTGGAGTTCATACTATAAGACACATTTTTGCTCTGATGCTTAATGTATTTCGCGGTTTGATTGATCTTGGCATTTTTTTGTTTGTATTTTTGTTTACTTTTGCGTGATCTCTTCTGCTCTTCTGCAAGTTGGAATATTTCTACAAAGATATGGTGTATAAATAAATTCTTCCGTCTTTCTTTTTTTAACGTCTAACATTGCTTTCCTTTCGAGCACAAAAAGAAAAAACAATATGAGCAGAATATGGTGTTGTATATATCTGTATAAATACACGTTTATCTGAGCTAGAAAGAAAAATATGATGGAAACTGTGGCAAATGGTATACCATACCATACCACGCGCACATTACAAAACAATTAAAGCACAAAACAATGTTTGTTAACTACTCTAAACTGGAACACAATCGACAGCAAACGGTTTTGTTGCTGTATGTTTTTTCTTTTCTCTCGGGGGGATTTTTAGAAAGTTTATACAAGCAACGGAGCAGCAGAACGGATTCTGGAGATTATGGTTTCTCTTAAATGGTTTCTAAAAAAGGGTTTAACCGATATGCAGACCATGTGTTGCTGTTGTATGATGTTATTGTATTGTACGTTACGCTCCCAATTTGCCGTACATTAGTTAGTTTTGCTTATAATGCTATAAGGTGCCGTGTCGTTTTGGTTTGATGTCATTGTTTTACAGTTAAAGATGTTTCACTCTTGTTTGCTTGTATATTTTGTTGCCTTTTTGTGTTTTTCACTATGCACACGCAGCACACAAACACTCCTCCTGCGGCATTCCTGTTCTGCTTCGGCCATAAGAATGTGTTGTTCTAGGAACGCAATATACGAATACGAGCGAGAATTATAATCCAACCAGGGGCCACCCACAAAATGGGAAGGGGATAATAATTGTGGTAGTTATTGTGAGTAGTCGTTTGTTGTTGCACTTCACTTAGCGCACGTAAAACTAAATAAATTAAAGCTTAAACTATGATATTAGCGGGTTGCACATCGTTTCAAGTACGTCAGGTTTTCCATTTCAAAAGTAACAGTATATGGATGCAGCAACAGCATAAACGGTGTGTCTATGTGTTTGTTTGTTTGTGTGTGTGGGTGTGCGTGGCCAATAGCTTCTTATCCCACGTACCTATCACCTCCGAAAGGTATGCTCTAATATAAGCGTTTAACAGCATGAAATAAAAGCGATACAAAATCGAGCAAAATTCACAAACTATACAGCTAATGATTGTAGTTTTATGGCGCGCACAGCAGTTTCTATCCTCCTTGGGGCATTGTACCCCATAAAAGATTCATAAAGTATCTAGAGCAAGTAAATATCGTCTTGTCAATAAACATAATTGCATTGCAGTTTTAGACCCCTCGTGTTGTGCTTGAAACATATGTATTGTAAGGACGAAGGAATAGAGCATTTGCATTTGCCACAGAGTGTATACGAGGACGATATCTCATCGCGCGTTCGACATGTTTTGTTTGTTCTACATTAACCGGCATAGCTTGTCTAATTGGTTGTCCCTTCATAGTTTGATTACATTGTTGTTCTTCTTTCCCCATGCCATTTATTCTTAGTTGTTTTTTTTTTAATGTACTTCTTCTCTAACGCTGTAACACATTCGGGTGTTTGTTTCCCAATTGGTTTGTTCTGACTGTCAATTCAATGAGCACTGCATTTCACATTTTATCACTTTCCTCCAAGCAAGCAAGTCGTTGGATGCGAAAAGGATGCGTTAGCAAATACGCGTACACACCACCAGGACGATCGCACGATTTACAGGACGTTTTTGAGAGCCTCCGAGTTTAATCTTTCCAACTCATTTTCATACTTCAAAACATAACTAGCACCGCTCACGGCCTACTTCTCTCGCGTAAGTATAAAGCTCGAATGGATGTTTTTGGAATGTGCTTCACTAGTATCTGGTTTGCCGGGTTTCGTGTTCGTGTGTCGTTGTGTAGAGAGTGCTGCGTGGAAGATATGGTTAACAAATAGTTTAAATCAAAATCCTTTACACAATTAAAGCAACTTAAATCTGAGCAAATAGGTAGTTAGTTTAACAGCCTTCGCGGGGTAGTTGGTTGAACGTTTTCTATGTTGTGTTAACCTTTGCATTGCGTTGTAACTACTAATTTCAAAGATTTCAAGTTCTATTTGCAGATAACAACACAACCGTGGAAAAGAAAACATTGTATGACGTATAGCCTGTTAAAGTAACAAAAACATAGTTCTTAAAGTTAAGATTCCTGCACTAGTGTCGGTTCCTGTCGTTTTTTTTCTCTCTCATTGCTTAACTCGATTTGAATGTTTCGCTCGTTTCTAGCTGCTGTTCACACTTACGCTCGCCAACAACATATTATCCGCAAACTATTACTGATTTGGTTTGAAACCTACCAAAGTTTTTCGCGTAATATTGCCCAGTTATATTTCCGTTTGCTTCACTTTGCTTGTTTTGTTTTGTGTCGTCACCACTTGTTATCACACTTTGATCATTGTAAAGGAGATTTTACTCCCATTGCTCGTTGATTTCTTCATTGCATTTCCTTAAGCTTGAATTCACGTGCGTTTATATGTGTGCATGTGTACGGTGTGTTTGGCGGGTGTGCGTGAACTGTCTGCATACGGCGGAGTTGCCACAGCGAGAACTTACTCAAAGGACACTGATAGCTAGCAAGCCTACTGCGCAAACCGAACATGCTGGCTGCAGAACAACTAATATGGTAAATATATGCTACACACACACACACACTGCTTGTCATTCCGTCTATCCTAGTTGCCATTGCATTGTCATATTCGTCGTTAAAGTTGCTGTGTTATTACACACCAGCGTAAGTATTGCACTAGTCGAGTACGTCCCCGCATCACATCCGCGTTCGAGGCTTTTATACTGGGGCTATACTGAGATGTGTGACTTTCTTTTTTAGAATAGAAGTTTGGTAATCGTTTGAAATAACGGCCACATTGAAATGGTCGTTTGCCAAGAAAAGAAAACGCCATCCAAGAGTAACAACAATATCGCCATATCTACTATGTCTATCGGTCTGTCACCGGAAGGATTCGTGTTTAGGATCACATGCTAGCAGCAAGAAGTTTGGCACTAGGCTAAAAACGAGAGACCACCTTTTCCCTATGTGTGGCACACAACTGGTAGGGTGTTAGCATGGATTAAAGTTTACAAATTTGATTTCTGACTGACTGTTTTACTTTAGATTTCACAGAAAACAGAAGCTTTGGAAAGACACTTAAACTTTGTTTGGAAGACAGCGGTGGCGTTCATAGTAGTACTCACTGGAAGGTAGTACCCGGGGAATGAAATGGAAACAAAAAGGTGCGTAAATTTCTTCCTTATCCCATCACACTCGTACATGGAACACACATTTCGGTGGTTAAAAACTAGTCTTACTAAACAGGCTAAGTGTGTATCAGCATCCTCGAAAAGCGGGAAAGAAAAACGAAAGAAACAGTACATGGAGCATGCGTATGTGCGTATGTGTGTTTGTGTGTGAATGTATGTGTGGGATTGGGCTTCCGAGTACTGTTTTAATGGACTCTTCATCAGTTCGCTTTGCTTTCTAAAATAACACAAAACTGCACACACTGCAAATTCTAGTGTGGCTGTTTTTCAATTGAGCATACATTGGTTTACAAATTTAAAGCACCATAGTTATGTTTGTCCTTTGTCTGCACTTCCCTATAGCTTTCCTTTGCCTTGCCCACTTTCCTTACCTGCTAAAACTAACGGTACGCACACACACACACGCGCGCACTCTGATTCGATTTTCAACCCTCCCGCTCACCGATGGTTCTCACACTTCCCCACTGAACTTTACCAATTATATTGAGGTAAATGTATTAGTTACAGACAGCTTCTTCTATTCGGGACGTTTTATTCAGAAATCAAACATATGCTCTGTTTTATTTATGTGTTTGTGAGTTGTGTGGTATGGAAAGTAGAATATCACAAATTCATCATCTTATATAGGTTTCTATATTCGCGACAAACCCTGCCTTTGCTCCCGAACCTGGGCACTTTGGGGAGAGAGTTGCTTTATTGACTTCCATCCCAGTCGACTGCGTTTTTAGTAGACAGGGCTTTTTGTTTGCAATTAGCGTTGCAGTTTGATAGGTGTGAGTCATAAACAGATAGACGACATAAAGCTACTCGTTTGCTTCGCTTACGCTCTGTTTCTACCATCGTATTCTTGATAAACTCGGCCTATCCCTTACATCATTGGTGGCAGATGGCTTAAAAGGTATACTTTCTTCTTTTCGCACATTCTTACACAGCTAAATACGGTAAATAGGTTCAACGGCCAAACTACGCGCACTACCTGCTAACACACTAAATGAGGGACATTCACGATATTTTTGAGCACGGGTTGTGTGCATTTTTACATATATCTACTGTATATTGCCTGGAGTTAGATATCAATTGGATGGAATTATCCAACCGTTACGGGAGAGGAGGGGTGAGGGGAGACGGGGAGGGTACTTAACTTTTGCTTTGTGCTCAATCTTTCATCAATTCTACATGCGCGCGGCGTTTGATCGGTTCGGCAAATCACTCCACACTGGCCCGGAAATAGAAACCCGGACCGTGCCTGCTTTATTCTCACTGGTAGTGTACCCATATCCCCATTTCCTCACGCTGCAGAGTGTGTGTTGTTATTATTTCCCTTTGTTTTGTCTAGCGTTACTTTTGTTCTTACAGAAAACTAGCATTTCGGAGTGTATCTGGCGGAGTGTATGACATGAGACATGAGTTTGACAATAGCATATAATAATAGTAGCGATTTGTCCTTCCTAAAACCAAAAAGCCTAACGTGTACAGAGTAAATAAAGTGCAGCTAAACAAGACAAGCGCTGTTGTAGTGTTATTCCTTTGGCACACAACATACGCCCGCAATACTACTGTGTGCGGTTAGGGAGAAGGGAGGATGAGTCCACCACCTCCTATTGCGCATATCCTTTTTGTTGAACAGAATCGTATCTCTATGTGCGTGTGCGTGTGTGTGTATGTGTGAGTCATTTTGCTAGCACATCTTGTGTTTCCTTGTCATCCTAAACCCCTGATTTACGCGACTCCGCTATGGAGTGAATAGAAAAAGAGTATTGCGTTTGCGTACACAAAATATGTCTACCGGTGTGTATGTGTGTGTATGTGTGTGTGTGTCACATTTATATACTAAACTTGCCCAGAAATGACGTGTGATGGCTCTGGTGCGCTTCCTTCGTGCAGCGAAATAGAGAAAAAAATACTTATCCAAAGATCGCTATCTTATGTTACTATAATAATTGTTTAGCCAAAAATTGCACTCATTGCTTTAGTAAACAACGTTAACAACGAAATGGCGATATATTGTTTCCGCTTTTGTTACTGATTGTGTTTCATTCTCCCTTCTCTTTAACGAAAGAGCTACCACAGCACAACCGGGTTTAACTCAAATGCACAAAAACTAAACCATAAAACGTTCGATTTAATACACATAATAGTGATGATACACATGCTATTCCTGTTATAGGCACTTCATACATTGCTTTTGCCGGGGGCGGTTTTTTGTTTCGTGTGCGGAAAGAACAGGCACCGGATTTTGCATGATGGAAATCACACGCGCGACACACGTGAGAAAATATTATGTTTCCGATTTTCTCCGACTTATCCCTGGTTTAACAATCCTCGCTCTACAACATCACCCCTTCCACCACCCTGCCTTGGCATTCGTACTTTGGTTGAGATTGGTTTTGCGTGCTTGCTGCTGTATAACTTATATCACAAACAAACACACACACATGCACACACAAACACACACACGCACTTCCCTTTTCGCTTTATCGTATTATGGCTTAGCACAGAGAAAGAAAAAAACTATAACAACATAATCATATTCATCGCGGAATGCAGATGGAAAGAGTAATGGTTAAATGATTTATAATAATCCTGATAAGATGTTAACATAACAGGGAACACACGTCTCTCGCTTAAAGGCTTAGACACGCGCAGACACTGGTCCGTTTGTGCTCTGGGTTGAACCATGGTGAAATTATAGCTTCGTTATGTTTTCCAGTTCAGTCTAATACAAACGTTTACGCAACACGCGGGTAAACGCCGGTTTATTAGCAATAGTGTGATACACGGCTGAGCTTTTCCAAATTGTAGCAAAACGCCAAAATAAGAACGTTTTGAGCAAAACACAAAACTTAAATAACCACATTTAACTGACCTTTGCTCACTTAACTGATACATTCGGGGACTTGTTGATAATGGTTGTCTCCCTTCACCAGATACAACGCATAAGACTTTGGATTGAACAAACACGCACACACACACACACACACCCATACCCCTCACTTAAGAATAGTCTTAGAATGGAATTACATGTGGTTTCTTCTCTTGCCAGCATTCGGGGTCCGTGACCGATTTTGGGATCTCAGCAGATTGTGTGGTGTGCCTGTTGTTACAGTCATGAACAACTGACTGCGGAGGGTGTCCTATACAAATTTTCTCATTAGTAGGAACATAAAATTGGTTTAATCTCCTCGCAGTACTCATTTTCCACAGTAGATAACTAGCAATACTCGCTCTCTCTCTCTGTCTTTCCTAATGTCTGACGTATCATTTCCTATTTCCCACTTTCATCGCACTACACTTCTTCTTCTTCTTGTGGTAATGGGCTAAAATGGCTTTCATAGTTATAATCCAAGCGTTTTCGATTGTTAGTTATTATTGTTTCCTCACTTTTTGTTTTACGAAACACAAAAGAGCACACACACACACTTGCACGCGCACAGTATACACACACACACACGCACACACCAAACACACGTACACACAAACTTCCTTAGTTGTGCGCTTTTTACGTTCGTTGCAGGTGCTTTTTCTCCTACAACTTGAACCAAGCAAAACCCCTAACAAAATTACTATGACTTATCAATTGTGGTTTAATAACACATGAAAAACGAAACGAAATCGATCACTACCAACTAGAATCCGTGACTTTTGTTTTGTGTTGTTCTCTTGTCTCACCGCTGTGTATAAAATCCCAAATGATGAAATGTGCTTTAATTTTCTTCTTTTAATATAAACTAATTGCTCATTGTCTTTCCTGTTTGTTTTGGTTTTGTTAGTTTCTTTTGACTTATGATAGTAGGTGCATGTTTTCGATTTTTCTCTTTCATTTTTCACTGTATGCACTGTATGCACGTCTTTTAGATTTCATTCGCACACACACACGCACACACAACAATCCATTCATACAGAGCTGTCTCCCCTTCCTATTTCCTAGGTTATTATTTTTTAATTAGTAATTCCATTCGCTCTCTCAGTAGGTCTTTTTAATCTCACATTGTTATTTCGGAAACGCAAAAAGTCAAAACTAAAACCGAACAAAACAATAAACATTAAAACAAAACAATATAGAGAACCTTGGACGACGAGGTACGAGATGCTGCTGGCGGCATTAGCATTATTAAGTCTATGGAAAGCACGAATGCGGATCAGCTGGATTAGCTACTGGCTTAGCTGTCATTTGGTTGGTGGCCGCAAGGGACCTTCTTACATAAACGCTCGAGCCTTTCTCACCTGTAGACTACCTGCGCGTATATGCGACAAAAGAAAAGGGGGGTAAGTAGGACGACGCGGCACGGATAGAACAACGAACACACGGCAACGATACGACGTACGTAACGTACGCTAATAATTCTCTACGACTGGAGAGCGGCACGAAATAGCGTGCTTAAGGTAAAAACAAAACAAAATGGTACAAATAATCTTTTCCCCTGCTGAAACATCTCTTCCATCAAACACTGCCTCGTGTTTCTTCTTTTGTGTGACTTAGTTTGTAAAGTTATGTTGCGTTTTTTTGTGTTTTTTGATTTTATCATTTTCCTGTTTTTTGTTTTGCGTTTTCTTTTCTATCTTTTTTATGTTTTGGTTTTTGTCTTACGCATTACGGTACATTCTTACGCACTATTCCTTACGCACACTAGGTATGTGATTTACGACCGCACACCGGGTCGGGGTCAGTATTGTTTACTTAGCTTAATTACTACCTCTATTAATTTGCTTTGTTTGGCTGAGTGTATGTAATGTCTGTCTCCTTCACAAAACAGCCAATTCTACAAGCGTCATAAAAAGGAAATGTTTTTTGTTGTTGTTTCTTTTGATATATCCATATTTTGTGTATATGTATATATATGTATTATGTATTTTGTATTCCACAGCTCGTTCACTTTCTCTTCTCCCCCGTTCCTTCACTCTTCTTTTAGTGCCCTCCATTGTTTTTTTTTTTTATACGAGGCTTCCCCTCCTTCATCATATACTTTTTGAAAACAAATCGACAACCACTACCACCACCACGCGCATCCCCGGGTGGGTGGTGGGCGGGGGGCTGTGGGGGTTGGTAAACATAAAGGGAGAGACTCCACATAAGGGGAAGAAAGTGGATGGAGATAATTTACTTTAAAAACAAAACGAGAAAAATCACTTAGGACAAAATGCTAAATATCTACCTCTGTATATAAATCGAGTACTCAATAACTTATCGCATAATAACATTATTAGCTTTCGATTTCATTTGTAGCACACTTTCGTTAATTTCTTATTACTTTTCACCGCCTTTGTGGGAGAAGCAAATTTTGGTCAACTTCTCACTAAACGCTCACACGCGCTTCATTTACCTATAGCCCTACGCCTCCCTGATTCCACTACCAAACACTCCTGGTTTTGTATCGCCTTCTTCTACAACTAATTCGTCATCGTTGATTAAGCGCTTTCTCTCACGCCGATAAGGTGCGGAAGGAATTTTTTTCTCATTAGGAGAAAAGGGTGGGGAAGAGTTTGTAGGTTGGTTTTAGTTTAAAAAATAAACGAATCAACAAAACAAGTTTTCTTCAAACAACTTTTTTTTTGAATCTAGAACTAGAGTTTTCTCTTTGACTTGAAATGTATGCTGCGGGCCCGAGTTGTTTGGATCCTACGTAGATTTAGCATTCTTTAGATTAAACACACACACAAACCCACTTCACATTTGTTGTGTGGTACTTTTGCTTTTGTTTCTACATAAGACTTTCCCGTATTATTATTATTACTTTTCGTGCTTACTCAAAACAACGTCTGTCTTGTTTGTTTTTGTGTTTGCTTTCTATTCAATTAATTATTCCATCATGCCATCTGCTTCTCAAATATATATAATATATTATTTAAATTGTATAAGATTACATTGTTTAAAAAAAATGATAAAAACATTCACAACACCTTAATACTACGCCAGACGCGAAACCGCTGACTTTCAAAAGACACTTTTTAGGTTTCTTTTTTTGCTTTTTGTTTTACTCCTGTGTACTCCCGTCGTTCGTTTCTCCCTCCCTTTCTCCAGCGTTAGTCTCGCAGGCCTGCGCTCTTTAGCTACATTCTTCAGCTACCATCATAGATGAGTTCGCATAGTATATTGTGTGTTGGGTTTTAAGAATGTGTGTTGACCTCCACAGCTATGCGTTCCTACAACAGCAGCTTCTTTAAAACTAGTTCTATTCTGCGAGAGAGAGAGGGAGAGAGAGAAAAAGGAGAGTAGAAAAGAAAGAGCGTCAGAGTGCGCGTGTCCCCCCCCCCCCCGCCACGATTGTTGAAATCAGTGCGCACTTGTAATGCGCGATTGGCTCATGAACTAAGACACTATATAAAGTGGCAAATATTACATCAATTCCATTCCTCCAACAGCAACATGGTGCTTCCCATCATATAGTGGCTTACCTTAACTATCCTAAGAGAATTTTATTACTTTGTTTTTGGGATGTGTCATCGGCCTTCGGTGCATCTGGAAACGCCAACACGATGATGGGGGAGAGCTGAGCTCTAATACCGCGAATCATCGTATTATATCACCTATAGCTTATGCAGTTAAAACTTCTCGTCGTCCTGTTACTCGGTAGAGGTGGAACAGCAGTGATGGATTTCGAATCTACGCGCTCTCGGGCGCGTTCACAGGCTTACTGTTAGTTCCGTTCGGTGACGTTGGTGGTGTTTCGCAATCATCAGTTCAGTTCTGTTCCGAGCAAGCTTTCCGGAAGCAACGAATTCAGATTGGCCGGCGTGCCTCGATCACCCGGACCACCATCGAGCGTGTTCCATAGGCTGGAGCCAGTGTTGCTGCCCGAGCCCCACGCATTCGAGCTCCAAGCATCTGCCCAAAAAAGAGGATTCACAGACAATATGATGTAACATTAGTCTCTCTCAAGGGGACCCGTCACGTCACTACCTCATTTACTTACCCTGTACGACCGAATTGGACCGGCCAACCATTGGCTGCGATTGAGCAGCAGCACTGAGGCGCCAGTTCTGTCCGCCGCCGCTGGTCAGTCCGTTCGTCATACCGTTGCTGTTGCCTACATGATGTGGCAGGATGTATTGTATTTCACTTTCGTTGGGTATTTCGGCTATGATCGTCGTGTTGCCCAGCTGACAGTTGTTCAGTGCCAACTGTGCCTTCTGCGCTTCCTCGCGTGTGCCATACTTGCACAGCGCGATGCCTTGGTTCAAGTAGAGATGGAAGTTTACCACCGGACCGTGCTGCAAGCACAGCGTACGCAGAGTGGAACCCTCAATCTGAACGAAAGTAAAGACAAACATATGTATAGAGGAGGGTGTGATGGAATAGAATGATGGTTCGCAGTGCCACAACTCCGAACACTTACTTGGGCGGTTAGATTTCTAAGCATAATCCATGTCGACGACCAAGTGTTGGCCGCAGACGCACCACTGTTCCACGTGCTGCCTCCACCGGCCTGAGTGCTCGGCGTGTTCCAGCCATTTGCATCCAGCTTGCTGCCGCCCGGCTTACCGATGCCACCCATCATACCCACGCCGCGGCCCTTGCCACCGTTGGCTCCACTGAGCGGTGTGTCCCAGAGGTCGGCTGGCGGCATTGTCGGTGTGTTTGCATCTTGCCAAGGGTTTTTCTGCACCTTGCCACCGTAGTTTCCACCCTGGAGGCCACCACCGGCACCGCCGGACGGGTTAAAGCTCCAGGTCGATTCGGTGGGTGATGATTTGCTGTTGCTTGCAGCGCTGGCTGCACTGCCGCCAAACAAATTCGACTCCTTGGCAGCAGCGATCGATAGTGGATTGCGAGCAACGCTGCCCGGTGTGATTGTTGGGTCGTCCTCGATTCGTGTGGCTTGCGTACCCTGTGGCGGATAAAAAGCGATGCAATTAGGACTGACGGCAACCAAACGTCCTGACAGAGCATTCCAATGACACCACTTACCTTCCACGGTTTTCCCGGTTCGAATTCGGGCACAAGATCGCTGAAGGCATCGTTGCCTCCCGGCCAATCCTTGTTGTCTTGTGAGCCCGAGTCCGGCCAACCGTCGCCGAGATTGCTACGCCCATTCGACCAAGTACTAAACCCATGGCGCGTACGCAAAGAGAAGACGAAATTAGATTAACATTTCACATACATTTAGGCATAGCCTAGCAAGTCTGTTTGGTTCGCTATTTACCCATCGTCAATGCCCGATCCGGACGGACCAGACTTGGAGCTTGCACCAGGCGCACGTACGAAATCGGTCAGATCCGAACCATCCTTGTCGAGACTGCTCGGTGTCGTGGCACTGTTTGCCGGCAGTTTCCACTGCTGCAGCCGCGATTGTTGACTAGTGCTGCCGCTAGATGGGAACGGGACGCCGCCGCTCTCCTTCAGTGCCATGTCGGCGAAGCTGCCCGGCAGGCCGGCTAGATCGGACGGCGTACGGAAGAGATCGTTGCCCGGGTTGCCGCCAGCAGCTGCCATCGCCGATACATTCACGTTCGCTGCGTTCAGGCTGCCCGGATGGGGCGGTTGCTGCTGGTGCTGATGCTGCTGTTGCTGCTGCTGTTGTTGCTGCTGCTGCTGCTGCTGCTGTTTCAGATAGTTCGCCTGCTGCATGTTGATCTGGCTTTGCAGGTTAGCTATCTGCGACTTGAGCTTGTTGATTGCAATGGACATTTGTACGGCATTCACGCCGCCACCACCGGTTCGGCTCAGATTGCTTTGCATTACATTCAATTGCTGCATTGGGCGGAGATGTATATAGGAGGTAAAAAATTGTTAGTTGGACTGCTGCGTATCACACCGCCCCGCAGCGAATGCTTACCTTAATGTGAGTTAGCAATTGGTGTAGTAGCATCAGCGTTTGCGGAGCCAAGGGTTGGTTGAGAATCTGGTTCTCCAGGTACCCGTTCTGGACGGCCAGCTGTATTTGTTGCACTAGCAGCCGCAACTGCTGGTTCGAGATTTGCTGCGATTGGGCGTTCGGCTGATTCAAGCCGCCAGCGCCTCCGAGCCCACCCGGCTGCTGTTGCTGATGCTGCCCTCCAAACACACCGGCTCCTCCTCCCGGCGGACCACCCACCGGTCCGCCACCGTTGCCACCTGCGCCGCCGTGGCCACCGCCAAACTTCATGTTGTTAAACGAGCCGCCACCGGCCGCGGGACCATTTCCGCCTCCGAAAACTCCACCGCCCAGATTGTTCTGATTGTTCTGTAATAGTATTAATAACGAAAAAGTAAAACCTTTAACCTAAAGACACCACCACAATCAAGGCTGCTTACCTGCTGGAATGCCATCGGACCAACGCCGGCCGCCGCTGCAGCAAAGCGTCCGCTAACGCCACCGCCGCCAACAAACTGGTCGCCCGCTCCGAATCCACCATGCCCGTCTGGGCGACGGGACCAATCGGAGCCACCGCCGCCACTGCTGCGATGCAACAGATCCAACGACTCCTCCATGTTCATGTTCGTCATGCGCAGGACACTCTCTACGTCCTCCTTCTTGAAGCCCAAGTCGCACAGGTGCCGGTACTGCTTGCTACAGCGAATGATCTCGAGCGCATTCATCTTGTTGCCATTCGGTGGCAGCTTGCTTTGTGGCGGCATTGACCAGTCCGAGTTGCCCATGTCCATGCCACCCGGACCGCCGCCCGGAGCGCCATCGTTCCAACCGCCACCGCCGCCCGCGGACATTTTGGCCTTGTTGTTCCAGTTGTTGTTGGCACCGTCATTCCACAGCGAGTTGCCGCCCATGCCACCACCGCCCGGCGGTTTGTCGTCTCCCCAGTTGCCACCGCCCGCTGCGGACGGCACGTCGTCTCCGCCCCAGTTGCCTGCACCGCCGCGCGGTCCGGCACCGAGTGCGGCCGCAGGATTCTGTCCCCACAGGCTGTCCGGTTTCATTGGACCGCCGGGACCACCGACACCGCGTCCTACCAGTCCTCCGTTGCCGGGCATGTTACCACCTCCACCGACCATCGCATTGCGATGCATCAAGTTCCGGCCCATTCCACCGTCAGTGCCGGGTGGACCCAACCCGCCACCACTGTTGTCCTTCCAGCCGGATACATTGCCGGAGTTCTGCCGGTTCAGCGCATTCTGGCCCCACAGGGCGGTGCCATCGTCCATGTTGTTGCGACGCACACCACCAACCACCGGTGGGCCACCACCTGCCGTTGGATCGTCCCAGCCGGATCCGCCTCCCAGCTTGGCACCAGCACCGCCCCCACCCGCAACGCCATTGTTAACCGCGCCCAGCGGGTTGTTCGAGGGCCACTGACCGCCGCCGCCTTGCGCTCCAACGCCTCCCGTAGGCGTCCCGGGAGTGGTGGCCGTCGGTGGTATCTTCTGCTGCATGCTCGACATCTGATGCTGATCCCAGAGGCCAACGTTGCCATTCAGCCGGCCAGAAATGCCGCGCGGATCGCCACGGATCTCACGGTTGCTATCCATCGCGCTGGCAATGCGTATGTTGCGCATATCGAGCCCAGTGGGATCGAGGCCTCCGGCTGCTACCGGATTGCCGGCTACACGTCCATCGGCCGCACCGCCACCACCACCACCACCTGCTCCCCATGCGCCGCTTCCGCCAGCCGGAGCACCGGCGCCTATGCCTGCGCCCCACTCGTTGTCCTTCTTGAGACCGGCGGGAACGTTTGGTGCCATCGCCCCAACACCTCCCGGAGCCCCTGCTGCCGCCCCCGGCCACATGCCACCGCCACCGCCAGCTCCACTGCCAGCCATTCCGGCGGCCGTGTTCCACGGCGGTTGCTGGCCTTGCTGCTGTCCGGCCAGCTGCTGTGATTGCTGCGGGCCCGGTGGCTGATCGCGCAGTCCCACGCCGCCCGGTCCGCCTGGACCGCCAGCGACGCCTGCACCACCCATCGCTCCGTTCCAGACACTTCCCGGCTCGTTTGCCTCATCATCCTCGCCCCAGGTGCCACCGTAGTTGTTTGCTGGGCCCCAGGGGGTCTTCTGGACTGGCGGTTGCTGCTGAGGCAGTTGGCCACCGTTACGCAGATTCGCCTCCCAAAGCTCTGTGCCCGTGTTCGTCTTCCACATCGGAATACCGGCCGTCGGCCCACTGGTGGCGCTGTTCGGGTCTGTTTTGCCGCTGGGTTCCGGCGATGCTGGCACGTCCCACTGCGTGTCCTGATCAACGTTCTCCGAGCCCCAGCCGTCCTGAGCGAATAGTGACTCGCGCAACGAGTTCAGATGCTCTAGCTGGTTTTTGGCTGCGCTCGACTGGACCACAGCCGCCGCTGCTCCTGCTGCGCCAGCCGCTGATGCGGCCGCTGCGCCTGCCGCATCCTGTTGTCCCGCTTGTCCAGCTTGTTGTGCTGTTGCCGCCGCTGCCACGGCTTGCTGCTGTTGAGACACGCCGCCACCACCTATCGCTCCTTGCTGATCCTGCTGTGAAGCACCGGTGGCATTGGTTCCACTTCCTGCCGGTCCAGCACCACCTTGCGCCCCACCAGCAGCACCTTGTGCGTTTCCTCCAGCTCCGTTCCAAGGACCGGCGGCTCCTCCACCACTGCCGGCACTGTTGCCACTGCCGTCGACACTAACTCCCGAGGCTCCTACGTTATTCGGATTGACTGATGATGCGTTACCCTTTGAATTTTGTCCTCCGGGACCTCCGTTTTGCTGTGAGCCTGCTCCCCATGGACCGGCACCGGCACCCGGTTGCTGCGATGAGCCAGATGGGCCAACGGAAGCGCCGGATTGCTGTGCAGATCCACCGCCTCCTCCAATGGGACCCCAGGTGCTACCGGCCGGGTTGTTCGTAGCGGTGGGCTGACCCCAGGCACTTGTACCGTTATTGATAGAGTCTTCGCCCCCACCACACAACCTCATCCGGAGATGGTGCGGCGCTTGCTGACGGATGGTCGCTTCCAGCTGCGTCAAACGAACGAGTTCTTCGAACCGAACGAATTTGCTGCCTGATAGTCTCTGTTGGGTTTGCTGCTTTTGCTGACATTGCTCCTCTTCCGACGACCACTGCTTCGCCCGTTCCGCTACATCACTATTATTATCCTTTAGTTTCAATGGTGGTTCGCAATTTGAATTCTTAATGGCTACAATTTGGTCATCCTCATCCGCACCGAACTGCTGCACTTGCAGCTCTGGCACCGCCATCTTCCCTAGCTTGCTATCATCCGCTTCAGTAATTACGCTAAGTTTAGTTTTCTTTATAGCTATCAGGTAATGAGATAAATCACATTTCATATTCACAGTGTCATTTTCGTTATTCTGCATTTCCTCTTCGCCCTTCTGGCCGACAACCATCATCTTGAACACGGGATGCTTTTGCTGCTGCTGCTGATACGTTGATGATGACGATGATGATTAACCTCCAACTGATACTAACACCCAGTGCTAACAGCTGCTGCTAACTTTACTGGGCCGATCTATGCCGCTAGTAATGATAACCTTCTTCTCTATTGTATCCCCACGCAGAGGATGGCTTGTGATGATTATGGAGGGGGTTGGAGGGAGGGGAGTTGGTTGTCCTGTCCGCTCCGTATATGATGAATCTTCTTGGAACAATTTTAAATACCACAAAGAACAACGGTGTCGTTGATCGTGCCGTCCTTCAACACGATGATACAACAACCGAGAGATGCGACTAACTGCTTGTACGGTTTTAGTCTAGTGGCTGGTTTCACGTAGTTTTGTGCGTCCGCTAAGGAACACTGGCACATAATAAAGGAATTTAGTATCACTTTTGCGATTCTCCTCTCTTTCTCTTTTGCTCGGCCTGTCTCTCTGCCTCGTTCACTCGTTTCTTTATATTGATTTCTACTAACGTTATGGTTCTGCAACACCGGTCAGAAGACGCACCACCACTGGATGTTTGGCGTTGGAGAGATGAGCAACAATAATTCGATACGAGCTTGGAAGATTGGCCGGACCGATCCTCGATCCACCCGTCGTTCCTCTTCTTTTTGTTACTCTGCCTGCCCGTCGATCAAGACAAATTAGCTACTTTAAGAGAGGATGATGTCGATGCAACAATCCCTGATTGTGTGTGATTTCAGACTCATAGATCGATTGTGGGGTAGTAATGGATATTAGTAGTTTGGTAGCAGTCCAGCTGACGTTGTAGTTCTTGTTTCACGTTCGTTTTTTTCTCGTTTTTTGTTTGCTGCTTGTAGCGTTTGTAGCTGTAATCTTTCCTCACCCTACTGACTTGACTGCTAAATTAGCATCCTTTTAATCACATTCAACACGATGGTAGTTGTAGTAGTAATATTAGTGTCTCAGGTTGGTGCTACTGGTTGAGTTTGTTTTGTGGCATCGAGCAATAATTTGTTTTCCTTTTTTTTAAGTAAATTCATAAAAGCGTATTCAGACTTGTTGGTGAAGTAGTGTTGAGTAATGGCAACACACAGCAACAATTGTTTTGCTACTTTCGACTATATGCTGCTGCTGGTGGTTGGTTGTAGTAGTAAGGTAGTAGAAGTAATAGTAATATAGTAGCGGTAGTGTACTAGTAATATAAGATCAATTGCAGTGCGCTACAGTCTGCTAAGCGTTTGTTTTGTTTTTTTTTGTTTTACCACACGCACGTGTTTCAACAAACAACCGACAAGAATCTTGGCAATACTGCTAGGAATCGTTAATCTATTGGAGTTTTTGGTTGACTTTCTCTATGTATGTGTGCGGTTGCAACCTTTGTATGATCTATGCCGTGGCCCGCGGGAGCTAATCCTATTGCTTGGCAGGCTGTTTTGAAGTTTTTGCTTGTTATCCTGCCGAGTACAGCCACACACGAGTGTGCTTAACGAGAAGGGATTGCTTAAAGTATCACTTTCAATCCTATAATGCTAAAGTAGTGTTTGTATGCGCTGCTGTGCTGCTTCCTGCGATGAAATAATAGATTTGCATTGTTACGGATTAATTTCACGTGCCTTTGTTAACAAAACTAGTGATTATAGCAAATGTCTACTTACGTCAGATTCTTAAAGTTTTGTAGGTTTATGGTTTTATTCGTTTTTAAAGTTGAACTCAATGGCAGAGGGGTTTCAAAGAATATCTGAAAGTAATAAGAAATTCAATCAAATTAAGAACGGGATTTACAATGAAACCTATAACCATACAATTGTAAACAGTGGTAGAACAAAAATGGATTCAAAATTGATACATCGACGGACATTTTCCTTCCTTTCAGACAACCATTTATATCTGTTGCTAACATTCAAATTCTTATTTCGAGTTACGTTTCCTTGGTTAAGTGTTATCGAACGATACTTTGCTGCTAATCTAATCTGAAGTGCATTTTACTTGATAGGCTTGGGGTAAGATTAGATTTGGAAAACAACTACCGGTGTAGTGTCCTCAACTTCAGTCAAAAGCGCACAAAACAGTAATTGGCTACCTTGCCTTATCGGTGTATTAATTAATTTGTTGGCGCTTAAAATAAGATTATCTAAAAAAGATAAAAAGACATCAGTGAATGCATGTAGTGCAAGATTCAGTCAAATTAAAACTGACACAAAATGATATTTCAGTTCAATTTCATGTTTTTCCACGATCTAAATGCCGTGACTGTTATCAGTTTAAATCAATTCGTACGAAGAAGCTAAGAGATCAGTCCATGCTTATTTACAAAGATTTACAAACAACACATTTCATCTATCTCTACTATGAGCAGAAACCTGTCAGTGTTTAGCGGAAATGTTGCTTTTCAAAATAGATGCCTGCGTCTTGCATGAGCATGATGAGAGGGCAGGATTGATGTGAACCGCCGTCATCGTCACCTTGCGGTAAGGTAAGCGCCGTATATGATAACGAAGCGACATCGATAGTGAACGGTGTAGTAGCGGTAGATCTACCCTTCCTTATCAACAGAAACTGAGATACAGTACACCAGCAGCTCAACACACCGACAGCCACTCCCCTGCCAATCATTCCACACACACTGGCTGGTCCATACGTTTGGCTATCTTTTCCAAGAAACTGTGGCACTCTGACTGCCACAGGGGCTGTTATTTTGGAAGATGAAAACCAACATTGCACATTGCACAATAAGATGTGGCGAATGGTGGATAGGAGGAGGAGGAAGGTATGGCACCTTAGAATGGCTGTATTCAACAATGCAACCGACTATGTGTTGCTTGACGCTTTCGCAACCGAGCGCAATCGTGTGTGAGTGTCTAAAACTGTAGCAAAGAATTTTATCTGATAGTTACAGGCACTAAATCAAACTTACCTTTCAAAAAGACGGGTGATTATGATGATGATTTCGGTGTTCACTGCTGATGGCGATATAAATTTGTGCTGGACGAACTAAATTAGAGTCCCGCCGTTCAAGTTGCGCTGCTTTGCCTTGCGCTCACACCTTACGTCGTCTTCGAGACCGAAACACACACACACACACACACGCAAACAATATTCGTTCTTTGCTGGTGAAGGAGCGATCTCGCCAGTTGCACGTCGTCGTTGATGCCGCTCTGGTCCTCTGCTACGGGGTGCGTTGATATATGCCAGGATCGTCTCCGTTATTATCTAGTCGGTGGTTTATTCTTTCTACGAATGACACATACACACATACACACTTCAGCGCGTTGCTGTACCACGCGTTCGCATTAGAATTATTCGATTTTAAGCACTACGAAGATATATTGTCACGATCACGAAGAATGGAAAGGATTGCTGTGCGGTAACGACCTACTTCCCCCTTACTTTGTCTCTCTCCTATACGCTACTGCAACTGCTAATAGTTTTGTATTATTCGATCTCAGTTTCAATTTCACTCGGATACGATCTGTCCTTTATCTTCCGAAAGGAACCGCGTTTGATGTGCTTTTGGTGTTACTTTTTACGCGGTACATTTCTTACTTTATCCCAATTAATTTTGGTTCTGAGTTTTGTTGTACGAGTGAGTGTAGTTTAAAACTTGTATTTAGGTAGGATCGATGATTTGGTTGTTGATTTGTGTGTGTTTTTTGTAGTTTGTTTGTTCAAAGTTCAAAGTAGTTCATTCATCAAGCCGCACTTTGCGCGCTTTGCATTATTTGTCTTCGGTTAAACGCACTTGTTATTTGTTTGTCTGGGAGAATGTGTTTGTTTTGTTTAGCAATTCGCGAATGTTAACTACCTTCTAGAATGGCTTCTTTCCTTCAAAGAAAGTGCATCCAAGGGAGTGTTCGGTATTCGGTTTGGAGGAAGGATCGTCTGTCGCCAAATTTTGTGCGTTCGAATTTTGTTTTTCTGCTCCCAAAATCACAATACCACCGTGCGTTCACACTTAGCACACAGATACACTAAACACAAGACTAGGTAAATGGTTGCGCAGAAGGTTCACTATCACGATCACGATTTAAATCACTGCACTGTGAACGGGTGTGGTGCAAGCAGTTTTTTTTTAAGTTTCTTTTCTCCGTTTCGTGTTTCCGGTGTTGTGGACAAACAGACACTACAGACAACAGAACTGGCCGCAATCGACGCAAAACGTCGCTTGCACTGCGAAAAGTGTACGCACCGTCAGTGGGACCACTAGTCTGCAAACCGTTCTTTACCGTCCCCGCAGCGAACTACGCGAACCACTGCTGCTCGGCGCAACGATCACAATTTCTTTGCGCGTCGAATAAATCGCGCTGCAATTATGCAACCCCTATTGGCCTGACAGCTGAGAAGCCGTGCGAACGAGCGCCACCGTATAGCTATGTATACCCGGTCCGTCCGTGTGTTGCTCTCTGGCACTGGTAGTGTGCGTGAGTTTGCAGTTACGCTCTTCTAGAAGGGGACGGGGATTAATCACAGCGCACTAGTAGATTTGGAAGTTCGAGACTGATGATTTATTTTATTTTTTGCCAATATCTCTCCTGGGTACGCGAATCATGCAACTCTGGAAGAGAAGAAAAAGAATGTAGACAATATTAGTTGTAAACTTGACTGACACTACTGTGGTGCTTCTTTTTACAGTAAGAGTTGTACTGCGATGTTTACACGACCGCATTACCATCACTACTACTTGCAGAATGCGCGGAACATCACACAAATACACACTACGGAAAACCCAACATACGGACACACTTTACGGCAAGCAAAAATTTCCCTCGTTTCCGAGTGAACAGCGCCATTAGCATAGCAATGTATAAACTGACTGTAAACTTCACAGATACTGCATTGAAAACCTTTGATATATTTGAAAATAGGCGAGCCATGTTTGCCAACCATTCTTCTTCAAAAGCAATTCTGGACTGGACTCATTGCCATTCAGTAAACAAACTGTGCAACTGAGCTAAGAATGAAAATCTGCCAATTGCCATTATGGCGCAATATGAAAAATAAACAACGGTGATGGTCGTTTTTGGGTGATCCGATTGATACCCTTCAAAAAGATATCATGCTCCTGTCACCCTTTTTCCTTCCTATCCTACTGTTTCGGCCGCTCTCTTTTCCTCTTCAACTGTCTTTGTCTATCGCTCACTTTGATCGTTCTCTTATGAGACGACTACCACGGGCGCCTACTATATTGATGGTTGACCGACAAGGAACACGCGCCTACCAGCCAGAAAGGGGATCCTCGTTTTCGCCGCGTTTTCTGCTGTTCTTAGTACTTTACCGCGTTCTCGCAAGGCGTAAGCCGAGATTCGCTGGCTCTTTCTATCGAGCAGTGTCAACACTATCACCCTGTCCTTCGCATCGCGCCGAATGATTCAAGAGGGGACGGACGTTGACAATACACGGGGCCTCATCTTGCTGTGTGACGATTCAACTACGACGGGGGACAGTATTGTGATGATGAACCCTACCATCATGCAAGGCTTTTTTTTACTCTTTGGTTCGAAGAAGCAGAACCGTGTAGAGTGCTGCGTGGTGGTGGAGTGCATCATCATCGTATCGAAATTTCTATTTTGGGGACACTTTGCACGGTTTTCGAGAGCGAGCGGGAGCGTGTGAGTCAGAAAAACGGGACAGAAACAGCCAGATTGTCAAAATCTTTGCTGTTCGCACACCGCGACGAAAGAGAGGAGATGATCCCGTGCGTACCACCAGTCTGGCGGTGTGCCCAACCACCCCATCACTCGCGCACGGGTGGTATCAGCAAAGGAGCTCGGGGGGAGGGAGGAAGGGTTGGGTGGATTTACTAGCCATGATTAGATACTTGAAACTGGACTGAATCGAGTTCGAGCAAGCTCGGGTAGTGAAGACGAGCGGATTCGGGAAGGGTATTGGGGACGAGTTCTCTATTGACGAGCGAGAACAAAACTGATCACGCGGTGGACTCAAGATATTTGGCACCTTCAGACTCGCATTCCACCATGCCTTCTCTCTTTACGTCGCGCTCGTTTAATGCTGCTCGCATCAACCTGTTTCTCAACCTCTATCGGTCAGCAACACAATGAAGAGAAAAAAAACATCTTTGCGGAATAAGTCTACACACTACACACCATGGAACACGACTAGACGGATGTAGTCCCTGCTAAGCCAAATTCACACTTACCACACATACACATCCACATCCAGTTGTGTTGAGCAGAAACTTGGCCGCGTGTGTGTGTGAGTGTGTGTGTGCAAAGTTTGCGCAGTTTTGCTGGCCTTCCTGGACGAAGGAATGAAGCTGAACGAAGAACTGTACGGTTCCGGAATATTGATGATGTTGCCTCAGCAAATGCAATCAGCGTTGTTGTCCCTTCGTGGTTGCTGTGCTTCCAGGCCACCGCACTTGTCCTCCACACACTCGTGCACGGCAAACCGAAAAACGGGCGGAAGTGTAGCTAGTGTGGCTTTAATGGCGCACACGGCGCGTTAGGAGTAACTGGTGTGTCGCTAGAATTTTGTACGACGACGTCGACCGTCTACCAACCGCACACATACACACAAACAGGCACGCACGCACACGTCTTCTTCTCCGAGCACACACACACCGGGAGGAGTTCGGAGCGAATTTTGCGCTGCTGTTTCGGGCTTCTTTTTACGCGTTTTCTTTTGCCTTCCCGCGTCTTCCTTGACGAGGTTCTCCGCCCTTCCTCAATTGCTCCCACCTCTTTGCCTCCTCTACTCCTGCGTCCGCTACTCCACTGCTCGTGTGCTGTTGCTTTTGCCCCACTGGCACTGCTGCTACTGTTCCTGTCACTGCCGATATTATTGCTGCTGACCCGACCGCACCGCCCGTCTTCTTCCGCTTCTTCCTCTTCTTTTCCCTACCTGCCTAGAAGGCGATCGTCACACACACACCATCACGCACACTGCACATCATTCACAAACGGCGCAGCACACCATCGTCGCCCGGGCTTCTCTTTCTCGCTTGCGCTTACCCAGCTCGTCGTGTATACCAACCAGCGCGACTCTATCTCTTTCCGTCCGCAAGTCGACACACCGAAAAAGATCCGTAGGCCACCCCGAGAAAGGTGTATCCGTGTGTGTATGTGTGTGAGTGTTGGTAGCAACCTCGCTTTTGCTTCTCGCCCTGCCTGAGGAAAACTAACTTTTTCGCTGCCAGCTTTTACGCACTGGCCCCGACGCGGATACGCTAAATAACACCTTACGCTTACGCACGATCAGTCAGTGTATCACTTGCGAATAACTTTCGCCCGATAAGACTACTATTTATCGTCGATTTTTGAGAAGGAAAAATACTTCACATATACTGTAGCCATTTCTCGACGATTGGCCATTTGCAAATATCGTTCTGACCGTTTCTCCCTGCTTGCGTTGTTGGCCGCGGGTTGAACGCTTCATCGTTGGTGTGTACTGACTGTTCTTAGTTTTTCAATGCACACATTCGTTATCACTGCTGGGAGCATTATTTGTGGAGATATTTTCTGTTTAACATCAATAAACCTTCATTTGTAAAACTCAAACATGAATGAAAGTTCAACATAAATTATATACACATTCCTAGTTTACCTTATTAAATTGTCTCATTTACTGTTGCACTCGGTTTTAGGTTCATTAATTTTACACAATATTTATAAGTTTTTATTTATTTGAACATTGTTCGATAACTTGTTCACTGCGAAGAAAAGCACATTTTATGATGTCAATATCATAGGAACATGATTTAAGTTAATTTACCGACCAAGCGAAAGCGAACACTTCGAATCAATGATGTAGCAAAACTGTAGAAAAGTCGAAACAATATCCGTTTTGAATCTTTTTATTGAAATGGTGTGTTGAATATAGTGTATTATCATTCTATAATTCTTAAAAAATATCATTTACACGTGAAACTTATTCCATCCCAGTGCAGAAGGAGTGTCGGGACCACTACCACTCATTATATGATGACCAGATGAGTAATAAATGGATCGCCATTTCCTACCTTGCATTTGCGGCGGCGTTCCACTTATTAAGGTTCCGCTGTTTCACTTATACATATCATTTGCTTCTGGTTTAGCAGTACTAAAATGCTATATCGCCACCAACTAGTTTCGTTGTAGCGTATTGAGAGAAAAAAAGCACAAACATAATCCTTCCCTTTCTGCATTCATTGCAGTTGTTGTTAATTGTAAATTAAATAATATTCATCGCTTTTGAAAAACAGTATTCCACGGTGTAAAAGAATTCCCGTTGATATGAAACAGATTTGACGCAGGGTAACGAGCAGAATCAGCAGTAACGTAGAGAATGTTAACATATGCTCCGCGATGCATGTAATTGCTATCAGAAAGCCTAAAACAAAACAACAAGTTTTATTACACTAAAAATGCACTTTATTCCGCGATCACATCGATACATACCCTTAGTCCTCATTGCTATCGTCGTACGATGGACTCGTCGGCGAGTAGGTAGGACTGGCCGGGCTCGACGGACTGTAACCCTGCGGTGTCGGTGAATAGGCCGGCGAAGAGGGCGAATAGGTCGGCGAGCTCGACGTGTACACCGGGCTGGTCGGCGAGTACTTCGGACTGCTGGGCGAGTACGAGGACATGTTGGGCGAGTACGGTGCCGGCGTTTGCGAGTACGATGACGAGCCGATGCTGTAGTGATTGCTGCTGCTGCCAGGCGAGTGCTGCGGCGAAGAGGGCGAGTAGCTCGGCGACGTCGGGGAATAGTTCGGGCTCGCTTGCCCGTACTGTGGGCTGGCGGGTGTGTAGTGCGGACTGCCGATGTAAGACGGTGAGGTCGGCGAGTAACTCGGCGATGTGGGAGAATATTTCGGCGAAGAAGGCGAGTAGCTGGGAGATGCCGGAGAGTAGTGCGGTGAGGTGGGCGAATAGTTCGGGCTCGACGGCGAGTAGGACGGTGTGACGGGAGTAAAGTTCGGCGATGTTGGTGAGTAGGATGGGCTTGTCGGTGAGTAGGACGGGCTGGTCGGGGAGTACGAAGGGCTCGACGGTGAGTACGACGGACTGGTCGGTGAAAAGACGGGAGAGGAAGGTGAATAGCTGGGCGAGGTCGGCGAATACGACGGACTCGTCGGGGAGTAGGCCGGGCTGGCAAAGTTGGATGCGCTCGTCGGATGCATGGGAGACATCGGCGAATAGCTTGGCGACGTGGGCGAATAGTTTTGCGTCGCAGAGTGGATGTTGGGACTGCTTGGGGAGTAGTTCGAGCTGCCCGGCGAATACTGTGGGCTCGGTTGCGAATAGCAGGGGCTGGTCGGAGAGTACGATGGCGACGCACCGCCCGGTGAGTTCGGCGCGTAGTTTGGACTGCTCGGCGAGTAGGACGGTGACATTGATGGCGACGACGGCGGGTACGGCGACATCGATGGACCGGGAGAGCTGGGTGATCCTCGAATCGGGGACCAGGACGAGGGAGACATTCCCGATGCGTCCGATTGTGCCGATGGCGAGAAGCTGGGCCCACCGGGCGTCATGCCACTGGCCGGGCCGGATGGAGACCATCCACCGTAGCCGGGGGTGGCCGACTGTTGCCACGGTGTCATGCTTGGTGTCGCCGCCGAACCGAAGAACATTCCCGTGCCACCCAGTATCGAGGTGTGCGGAATTTCCATACCCAGCTTACATTTCTCCGCGTCTAGCAGCAAATCGAAACAACCGGTTCCCATTCGAGGCAGCTGGCCGAGGATGATGTTCTCCGACACGCCACGCATCGGATCGACCTCCGCGTGGGCCGCAGCATCGTTCAACACGTCAACCGTTTCCTCGAACGAACATCTCATCAGCGCACCCGTGTCCTGTCGGTTAATGCCGTGTCGAGTGATGGCCATCAAATGACCCTTCGCCGTCATAACGTCACACAGCAGGGCCAGATGTCGGTAGTTCACGTAAAGACCGTAGAACTGCAGCACGTTGTTCATTTCCTTCTCGACCGACTTTCGCACGGCTTCGATGCCCAGCACGGAGAAGATCTCACAGATGTCGTTGCTGTACGTGCGCACCGGATCGACGTCCCGCTCGCTCAGCACCTTCATCATGGAGGTACCGTCCGTTTCCAGCAACCATTCGCCGATCGGCTTGAACTCACCCTCGGGCGTGATGACGATACGCTTCTTCGCATCGGTTTGCGGCAGATGCATGTACACCTTGCCGATCGCTTCGATGCCCTGCAGCGTCATGTCCGACAGCATGTTCGCCTCGATACACCGCAGGAACATGTCGTCCTCCATCTTGTCCATGTTTTCCTCCTCGTTCTCCTGGAATTTGTTGTCCTCGTTCATGATACGGATGCGCAGCACAAGCTTGTCCGCATTGTCGTCGTTGAAGATGCAGTTCAAGTCGTCTCCGAAACCGGCATTGATCTTCTCCGCGATCTGTTCCATGGTCAGCTTTTTGTCCGTCATTCGCTTACGGTCCAGCTCGATACGCAACAACCACGGGGAAATGCGCGTCGGGTCAAAGTCGGGCATTTCGTAGTACACGTTCACGAACTCCTGATCCTCGGCAATGACCGTACGCTGCGGATCGGGATCGTAGTAGATGGCCGTGTTGGCCGTCACCTTACGCAGTGTCGTGTGCTCCAAACGGCACAGCACGTTCTTGGCCTTTTCGGCGTCACGGGCCGCTCCGCCCGTCAGGAAGACGGTCAGCGAAGGCGCCTTGGGACGCTTGGAAATGTTGATAATTTCCTTCAAACGTGGCACACCGAGCGTTACGTTCTTGGACGACACACCGGCAAAGTGGAACGTGTTCAGTGTCATCTGTGTGGCCGGCTCGCCGAGCGACTGGGCCGCCAACGCACCGACCATCTCGCCCGGGTTACACTGAGCCTGCTGGAAGCGCGTCTCGATTTCACCGATCAACCACTCGAACGCTTCGTTGTTCAGCCGGAACTCCTCGGCCACGTATTTTGTGCAGAGCGTCGAACGCACCAGACACTGGAACAGCAGCGTCGCGTTCTCGTTGGCCTGCTTCGACAGCCGATCCGTGCCGGCCACGATCACGCAACGTTGCAGCAGATCTCGCACGCCCTGGATCACCTTCAGCGGCGACAGATCCGTCGGCGAGCGTTTGTTGATGTGGAAAATCTTCTGCACGTTCCAGATCATGCGCTGCAGATTGCAGGGCAGTACGACCTTCGAGTCGCCGTTCGGGAAGATCTGTCGTAGTGCTTCGCGATCGCGCAACAGCTGTTCGTACTCGGCCTCAATCTCCTGAATGACGGACGACGATTCGGTCAGCTCCTTGATGACGTCCTCGTTGAAAATCCTCCGCAGCGTACGCTCGTTGGTCGGATCGAAGCGGTACCGCTTCTCGAACACCTTGTTCGAGAGCTTGATCGTTGGCAGGTTCTGGAACTCGACCGTCTCTCCGCACAGACCGTCCTCGCCGTAACGCAGCTGAATCAGCTGCCCCACTGAATTACGCACCGTGCCGTCGTAGTTGACCATCACGGACTCCATAGCCTTGATCAAACGACGCTGAATGTAACCGGTTTCGGCCGTTTTGACGGCAGTATCAATCAAACCTTCACGACCACCCATGGCGTGGAAGTAGAACTCGGTCGGCGTCAGCCCGGCAAGGTACGAATTTTCCACGAACCCACGAGACTCGGGACCGTAATCGTCCTTGATGAAGTGCGGCAGTGTGCGTTTGCGGAAACCGAACGGAATGCGCTTACCCTCGACGTTCTGTTGGCCTACACAAGCAATAACCTGCCCAAGGGAAAAGAGAATCCCGTGTTAATGAAGACGCAACCGGTTACACTGAGCGAAACTCACCTGAGAAATGTTAATGTTGGATCCCTTGGAACCGGAAACGACCATAGCCTTCAGGTTGTTGTACTCGGTAAGCGACTTCTTGGCGGAACCACCAGTTTTGTCACGAGCATCGTTCAGGATACGGTTCACCTGATTCTCGAACGTCTGTCGCAGCGTGTTACCGGGCGTCGGTTCCAGCTCCATGTTGTGCGCCTTCTGGATCACGCCTATCACGTCCTCCTTGGCTTTCTTAATGGCGCGCTGGATTTCGGCGTACGTCTGCGGATCGGCAATGGTGTCACCGATACCGATGCTGTGACCCTCCAACAACAGCCAGTTGTTGACGACCGTCTGGATGTTACCGTAAAACCGGCCGGCAATTTCGTGTCCCAGCTCCAGAAACACGATATGCAGCAGCGACCCAGCCGAAGTACCGAGCGTTTTCTTGCACAGGATGCCCATGATCAGATCGCCGTGCTCGACCATGACCTTCGTGTCGCCGGGCGAGATCCACTTGTACGGTCCATCGTCCTCCTCGTCCGGATGGGTGGAATGCGTGCGGATCATGTTCACGTTGCCGGGGATGATGAGCGTAAAGATCTGCTTGCCCGTCCACAGCGGCTTCGGCTTGAGAATGGCGGGCTGGGGCATTTTACCGTCCCATGTTGGCAAGAACATGAGCAGGTTCATCATCTGTTCCTTCTCGATGAAAACGTCGCGCTTGGTCATCTTACGCACCGCCGTCAGCGTATCCTGCACAATACCCATGACGGGTTTGTTGGCCTGCGGCGTAATGATCTGGCGCGGAGTGATGTGAATGTTTTCGATCTCCGCCCGCGTCTCCATCGACTGCGGTACGTGCAGGTTCATCTCGTCACCGTCGAAATCGGCGTTGTACGGCGAGGTGCAGCTAAGATTCATCCGAAACGTGGACCACGGCAACACTTTCACCCGATGCCCCATCATACTCATTTTGTGTAGCGTGGGCTGACGGTTGAAAATGACCAGATCGTCGTCGCGCAGATGGCGCTCCACCTTGTACCCGCACTGCAGATGCAGATCGGACGACTTCGGATGGAACCGCAGATCGATTCGCTCGCCATTGTCGCGCACAATGTACTTGGCGCCCGGGTACTGTGAGTTACCGCGACGTACCAGCTCCTGCATGCGATCGATGTTGAACGGCGTCACCAGCTCGGGGAAGGTCATGTTCTGCGCTACGGAGCGTGGAACGCCGACCTGATCGATGCGCAGGTTCGGATCGGGCGTAATGACGGTACGGGCCGAGAAATCGACACGCTTACCCATCAAGTTACCGCGAATACGGCCCTCCTTTCCCTTCAGACGCGCCTTGATCGCTTTGAGCGGTTTGCCACTCTTCTGCATCGCTTTCGGCATACCGGGCATATCGTTGTCGACCAGCGTGGCCACATGGAACTGCAGCATCTTGATGTTTTCCGCAATGACGTGTGCGGCCGCCCCGGTAGCTTCGTTCTTCTTCAGCTCGTTGTTCGCCTTGATGATGTCGGACAGTTTGTGCGTTAAATCGTCCTGATTCTTGGTTGCGCCGAACATCACGACGGCGGGCCGGACGGCCAGCGGCGGTACCGGCAGCACGGTGATGATCATCCAATCGGGACGCGCAAACTTTGGATCCATGCCGAGCACGAAACACTCTTCGTCGGTAATGTGCTTCAGAATTTCATACACCCGCTCGGCCGAAACCTGGATCTTTTTCTCTTGGTTCTCATCGTTTACATCCTTCCACTCGGCCATCAGGTCCAGGCCGGTACGCCGGATCGATGGCTGGTAGTGACCGCAACCGCCGTGGCCCTGCTTCTTCGCACCGTCCGCCGTTGGCTCCTTGGACATGTCCATGTCTTCACCGCCTTCGCAGATTTTCTTTCCCTTGCACAGATCATACACATAGGCGAGGCGCTTGCGGGGCTGGCCCTTCGACTTCAGAACGATCTCCTTGATCTTTGGGTTCTGTGGCGACACGAGCATCTTGGAGCAGTAGAAACACACGCAGCGCAATATTTTGATCGTCTTCGTGATGAAGCCGATGTGAAACACCGGTTTGGCCAGATCGATATGCCCAAAGTGGCCCGGGCATTCGGTCATGTTACCCGCACACGTTTGACACCGGGACGTTCGCTCGATCACACCCTGCCGTGGGTCCATCAGGCCGCACAGCTTCGGCCGGCCACCTTCCATCGTTTCCGCATACTGTATGCCGCCCTCCGTCACCGACATACGACGGATTTCGTCCGGCGACAGGATGCCGAACTGTACGCGCTTTACCAAGCGCAATGGCGCCTTCGATTCTCCACTCATCCTGACGGTCGGAATTCGACTGCTTCACGCCAAGGCTGTACGAATTTTCGCTAAACGAAAACACACACTCGGAGAAGGGATGACTAAGGTCAAGCACAGGAGCAACGCAACGCTCACCCGTTCGTAGTGTGCGTTTTCTTTCTCTTCTTCGCCGCACAGCAACAACGGCGTACAGTCTGCAGTCAGCGCACGGAACCAGCCAGGGAAGAAAAAGGCACACTGCGCCTAAAATCCACCGTTTCCCGAGCTGCTTTCAGCACTACTCCGTGCCCGGAGTGTCCCGGCAGCCGTTGTCAATTGTTTTGGTTCGTTCTGAACGGTTTACAGTGTGGGGAGAAGGAAATTTCACTGCGAACAAAATGCTGCCCGTGATGAAATACACGCGTCCATTTGGGAAATTGCGCCGCACACACACATGCACGCGCACACCTCGCACACAGTGTGACAGACGTCAGCGCAGGCTGGCAGTTTGCACAGTGGGAGCGGTGAATACATTCATTTAATTTTACGTTTGAAATTATCTCATCTTGATTAGTAACAAACTAAAAGAAATTTTGGAATTTGTTAAGTACACAAAGTTAACTTTTATGCACAGCCCTTAGCTGTTGGGATGAACCAAACAAATAAACTGCCAGCAAAGGGATACGCAACTGACAGCATTGACAGGAGATCGTGTTTTTTTTTCTTGCAGTTTGACAATTAACAAATTTTCCAAGCCGCAGGCTTTATTTTTGGGCCAAATACGGCGAAAAAGTTGATGAAAAGTTGTGTTTTTTCGGGAGAGTTGCTGGAACGCGGCGAAGCTACTGGGACGCTGCCACTGGAAACAGGCCAACTGACCAACAGTATTCTATTCAGTGGCCACAATGCCGACTCCGACGGCAGGTTTGTTGTGGATGCTGAAGAGCACCATTTGTTTGGGGTGTGCATAGCAATGGCTCGTTCTAACTAACTCACATCTTACTTACAGCAACATGGGTAAAGTTCTTTACCAACGCAGATATTCCGTCGCCGGCAGCCGCGACATATGCGCACGTGTTTGTGGAGAATCGCATCCAAATGGACATGCTGATGGACCTGAACAAGGAGTACCTTCGCGAGATGGGCATCACTACGATGGGCGACATAATAGCGATCTTGCGCCACGCTAAGAAGGTCCACGAGCAGAGCGCCAGAGACAAGGTGCTGTCCGTGCCAGAGCCGGACGTTCCAGTCCCAGTTGCGACAGTTTCAGCTACTCCGAGCACTGCCTCGGTTAGCAATGGCAGCAAAAGGACGGACAAGACTGGATTCACGAGTAAGAGAGATGGCAAACCGCGCAACGGCAACAATTACCATTAAACTTTCCCTATAAACTGCGTCTTCCTCAGGAACTGTATCAACTACTGCCGTATCGTCGAAGGTGGAATCAAAAGCTCGACGCGTCTTGCCCGAACACGAGGGTAAATATAAAATCACTCTTCCTTCCGGCAGCACCCCGCGAAGTAGAGAAATCCTGGAAAAGGCACAGGACACCAAATCCTCCCACAGCTCCGACGTTCTTTCCACGGTGTCAAAGGCGGGTACCAAGCGGGGTGGCATCTTCGATCGACTGAACAAAGAAAGCGAACCGCCGAGTAAAGTAAGCTCGAAAGCAGCCCCACCAGTACAGATAACAACTTCCGCTTCGAGTTCCATCTTTTCGCGGCTAGGTGGCCGAACGGTGACCGACAACGGTAGCACAATATCCTCCAGCATTTTAAAAACAACCACTACCAATGGTAAATCTTCGACAACTCCGACGATAATCCGTCCCTCCCAGCAGAAGGTAATTCTGGTGAAAAAGATGCCCGCTAAGGCGGCCCTGCCTACATCCTCGGATGAGGACGATCTGGAGGACTATCCGATGATGGGCGGAGGAGGCACGCTAAAGTCGGTTTCGTTTTCCGAAGAGGATGAGGTGCTTGAAATTGCCCCAAGAAAGCTGCAAAAGCCTCCAAATTCCAAACCAGCACCAGTCAGTCGCATGAGGTTCGACGAGAAGGAAGTCTCGGTCAAGCAACGTCTCGGGGGTGCGGTTAGAACGGGAACCAGCACTACTGTCTCGCTGAAACGATTGCCCGGATCCCTGCACGGTACAAAGAAGGTAGTGCACATGAAACCACCACCCGTCACCAAGGTGTCCCCCGTGCGAAGCGGGTTGAAAGCGGACACGATCGGTGGGGGATCGCGCCACAAGCAACCGATCACAGCACGGCTCAGCTTAGGCTCCCAGACATCCTCCAGCAGCGCGAAGGACATCGTGCAGCGGGTGAAAAGATTCAGCCTCGATTCGAAAATGACAAAAGTTGGGCGCAGCGGCCCGGTCGCCAGCAGTGGCGGCGGCAGCGTGTTTGAACGACTAGGATATAGCCGTAAGTGAGTGAATGTACACACTAACTAGCGTCAAGCAATTGTTCACACTAATAAAAAAATCAACAATCTATACCAGACGAATTTGACCCGTACGGACAATAAATTTGCTTTCCTCAAGTTAAACAAAACAGAGCGTACAAAAATAAGGCAAACGTTTTCCCAAACGCTGTCCGATCTCGCTTTGAATTGAAACCATCAAACACGTGTGATAAACGGGAAGCTGTGGTCAGCTCCAGTGTGGCCAGATTATATTGGCAGATTTCGGCAGGAGCACTGTTGAGAACGCAACAATTTAAATTTAATCAATTATTTTAATGATTATCCCGCTAGCAAAGAGAATGAAAAAGTGTGTGACTTTCAGGCGAGGGGCATGTAGAATCAGGGGGAGACGGTTGGAAATACGCGGAATTACGCAGAGGCGTGAGCATGTTTTGGTTTCTACACATATTTGCACTCACACAATTACACATGTGTGAATGTGTGCGAAAATATAATGAAACAGTGCGAGCGAGCGTTCTTTTCAGTGAGAGCGCCTCGTGTATTTTAAAGACATGCAAGAGAGCGCCGGCCTGGTGGTACAGTCGTCAACTCGAACATTGCCCATCATTGGTTCAAGCCCCGAATAGACTGACTCCCCATCGGTAGGACTGACTATCCTGCTATGGTAACAACAAGCCACTGAAAGCCAAGCCCACTTCACTAGTGGGTACAGGCAGGCCTTGACCGGCAGCGGCTGTTGTGCCAAAAAGAAGAAGAAGAAGAAGAAGAAGAAGGAGCAAGAGAGCGCATTCTCTCTTTGGTAGCGCTCCATCCGCCATTTTTAATTATCAGCCCAAAACAACGGACTTCGGATCCGATCTTGGGCCGGACCCCCACCGAGTGTTTCTACCTGCCCCTCGCCTGAAAATTTCATTCTCTTTGTCTGTCGGGTAAGCTTTAACCACCGACAGCGAGATTCAAATTCAAATTTAAATGATTTTCTTTGACGAAAAATTCTCGGAATCCACGCAACTGACATTTTCTACTTGTTGAACATGAACATTAAACATGAACATGAACATGTATGAACATTAATTTTTAACGGATTAAAATAAAAAGTGCCAGGCAAACAAACGCGCATTAGCGCGATAAGTAACAAATGAGGTTAGCAATCCTTGAAACAGCATCCAAAGCATCACAGATTAAGCTTAAACGACTGAAAAATCAAATATCTGTGATTTTCGGTAGGATAAATGGAAAATCGCTAGTTTTAGGGCGGTCATCTGTCAATCGGTATTTCTGGTCACTCTGGTCAGTTCGTTTTCCATCATTTTGCTTTGTTGTTATCTTCGTTATCGGCAAAGTCAATAATTACTTTATTACAGAACAAGATTGTGGCTCTCCCCGTTCCACTTGAATGGAGTGAACTTTGTATCCGAATTGTAGTTTGTGCAGCAGCGTCCCGCTAATGTTTCGGCCCTAAGTTCGTGAGTTACTTGTATTGCGTCTTTAAAGCCAAACGACAACAACCGAGACACCGAAACATGGACATCGTCATAAAGCTAAACAGTCAAACTGTGGGAAAGGATAAAGTTGCCAGGTACTGGAATGGAGCAGGGAATTCTGGAACGACTGTAGCACTAATAGATTTCATTCGTTTTTCGTCTAGGTTGTGCCAATACTCGTGTCGCGCTCTGTGGGCCAGCAAGGACGGATCGGAATCCATCGAAACGGTACAGCTGCTGAAACACATCGAAAGCATTCTCAGTTCATTCCGGAAATGTTCGTACAGCGAGTACTGTTGGCGTCTCGAGCATTGAGTTTTATCATTTCCTGTTGTCATTCTCTCCTTTCAGTGCTTCGCTTTGGAAAAGGGTTTGAGGTGCTGTACAGTGCGACGGCCGGCCTGAAGCTAAAAGAGCTGTCCGCACAACTGTTTATCACCCTCGGCAAGATAGCATCGGGACTGTTCCTGCTAGCCGATCACGTCGTCTGGCTGTCGCGGTTTGGGATCAACAAAAACATCAACACAAACAAATGGGTCGATCGATCGAATCGGTTTTGGTTGATTTCGATCCTGTTCAATCTGTGCCGGGACGTGCAGGAACTGTACCGGCTGTTTGTGTACTACAGCCGGTCGAACATTCGCAACCTGCAACGAACGCTGTATGCTGTGTATCGGGAAAACAAACCACTGCTCGTGGACACCATCAAGAACGTGTGCGACGTTTTTATTCCCCTTAACGGACTCGGTATCTTGCCGGTGTCGAATCAAACCATCGGATTGCTCGGAGCCATTTCATCCCTGATGGGACTTTTACCGCTGGTGTATCCGAGATTAAAGTTTTAGCGATAGGGTGATGGAATGGGGTGGTGCAGCGTGCTCAATGATTGTTACGTTTGTGATTTTTTGGTGAAAGGGTAAAAACTGTTGGGATCACTGATGCGTATATTTATACTCAGGCAATTGGGGACGATTTTGTACAACTATTTTTCACTGCAACGAACACACACACTAAAGTATGATAGCAATAAATCTTTATGGAAAGTTATTTCTAAACATCTGATAGCAGATAAATGGATAAAAATGAAGAGAAAACAATCGACAGTAAATTACCTTTTCGATCGATGGCCTTCTTCTCCAAAAGCGATGTTGAACGTGTTTGCATACATCTTGCCATGGAACATAGCCCGTCGTCTAACCACTGCTGAACATTTCTCAAAGCATTTGACAGTTCATTGTAAACAAATGACCCAAACATCACACAAACAAACGGTTCTACTTGGTGCCCGGAATACATTTTTGTGCGGAACGGCAATCTTCGGCCATCTCAAACAGATTGCAAAATGTCTAATCGTACGTTAAACGACTGGGATAACATTGCCAAATCGCTAACGAAGGACGATGCCGCTGAAGAGGAGGAGGAGGAAATGGACACGCTCGAAGCACTGGAGGCAAAGATGAGCAAGGTGCCGCGCGGCATGTTCGTAAGCGGATGGGACGATCCCGACGATTTAATCGAAGAGGACAAAGAACCGAACGGTGTGCAAAGCCACGTTTGTTACTTCGAAACCTTCCATTAACTTTTGCTTTTGTAAAAATTGTTTAGCCAGCTACGAACGACAGGTCCTGTGGGCTGCCGGGGAAAACAAGCAGGAAATAGTGGAAGCCATCGTTTGCCGCAAACCGTGCGTAGTGGAAGCGATCGATCGAGACGGGTACACGGCACTACACAAAGCGTGCTACAACAATAACCGCGAGATGGCGATGGTGTTGCTGCGGTACGGGTCCGACCCGAATGCTCGCACCGACATGGGCTGGACACCGTTGCATTCGGCGTGCAAATGGAATAATGCTGGCTGTGCTGCGCTGTTGCTGCAGCATGGTGCCGACGTGAATGCACCTTCGGATGGGGCCCAGACACCGCTACACATTACCGTCACCGTGTCGAGCTGCCGGTCAACCATGGTAACGCTGCTGATGAATGGGCGCTGTGATCCGGAGCGTCGGAACAACTCGGACGAAAAGGCTGAACAGATAGCGAAGCGAAGCGGCGACACTTTCCCGTTGTTTGCGATGGCGCATTCGGCCTTTACGGTCGAAACAGGCATGATCGATTAGATTAGTCCGGCAACGGTTGATCGTTCCCCAGTCTCTATTATCGGCTCGTTTGCTCGCTTTAACAATCAATAATTCTATTATCTCGGCATTGAATGCAATTTGAACGGACGATTGGTGATAACAACTGTCTGTGTATGTACAATAAATTATTTCCATTGTCAAGTGGTAACACATGTCCATCCTAACTATGCGTTCTTGTATTGTTATTTCTAATTCGCTTTATTAATATGAAAAATGAATATCCAACCTCATCAAATGCGACGATTCAGCCCGTGTACGTCAAATAAGATCTTTCTTTTCCGGTGCAGCTCTCCCCGAATCAACAAAGGAGCTTGTGATGCGAAAGCCATTTCTAAATTTTGTGGAGTTGGTCTTCTGGTGGCTCTTTTTCGTGCTTCAATCCAAGCAGGCCTTCTTCAGCGGCGGTTCCGTGCCATTCCCTGCCGTCTTGTTCCTCAGAACCGTCGGTTGGTTCGCGATGTCACGCAGAATGGCCGCCTTGCTGTGTTCTCCGAACAGCCCGGCCAGCAGTGCCACACCGTACCCGGTTGCACGTTCGCCATTATGCACCGGGGCCGCCATGTCGACGTGCATCCAGGAGCCGCCGTACTCGAAGCCAAGATGCGCCCCAATAAACAGTCCCGCACAGCTGACCTGCGCATTGCCACGATCCATGACGGAGTTTTTCATGTCCGCCACGGCCGAATTAAACTCGCTGAAGTGCAGCTCGGGACAGTACGGCACCGGGCACAGCATATCGCCGGTACGGCGTCCGATTTCCATTGCCTTCTCTTCCCACTCGTCGCTGTTGGTGAGAATCGCACCGTGATACTTGCCCGTCGCGATGCCCTGCGCACCGGTCAGCGTTGCCATGTCGAGGATCACGTTTGCCTTGAGGTCGCGGTCCGCGTACACGACCCCATCCGCCAGCACGAGCCGCCCTTCCGCGTCCGTGTTGTTGATCTCCACCGTGCAGCCCGAGTACAGCCGATGAATGTCGTCGGGACGGGTGGCCAACGGGCCGACCGAGTTTTCCGCCAAGCAGAACACGGCGTGCAGATTCTGCCGGAAGCCGCTCTTGACGGCGGCGTAGAATCCGCCCAGTATAGCGGCAGCACCGCCACAGTCCCGCTTCATGCCCGGCATCGCCGTCTTGCCCTTGATGCTAAGACCGCCCGTATCGAACACGATGCCCTTGCCCACCCAGGCCACCGTCTCCGTTGCGCCCTTGGGCTCGTGCGACAGCACTGCCAGGGCGGGCGGGTCCAGCGCCGCCTTACCGACACCGTAGATACCACCGAAACCCTTCTGCTGCAGCTCCTCTCCCCGGATGATCTTCGACTTTAAGCCGAGCTCCAGCGCGATTGCTTCCACCTCGGACAAGAATCCGGACACGTTCATCTCGTTGCACGGCGCGTCCACGATGCGGGCCGTCAGCCGGATGCCGACAGTCACGTTGGCCAGCACCAGCACATCCTCCTCGGTAATCTCCGTATCGGTCGGACTGTTGCCGCCCACCAGCACAAACTCGATGTGAACCGTCGGCGGCGGATCCACGTTGGCGCCCTTGGACGTTTTCCGGCTGTACAGCGGGAAAGCTCGCGCGACCGCACAGGCCGATGCCAGCAGGTCCTGTTTCTCGCACACGATTACGATCGACTCGCTGACGCCGGTCGTGTTCGATTGAATCAGCTTCGTAATCGAGTGCGCCCTGGACGCGGTATTGTGCCGGGAAGATTTCAGCGGCAGGGCGGCAACGCGCGCCAGATCGAGGTAGAGCGAACACGTGTCCGTCGGTGCGGGATGCAGACAGGATACGGCCTTGGCGTACGTTTCCCGTTCGACGCGCGGTTCCAGCTTCGAGCTGATCCGCTCGAACGGTAGCTCCGTTAGGTGCCGGAGCTGGCCGACGATCAGCACCGGTACGGTGTGCGGATCGGTCGTCTGCAGCGTACGGTGAAACTTGAGCAGAGCCATCGTGTAACACCCCACTTGCGCAGGCAGGGGTGGTCACGGCAACAGTGGCAAAACCCGGTGAACTCTGGCTGAAGTGGTTCGGAATTTGTTGCGGACACTTGAACGATAGCGAAAAAAATAAATGGAGATTTTGCTTCGATTCGTTTCTACTGTCAACTGTCATAAATCAACCGGCTCTCTTCGACAGTAGCGCCGTGTCAGGTGAGATCACAGTGCTGGAAAACAGGAGCGTATTTTCAATCCAATCCTACAATACAGTATCCTAGTACCATCTGTTTTGAGATAATTTTTCAATGCCTACCACTGAAAACTACAATTGTTTTAAACCTATCCAGCCCAACGAATCTTGTGTGATCTAAACTGTCAATTCAGAATCCACCTTGGTCGGGGCCATTTGTCAATTTGCATGGGACGATACAGCCTGGCTTGATCCGCTCTTGGTGCCTTGAATCGCTTGTGTTGCTTCGCACAGTGTCAAAACAAAAGCGACCGCGTAAGTGTGCGTTTGTCGGGGTCGCGCTTGGTGTGTGCTTTTGGTTCTGCTTTTCATCCATCCACCGTTTTTGAAACACGGTGGATTTTTCTATTGTTATCGAAGTGAGCATTATTATGTGTTGGTGTGGTTTTTTTTTTCTCTCCCTTACGAAAGAAGAGTGCAAAAAGTTGTTACTGCCGCTTAGCTGCCCCGTCGGAAGTGTGCTTTCTGTTACCAGTGTTTGAAATGGTTAAAAGCTTTGTTTTTCGGTCTGCAACAATCTAGCGAAACGACACCCTATCGAAAGGTTACAACGAAAAGCATTACAAAGGGTGAAGGAATATTACGCGAAAATGAATATTAGTGAATTGTGATTTTCCGTGAGCGTATATGGCTGAATTTGATCATATTCTAATTGCAATCTAACTGGAAATTCGGCACCGATAAAAGGATTTTGGAAAGCGTTCACGGTGGCGTAGTCAAAATTTGGTTCGCATAAAAATCAATAATACCATAGCAGGCCCTGCTGGCAAGAGTCACACGAAGCGAGAAGCTTGGCTGAGGAAACACGATTCCGCGTATCGGGGGTACGCTCTGGAACAATAGAGGGCATGTTAGGCGTGAAAGCAAACGTTATTTCGGTTGTGGCAAAACTTTTTCGATTGTGTCTTTCGTACGATCCCGGGCAGCGTAATGGGAAAACAAATATTCCTGCCTTGAAGCCTACATTGCCTGACAAATATTCGGCTTGTGGCATTTTGTTTTTTGTATCCGTGGTTTTTATTAGCCAGACCCTTCGCCGTAGACACCTCTTGGTGTTGTGTGTGTGTGTGTGTGTGTGTGTGTGTGTGTGTGTGATGAGCCATAAAATATGCAAACTCGTTACCTTATTGTTTCTACTGCAGACGGGCATGTGGTTGCATTTTTGTGTCGACCGTTTGAGACTGCAAAAACATAAAACTTGTTTGTGCACGGGATCGTGTACGGCTGCGTCTATGGATGCTGGGCACATTACAGGGAACAGGTTTTTGATGGATGATTGAGCTCTTTTTTTATTTTTGCTCTCTACCACCTGTCTGCAATCGATTTATCATTATTTTTTGTGTGGCTTTAGAACGAAGAGGGAACATCATCGTTCTTCGATTTAGCGACAAAGCCAGGTGTGTAATTGTGCCCTGTTCTAGAGCCTTGTTCTCGGGCACAACTCTTGGGTAGCTTATGGGAAAATTGCCAATCAGGAAAAAAAATATTAAAAGTCACCTGTGGCCAACGTAAAGTACTAAAGTGTTTGAAATGTATATGCCTGTGTGTTTTAATTCGTATATGTTTACGTGTTTGTGTGTGCTTTTCTTGCAGTACCTGTGTGCAGTCGCTGCATAAAAATGAAGTTTTTCTTTCCCCTCGCACATCCAAGTAACCTCCATCAAGTGCGTGTGTTCAGTGATTGATTTCGTAGTTATGTTTTGCTATTAAAAAAGAAAAAGAAAAACAAGAATACTCATCATTTCCATCATCGTTCGTGCGAGTGTGTGTGTGTGCGCTTGAAAAGAAAGCAAAAAGGGAAGAGAACGGAAGTCAACTCGATTCAAAATCGAAGGAAATCGGGTGATCCACAAAGCGGAAACTCGTGCTGTTTTGTGTGAAGTCGCAGCACAGAAATCAGCGCAGAATCAGTGGGTAAGTACAACAGCCGTGGGGTGGTAATGCGTGAGAGACGCATTCGGTGGATGGTGGTCGCGGTGGTGGCGGCGGTTACTGTGTTAGGGTGTAGGGGTTGCTTTGTGTCCTCCTCCTCCGCGCGGAACCTGCAGTCCGCGACCGTATGTGTGTGTGGGCCCCTGGCTTGAACTTCGTCTCTTGAATGGGTCTGCCTCCGCACGTTTCACCTAAGGTAGACAGGGTGTGCGTGTGTGTGTGTGTGCCTGTCCGATGGTGTGCTTGTAGAAAGGGGACCGTGCAAAATCTTCCATGACAACGTGAATCGAACTGTGCCGGGTGGTTGCAAGGGGAGGGGAGCTGTTTGTAACGGTTGCGTTGGCCAAGTTACTTCGATTGGTTATGCGATGGAACAACGACCACCATAACGAGCTTGCCATGCTGAATGCGTCTGATTTTTGAAATTCTAATTCAATTTTGGTTGGACATTCTGGCTAAGATTTGCTTGAGAAGCGTCGTCAGGTATTGTGGGTCAATCGGCAGGTCTTAAGCAACCCTTCTTTTAGTCTTCAGGAGATGGTACTAGCTGATAACTCTTTCCGCAAGTCCAGTTTGGGGTCGACAGCGCTTGGGGGACTGTCTCTCTCTCATTCTATCTCTCTGAAACTAGAAATACACGTTTCCTGCTCCAAGTAGTGTCCTCAGCCATAGATATTTCGCCCCAACCTATGCTTGTATATGGTGGTTTGGCATCATGAGTTAAGTTTAGCACATTTATTGATGAAAGATAAGCTGCCCACTTTGCTGGCCAGCAGTTAGTGGTACCGTACGTGACATTACAGAGATGTAGGCCTTATGTTGGCCGTGGTTGCGTGGGTTGTCGACTCTGGCTCGTGGGGTAAGCTGGAGACTGGTGGGGGATACATTCAGAAAAAATCGGAACGTGATGAAGCGGACCTATAGACGGGAACGGAAGAGCAGAGACCGAGTTCCGATCGCATCCTCCTGCCGCGGGCTGTACGTCAGATGACTGACCCTGACTTCCATTCAGCGCTGCTCGGACCGGCCTGGTCGGTCGGTCCAGCCGCATTACATAAGCCACGGTTCGGGCTTTACTTCATTGAAGAAATTTTGTTTCGTTTTGCGGGGGTTGATTCATTTTCAATTGTGGTCCCCAGACGAGACGGGGGGAAAGGTGTAGCATCGTTGTATGGATGTGTCAGGGTGTGTGCCAATCTCTGCGACGAAGCAGGCGATGGAAAAGAACATTCAACATTGGGACAGCATTTGAGCAAAACTCGCCAGTCCCCTTTTACGAGAATGAATGAAAATAAGGGCGTTTGTGTGCTATGGACACATTATGCTGCTGAGCAGGGGGGCGTGTGTGTGCACATGACATCTCGAGGGGTCGATGTTTTCAAGGGCATAGCGCATGGGAAAAGCTACCCCCGTGCCAGACAAAAGGCATGCTCTGCTTTTGGCAAATGGGACTAAAGCTGCCAAAAACACACAACTGCCAAGAGCTAATGTTTTTAAAAAAACATTCGTGACTCTTCATTTGGGCCGGTAATCCATACAAAGCACAGGAGCGAAAGGAAATTGTGTTTTTTATGTGTTTCTTGTGTGTAGGTCATTGTCAATAGAATGCTTTTCCAGCTTTTCCACTGCAACTTATTCCAGCTTCTCGTTTGCCCGGCCGTGCACGATTAAAATATACAACCAACTTTGCTTGTTAAATCGTTTCAACGAGTTTGAAAATCATTGAGGTGATGATTTTTGGAATTATGTCAAGTAAAAAAACACAGAGAAAGAGAGAGAGAGAGAAAAAACCATTACAATAAATGCGTTCGAATCAAATAATCGGCCAAATCATGCAAACGGCAAACCGGTTCTGGCGGATGCTGCACACCCGGTTAAGCTCACGGGGGGAGATTGCTTACTTTTTTTTTAATGCGTCATTTATTGATTGGGACCTTTTTATCACGATATTCGCGCAGCGGTTGCGTTTCGAACCGGTTGTGTGTGTTGTCGGTTTGAAAAGCATTGGAAGACACATGGTGGAACTTTATTTTACAACCAAAAATGTTAATATTATTTCGTATAAAAACGCGTTTACACGGTTCGTCGTCTTTCTCCGATCACGGATTTGTACCGCTCGTTGGCTTTTCACCCCCAAAAGAGCAGTGATTTTCCCTCACTTTGTGTTTGCCTCGTTTGTTCGGTCGCACTGTTTTGCTTTGGTTTCAAATTTGCTTTTACCCTGCTGGCCAAACACACTCTTCCTCCTCCGTGGCTCGAAATTAGCAGCCAAAGACCAAACGTGGTCGCTCACCGCCGCATGGCAACCTCCTAGCAACAATACATACTGTGCATGGAAAAAGCTCCAAAAACTCATGCACGCCTGCCTCTGTGTGTGTGTGTGTGTTAGAGTCGTGTGCGCAAGCTAGCTTCGCGAAATTTCCTTCTGCGCGGCCTCGTGGGATATGGCGCAGAAAACGCGCGCCATGGATGGTGGTGGTGGCGGTTGGTTGAAATTTTCCGTTAGTGCCTGCCACGAAACCGGGTTGGTGGGGTGGGAAAGCAATGTTTCTGCATCACTTTCCACACCACCAGCCCGCCGGCCCAGTGTGGTGAGGGTGGCGTCTGAGCCTAAGAAAGGGGCCGCTGGTCCGCTTTCGAGCGGCGCAATAAGAAGAGGAGAACTGTTGCGGCCGTTTTTTCCCCGACTTTAATTTGGTTTTCCACCGTGCAGTTTGAAGGAGGCACGTTTTGAGCAGAATACACGCGCGGAAAACATAACAAGAAGCAGGAATTATGTTCGCACCTTTCGGTGCAGTATTCTTTCCATTAGGGGTTGGAATTGCTTGGTGGAGGGTGAATGATTTGAATCAAGCAGCTAAACTACGAGATACGTTTTTTCACATTTTTTCTTGCATTATATTTCTCACTTTTTCTCTTTTCAATCTTATCCCATTCACATTATTATCAAAATGTGGTCCAAACCGCCCTAACCAGCACCACGGCAAACGTGTTTTCACTTCTTTAGCTTTAATTAAATCCATCCCAACATAGCTCCCAAGTGTCAGCTTTTTTCTCCCTTTCAACTCCCCTGTCCTACCCTATTTGGTGGACTCAGTTTTCGTTCGATACCATCATCGATGGCAGGCTTTAAATCTATCCGTACAGAAAAAAAGAAAGAGTGTGTTCTGTCTCGACAACGCGCCACAGTGTGTGATAGAAAATCAAATCAACTCTCCAACTCGGTGCGCTGCTCGTGGGGGCCATTTGCCATTATCAACCACCCCCTTGCGGCCCTCCAAACTTCGCGCACTTCCGTACACCTGGAAAAAAGCTAAGGGGAAGTTGGGTGAAATCTATGAGACGGTGGTAGTGGTGGTGGGTGTTGCTGAAGACCGACCGAGATGCATGCGTGCTGCATGTAGGGGCACAAACCAGTTCATCCAGCAGAGGAAAAGTAGGTTTGATCGGTTGCACGGGGAGGGCGCAGTGCAGCGCAGTGCAGTGCGCGATTGAACTGGATTCATTTGGGTGGTGGGTGTGAAGGAAATGTCCTAGTTTATTTGCAACTTTATGTCTGCCGTTGCAATGGTACAAAGAAGAATCATATTAGCGGCGTGGCGGCGGCTTAATGAACGATGTTCTAATAACTTATCCACAATGGATCGATGTTTCCTAATCTTCGTATTGCGTTTTATTTCGACAGGGCGCCATGTTCAATTATTTCGATCGAACTGGATGATTATCAATTGCTTCTTTTTTTACTCTGTAATGAGTACTCCTTGCGCCTGCAATTGTCCATCAACCAATGAAGAAGAGTGCGATGGATTGTGATGGATGTGTGTGAAGTGCTTGTAATGAGGATTCGATGGCGTCTTTGCGTGAATGGTTCTTGTGGAAAATTATACATTTCCCATTCGCATCCAAAATATTCATAGTGTAGAAAGTCCTTCTGCTTAAATTCCGCACAAAACGTTACATGACATTTGTGAAAAGAAATCGAATAAAGAGGCAATAAAATTCATCAGTTTTTATTGCACAGCCCTTGAAGGTGCGATGGGTCACAATCTAATTAGTGAAATGGCAACATATACAGATCGAATGGAAATTACATCATCATCGTCATCGTCATGTGGTTATGTTTTATCGACCGTGTCCTCTGTCGTTTTGGGAGGTTTAAGTTTTCACACCATGGGGTGTCTCACGTGAGCATGTTTATCATACTTTTCCAATCTTTGTCCTTCTTTGCGTCCATTATGCCATTTAATTTAGGTATTGTACAGATCATACAGCGTGATAAATTAATTAAACAGAGCATGAAGAAAAAGGCTTGTTGTGCAACTAAGAAACCCGAAAAACTATTACTAATTTCATCACGCAGAATGGAAGGGATGTATTAATTCATAAAATAAGCGATACGAGATACTTTTCCACTAAATGCACCAAGAGTTATCGTCCCACGAGTTCACACCGCAGTAATCAATCAGTGAGCTTTTGTTGGAGGAATTGAAAGAGTTGAAATTTGGATCAAACGCAGCGAACAGCTGTTGATTGCCTCCACTTCCTTTCGTTGATGCATACGAGCCAGGCCCAAAATAAACTAAAAACACCACGACGAAGGGTTGCCGAATGGCCGGCTATTACACCGGAGGGAAATGGGAGGGAAAACGGCGCTGCTTTCCATTTTCTCCCAAGGACTGTTCGCCTTGAAAGCAACGATTTTGGACGTTAAAATTGGCTGTTGGCGTGGACGGACGTGTTGGAAAAAAAGAGTCGCAATCCGGTGAAACGAGATTGTTGCTCTGGTTTTTTTCTTCCTTGGGACGCTGGTGAGTTTAGAGACACATTAGTCTTTTTTGTTTTGTTTTTTGGTGAGTCTTGTGTCACAAATTTGGGCGAGAAAGTTCATTCAACTCTCGCTTCCGATCGGCTGATGTGTCTTGCGGGGTGTGTTCTCTCGGTTACGTGACAATGCGCTTGGAAGGTATTTTTATTGCCTCTAAATTTAATGATGGGGAGTTTATTTCGTCAAATTTGTTTAGTTTTTTATTGAATAAAGACATTAATTTTAAGCTTTGGGTTGTCTTTACTGATGGTAAGAGGTAGATTTAGCATTAAGATTTAAATTGAACGAAAAATCATGCATGTAAAATTCAATGGCAAATCATGCTTTTAGCCTACGCTTACTCATTTACACGTACTTTCCATCATTAGCATCCCCTTGTCAGTTAATGGCATAGGTTTAAGTTGCTTGGGTGTTTTGGTTTTTTATTGCACACCATGAATTGTACTGCGTTTTTGAGGTGTTTGAGGAGTATTGTAAATTGTTGTCCCTGAGTGTCTCCCCACGCGCAATAGCCAAAACTATCGAATTGGGAAGTGATAGCAATAAACGCAAGCGCATTCAACGTTCCATTACGTTGATGGCTGTTCTATTGATTAGTGAGGGAAGTACTTTTTTACCTTTTTTTAACACACTTTGCTTGTTCGCGGGGTGAAGCAGCCATTAAAGCGTATGACACACTATTTGAACGAGAGCTGGAAACGAAACAATGTGCCCGCTTTTTTTTTAGATAAACAGAGCGGCATGCTTTTAAACTATTATCTGGTTTCATTTGGGGTTTCATTGCCCGATGGGTGGTTTGAAGGGGACCAGACAGACTAGCGAAGACTACGAATAGTATTCCCCAGCGAATAGGCTCTAAGTTCAAACACTTTGTTCGATGTGTCACGCGTGTTCTGTGTGTTCCTGGTGTGCGTATAATCATACGGATTTATTTTTATGTCCCTCAGTCGTTTATTTTTGAAGATTGAATTTAGAACGTCCTCGCAAGATTACGGTGTTGTCTACACGTTGTATAAGTCTTATGAATTTTCTCTAATGTACTATAATTCGCTGTGAGTTCTTTAGAAAAAAATGGAACGTTGAATATCTTGGATATCTTGGAGTAAAAGATCTCATACTGAAAGGAAAGAGTTATCAGAGTTTTGTTTTATAGTTAATAATCTTACATTATCTTCAGACTGGTAACAAAACAATGGGAGTCCGTTTTAATTCTCTCCATCTACCTTTTCCCATCATACATTTTTACCCATCAAACGAACGGTGGTGGTGTGCTTCGTCGTCATGCGTGGATGTGTAGCCGCCCGCCGACCAACGTCCGAAGTGCAATTAACGAATCCCAAGGGGCATAAAAGAAACGTCACTTATTTTCTCCTAATTTACGGCATCGATAAAATTGTTTTATTTTGTATGTTTTAATGCTGCCCTTGTTGAGAGGGTGGTTCGAGGATGGGAAGGAAAGAAAAGACAAACGGAAATTGTTGAATGAGACTATATTAACATTTTTATCGGTGCTTATGCGTATGCTGGAATAATTGTGACGAATCGTTACTTTGTATGTCCATAAACATGAGTCGCTCTGTGAACAGGTTACGATCTTGTGTACTGCTTTGTGCAAGACAGACGACACTCACCTGCAGTGTGTAGCTGACGAAGTCTGTCCCTCCGATTCTGTCCCCATTTGGTGGTAGGAAAGAACTCGTATTACTGAGCTTGCTTTTATTGTAAGCCTCGTACCTATATTTTTGAGACTATTTTGAGACAGAATGGAGGGTGCTCTTAGCACTGTGTCGCCGGCCGTTTTAAAATATAAAAACGAAACCTCTGCTACCTTTGAGGACCGAACAGTTCGTAAGCGCAGCTCTTGTGTCCGACAGCCACAAACTACTTAGCTTGATGATGTGTCGTCGGTAACGCTCACCCTCTCTTGTCACCTTTGGCTGCCATCGGAAGTAAAAATACATGCCGCAGTAATTTATGACGCAGTCAGACCCCGTATGCTTCTCCTCATGCTCTCCTACGTTCGTTCCTGGGTACTATCAGCACGGTTGATCTTGGTTTTCAGCAGCGCGCCTCAGTCAATGTTTTTCGGTTGCGGTTGCGAGCATAAAACGTGTGTACATTGAAGAGTTTACCGACCGATCGACCGACGACCCGCCACTCGTTACAACAACTTCCACCTGAGCCGCGTGCAGAGAGCAGTCAAACCTCACTCGGATGGCAGCGCTTATGCTTTTCTTTTTGTTTTTTTTTTCGAGTGTCGTGGTTAATATTCATGAACGTTTGCCTGCTTCATGTGTTTCCTCGTTAGGGGGGAGGTGACGTTTAGAATTCTGAACACTTGATGCTACCAAAACCTACCGAGGGAGGTTCTGGTTGAGGTTGTAGATAATTATACCGGGTAGCAGCAGCGGGCTTTCCCTTTCCTCATTGATTGCTTACAACTGTTTTGTCATGGTTCGTTTTTTCTGTTCCTTCTTTCTTTCAGACCTCATAGTTTGATACGCAAATAGTGGCTTGTGAAGTTGAACCCATCCGGAAAGTGTCAGCGCACCTTGCATCAACCCACTACTGCCTCAACTGCCAGCAAGATTCAACGTACACAGAGCGGCTGCAACTACCTCCACCGCCGTGTTTCGGTTGTGTGGCAGTGCATAATCAGCAGCAACATTAGTGAAGTCAGCGGGAAACAGGCATTCTTTTTCTGACCGTGAAACAAAGCTTCCCAAAAACGGCAACATGCCAGACGAAGACAAGGAATCGTCCGTACGGGTGGCCGTCAGGTGAGCATATCTCCACGTCTTCTGAAATTTCTCTATACTTTGTACAACATTAGCATTGGATTATTTTGATGAAATCGAGTTCAATTCGTGCTCCGCCCTTTCGGTGTTAAATATAGCCTCAGCAGTAACTGACCTTCGCAAGCGACTATATTTTTGTTTGGCGTTCAAGGCAATAATTGAGACATTGCTTGAGACACCTCTGTGATGTGTTAAACTTAAAAGTGTACAGCTGTTTTCGACACCAGAATGAAGAGGAACACATTTCCTTCTCACCCCTAATTGAGGCGTCCACCACAAGGCAGTCTTTATTACGCTCCACGACAGAGAGAGAGTCGAGCACAACTTGGTGGTTGAAATTTATTGATTTAGGTGTCTTCTACTCCGTGTTATGTTGTGCTAAGCGGGGTTTTAACGTTTCTTCTTTTGGTGATCTGTCGTCGTCAAACATTCCCATTCCCGGGGCTACGCTTTATTTGTCCTGTCCTCCGGCAAGTTTGGGCACCCTTCGCACTCGTGTGTGTGCATGCATGGTACGATCGTTGTGGCACCACCGACCCGTAGCAGTGAAAATGGTGTCCATTTTCATTGCCACTTCCGGGAAGGGAGAACCTACGACCAACCGCAAGAGTCTGTTGTAGTAGTACCCCGTGCCTAAGGTTAGGGTGATCATGGAATGATGATCACGACTTGATGATGTTGATAAAATATTATGATGTTTGCTATGGCTGTGGTGTGGATTGTGGTGGTAGCCGTTGCCGTTCTTTCCGTTGCAATTCAACCAGCTGTGCTGCGTCGTGTGCATGCAGCGTCATTTTGCACTTTCAAATGTTAAATTATGTTTCATTTGACTGATTCAAAGACAGACCCGTTCACTTGGTGCATTTGTGTGGTGGATGTTTCTTTTCGGTCGGGGATGACTCGTGGCGTATACTTTAAACTGTGTGAACCATTCACCAGAAATGCGTCATGGAACGTAGGAAGGTTTAGCAACAAGCTTGCAGCAAACTATTTAGGCAAACTCATACATTATTGATAGGGCACAGAATTAGACTGCCTTTTACTTTTACCGCACACATATTGCAAGCTGTTGGAGTAGTGGTTTAGCTTCCGAATATTCCACTACAAAACCGTTTCATCGCACCTCAAAAGCTTGTTTTGGTATTTGTTTCGGATTCAAGGCCGTCGGAGGGAAGATTCACCTTCCCCACAATGTGAAGCTACCAAATATACAACTTGTTTATTTTTCCAACTTTCCTTGACCGATCGCATCAGAAGAGGAGGACGCGCAATGTTTGCCAAGCTCATTTCCATGCCACTGACCAAATCAAACTAACGCCTCTCCAGTTCCTTAGATCAGCGCAGATCAAACAAACTCTTTTGATGGTCAAATTGTGACCTTTTTGTATTTATGTGCCTTGGACTGGCGTCTGCCGGTTTGGGTTAGTCTAAAAGTGCCGTCATTTACCTCAGCACTTGAACAATCTGCCAGCGTAGCCTGAAACTTAGCTGGAAAGTGTGTCCGTAACGCCTCGTGTAGACAACACCACGATCATTATCAGCGTCTGATAAACTGATAGGCTCAAAACCGAAGATAGGGCATTACTTAGCCGACGACTTTGACTAGCAGAACAGCTTGACTCATCGCGTTTTATGCTTCCCCGAAAGTGGAGCATCAAATAGGGTTGTTGTTTTTGGTGTACGCAGGGATCTCTTATCTTGTTTGCCTGTAACCTTGCGCTCGAGGTTCGAATCGAGATATACGTGCCATGCGGTCCACCGCTCCTGATCCCAGGCGCCGTAATGAATGTGCGTGAGGTAATACGGCGTTTCTTTCACAAAAACGGCAGATTTCACGCCTCACGGTCATATCACACTTCGTCAATCACATTTGCGGCATGGTCCGTCTAGCGGCGTGACGAAAAGGCCACGCCGGGATGTCGGGAAGGGAGTGGGTCTGGGTTGGACGATTACCTCATCAGTCTGTCGGTACAGCGAGCGCTTCGGGGGTCGGTACGTGTGCGTGAGCGCGTTTGGCACTACGCAAATCGGCCCTGCGCTGAAACCGTCATACAACTGTTTCGTTCGATCAACAGGCCAAATCCAGTTGGGGGCAATACACGTCGACGTTTGATGTTTCTCTCCCTAATTTACCAAACATCCGAACGACCAACGCCATGTTTGGGGAAGCTAGTGTGGAGGAAGGTGTTGGTGATCCATAAATGTAGATTTACTGACCGAAAGTGCGAAGGAACCGGATACACAGAGCGCGGGCAAGAGAGCGAGGTGGTTTACATCCGTTGATGGAGTTGTTGATTCTTCCGAACTAAAGTTCTGTATCGATCGCTGATCTGGTGCAAATGGGTTCGTTGCTCGTTTGTTTTCCCATCGAACACTGGTACCGTTTTGGTAACGGATGCCGGTTTGCCGGATGGAAGCGTTGAAACATCTGAGCAAATATTGGGCCGATATTGTTTTTTTCTGGACGCGGACCAGCTTTACTCAGGTGTCATGAGGAGCCTGAGCTCTAGTACATCATCGAGCTATTTCTACCCGCGCACTCGGCGGAACAGCGAGAACTGTATGTTTGTTTTATTTCGTTTGATTTCAAACGCCCCAAGTTTGTTTGGAAACAGTTTCCGCATCTGCGTGGGATAAAAGATGATTTAAATTCAAGCATTTAAGTACTTGTTGTCGGTGGTATCGAAACAAATGCCCATGCAACTCACTTTCTTATCTGAAATAATTTCCCAAGAGGCACTTAACATGGACACGGTCGTCGTCTCTGCAACCGCAGTGGTTTTACCGTGCCAGTGCACAAGCGGGTCATCGAATGTATCTAGCTCGACGCCAAGCGCGATGGAGACTTGCCGGGTCTAGTCTACGCGTGCCTCAAGGAGACGGGCGAAAAATAGGACTCGTAGGAAAGATGGAGATTGTCTGTACGTACGATGGTCGCCTAAAATTAGGCGTCAATCTTGCGTGACCTCCGCCAACTTAACGCAATTACTCGGCTCGGCTGAATGAGAAGCCGGGGTGAGTGAAAGAGGGTCCATTTGTTGCAATGATCTCTTGGCTAGTGCTTGTTGGAGTGCGCACTACACACACAGAGTGTGCACTGTGCAGAGTATCAAGTATATCCATCATCGGTGGTTGTGCTGCAATCTGTACGAGAATAGTTGCATAGAAAACACTTAATTGAATATTGTGAACGCTCACGACCACAAGCCGTCACCCACCGTCTAGGCCATCGGTGATCAAAGAGATCTTTTGCACGTGCAAAATGGCAAAAACTGAGCCAGACAGACGTTGAAAAGAACGTCACAAACTGCACCCTTAAGTGGACAATTTAATGCTCAAGCAGGGCGTTTGTGCGGCCCTCTTTTGCTATCAATTGTTTCAAGCACGTAAAGTAAACGGTTTGAGAAGGAACTCGCGATTGGCCGGTTGAAACGGATATGAAAGTGGAAAACACAACAGCCCCATGGAAGGAAAATTGATCTGATCTAGCTGGCACGATCGTTTAGGAAGTAACGAGGTAACGAGTATCGAGGGAATTCGTCAGTCGGCTGCAGCTTTTCCAATCGATTTTGGTGACATTTTATGCGTTTTTTTACGGTTTCTAATACTAGCGTATGAAAGCAACGCTGCAGGGAGTCGTACTTGGTGAAAGTACTTTCACTGAGGTTTGCAGTCCCTGTGGTAGCGGATAGAGGGCAGAAAGCGGAAGGCAGGTTGATAAAAGATTGGATTGCCATCGGTGTAACGGTAGCGAGACGATTGTATCGAATTCCGATTCCGTACGAATTCCGGACCGTAAAGAAAAGCCTGTAAGTGCTCGATTGAAGTATTTTATTGGAGTTTTAATGAAGATTGCTAAGGTTGTATTGGCGGCATTGTACGCAGCAGATACCGCAGTTTGGGTGTCGGATGTTGTTTTCGCTTCTTTGCGATACCTTTGCCGGGGGGGCAGTATTATTACATTGCAGTGGTGTAGTTTTGAAGGTGTACCCTTAAAGGTGACCACGAAGCATCAATAACTACGCGCCTTTAATCTTATCGATTTCCTAACGAGCTGTTTGGAAATTGGTTCGGGGTTTGGCTTTGCCACAAGGCCTTTTGATTGGACGCGATGCTCGTTTTGTAACGTCAGATGGCTTGTCGTTTCTTGGATTGTTGCCGATGTTGGACGTCGAAGAACCTAATGGGGCGGATGGTGCAATGAACGGTTCGCCAACCATAAGCCAAGGGCTAGATGCTAATGAACCTGTGTTTCGTCCGTGCATTGTTGTTTTCGGTTGGTGGTGGTGGTGGTGGTGGTGTTAGTGAAAGACACCCTTTCAGTAATTCGATCCACGCACGATTAGCAATTCTACTGCTGCTGGTGCTGCTGCTTGCTAAAACGGTTTTGCCTTCAATTTCCGCTTCTTCCCGTGCTGGCAAGGTGCCATACATTGCGGTTTTGGAAGCATCAAACGGACGTTTGGTATGGAAGATGATACAGCACTGTTTGCTTGCTTCCCTGCATTGCAAATCAATCGCTGCGGTTTCCTTTGATATATCGTTTGATCGGTTTGTGGCAAGGATATTGCAACTGCGGTAGTTGATATGGCGGCATTTTTGTCACCTCAAAAGAGAGGGATGGTTTGCGGTTTATGTGGTGTTTGAGATTAGAGATGTCTGGTGTCGTGGTCGGTGTAAGATATATCGCGTGTTTGCTTAATTGTTAGGATGGTAACGTAGGCCACCTCTAAATCTCGAGATCTAAGAGAAAAATAGGTCTATAGAATAGTGATAGTCAATGCCATTTGTGTCGTTATAATAAATTGTGACGTTTATTTGCCGTGATCCAACCACCCCGTGACACAATGTTAAGGTCACGCTCTGAAAGTGGAACACGTACGTTTGAGGCAACACCTGTTGAAATTCGAGCACTGTCGTGTGCCGTATGGCCAATAAATTTCCCATGATGATGTCTTTTTGCCACAACCAGCGGTAGTGGCAGGTGGTTTGTGTGGAGCCGTTGCTTGAATGGCTTCCCAATATCCGGATATTGTCAATTTCCGCTGAATGATGATTGGGATCGGTTATGTATTTAACCGCAATAAAGTTCAATGCATAATGTGTGTGCTAGTTTGCTCTGGCGCACCCTTCTTTTTTTTACAGAAGTCTAGTTAAGCTGAATCTCCCTACGGCGGGATAAACAGAACAACAGTATGAACAACACCGACGCCAAGCACACCATCATATGACTAGCACAGGCAGGTCGTCACACACGGGAGGTCGTGAGACCTTGGGGAGGGCTAGAATTTCAAGAGCAAACACATCGGCATCAGCCCCTCGCTCAGCTGAGATTGTGCTAAAACTGTCAGTTTCAAAGCTGTGACGCTCAGCCGTCGGTTTCAAATGTGCGCGTGCGATTGAATCATGTGGGAACCTAAAATAAGCTTCAGTTTACACCGAATCCCGCCTTTTTCGGCGATGTGGCCGCGTACAGCTTACAGTGTGTCCTGCTTTGCGCTCCTCTCCGGTATTGGGGTGGATTAAAATAGATAATTATTTACGCGTCGCGAAGAGAGATGTCCCGCAGAGAGTTGCGCTCACGACCTTCCTTGTGGGTTTTGGGGTGACCCTTTTTATTTCGGTGCTGACGTTGGCGGAGGAGAGATGATCGGACGCGTTGAAGTTGTCGCAAAATCACAACGAATGCTCTGCTCTGCGTTACGTCACTTACGATGTGTGAGTATGTTTGCAAAGACAACAATGTTGAATAGGTCGAAGAATCGTTCTTTATGTTTGTTGACACACTTTATGTTTGTTGTTTTCTAGCCAAAAGTCAAGGGCACGATGAAATACTTGCCAATGCTTGAGGAACAATCACTCGTAACTAATTAGAAGCACCATGAACATATCTGGAGAAGTTTGCGTCTGACTCGCAGCACGGAAGACCACCCAACACGGCCTCATGGTATTGGCATTTCGTTGTCCACTTTAAGTAAAATTGCAAAAATAAAAGTACCTCAACCATGTACGTACTACACACACGCACACGCACACGCATGTGTGTTTGTTTGAAACAAACGCGCAAAGGTGACGCGCAGTAGCGTGCGAGTGACAATCGGTTCTTTAAATATTGTCATCTAGCGTGCGTTTCCTTTGAATCCCCTCAAAACAACCACTTTAAACAAGACATTGCTGTCGATGTGCTGCTCAAATCGTGACACATGGGACACGCGGCTTAAGCCAGTGAAAAGCGTTGTCGTGCCGAACCGACGGGGAAAAAAGCGGGAAGCTGGCTGGGAGGGCTACATAATGCGTGTAGGACACTTTGAAGCCTAACAACATCCCGTCCAGGTAACGTAGATCTCAAGTAAACTGGGAGGGCAGGCAACGGGGTTTGTGTCTCTGACTGCGCATAAACAGTGAGTCTGTTGTTCGTGTTTAAGAGGCTGAGCTTAGGCGTAATGTTTGCGTGAGGCAATGATGCTTGGTAAATATAGGATTGGCCCACTTGGTCGCTTAGTCCTCGGGTCAACTTAGTGTGGTGGTGCTGTGCCAGAGGCGAACGCAGAACACCTCAACAGGGGGAAGATGTTTCATAACCGAAAAGCGGACACTTTGTTGTGGTGTTTGCACCATAGCCAAATTTCCCCTTCAAACCGAGGATCTTGGAGTCTGGGGCTCACGCGTAGTGTTGATTGTCGAGCAAATATTTAACCTTAAAGGTTAAGCGATTGTTGGGCGGAGTTTTTCTGCTTAGATATAGATAAAGAATGTACTTTCTTGTAAAGAACCTCGTTTTTTATCTAAAAATATGTATTTAATTTGGTGCCATGACCAGGATTGGGACAGACAGAGACAGAGAGAAAGAGCCCAAAGACTTCGTGGCACTGCCGAGATTGTGATCTTTTTTTTATCATACAACCGAACATAACTCAACTTAAATGCTTTGGCCTCCCGTCGTCATCTCACGCCAAAGGGCGGACAGCTGAGGGCATTAATTAAACGCCCCGTTTTGGCACCGCCTTTGGAAGCGAGGTGTCCATCCTTGATCGACATTATGGCGTGCGGCTGAGGTGAGTGAGCTTTAACGATGTTTTTTTTATACACCTCTGAAGCTCGCAACGGTGGGTTGGTTGGGACGGATTGTGCGAAACATATTTGGGGGCTGTTTTTGTTTCCTTCATTTCGGACCACCCCACCCCGATCATTGCCCTTAAGTTGAGTTTAACACTTTCACGTGGAATCGCTACGACGACGGCGCCCGTGTCTTACCATATATACCTCCCGAAGGAGGAGGGCGTGTGTGTATTTGTGCGCTTTTTGTGCCTGGCTTGTTCTATTTATTCACTTTCCTCACGGAAAAGAGCTGTTGTGTTGTTCACACATATGTGTAGCATGATCGATCGATCGCATGGAACAAAAAAGCAAATCTACTATTAGGGGTTGCGTTTGTTGGGCGTGGTGTGGAAAGCACGGGAAACTCAAGTTGCATGTCTCAGTGCAAAATGTATTACCCCGGGTTACGTTGGCCTGGTTCAATAGCATTTCCCCGCACTCTTGGAAGGAAGGAAGCGGAAAATCGATCGAGAACAGGAAATTAAGTGGCATTAAGGTGCATTAATAGAGATTTGCAAATGCTGCCCGCTCGCATGCAATCGCATGGTGGCGTATGATTGGTTCCCCCACACGCAACCATTAAGTAATTAATAGTCGTTTTGCGCTGGTCAGCTCTCCACAGATGAGTGGTTTTTGCGGCGGCGTTGTCGAGCTGTGTTGGAAGTTTGTTAGAAGTTGATTGGAAGTGTCAGTAGTAATGTTGAATATTATAAATTACCGGATATCTGCTGAGGTAATCTAGAGAGAGATAGAGGACACATTAAAGCATCAGATGGAAGATTTTCTAAGTTTGTCAAACCCTTAAGGGAACCTTCAGTGACGTTGCATCTTCTCAAGAACGTTGGTTTAAAGTCACTCGCAATGATCAAACTGTATAGTTTGTCAAATATTTATGAATGATCAATTATGCTCAATAATCGTTAAATAAATTTGTGTCCACGCATGAAATTGCTACGAGCGAGCGATAGACAACAAATTGATTCGAGGGTTAAACGTTGCTAAAGGTTGCGATCTTCGCCCTACTGGTGCTCCTTCCACTAACAGCCGGCCGCTCAACCGCATGTCTGGGCGCGACAGGCGTAGTTTAAGTCGGCTTATGTCAATAAAATGAAATGAACCCGGACCTGGGGATCGGGGCGAGATCCGTTTGGCTTTAACAAGACCGAGCGCGGCATCGTTTGTGTGTCAACCGGTTCGATGAATTAAAGCGACGTAAGCGAATTTGTTAGATACACATACCGCGCTACCGCAAAGAGCGCTCACACTGCTGCTTTCATTAACCATCTCAATTACACAGCACTGCTGGTGGAGGGGTCTAGTGGGAAGGAATAAGGTACGACGAAGTGCTTACTTATCATGCTAAAGCGGGTTCCCGTCGGGGTCAAGCTTTATGATTAAATGTAAAAACGCCGGCGGTCGGTTGTTTTTTTTTGTGCGTATTAAATCGATATCTTAACTAGAAAGGGGATAATTGATTAGCAACGCGATTAACTTACGCACTTTTATCTGGGTGGTTGATAATGTTTCTGCCGACCAACACCGCGATCCCGCAACGGTGCGTTGTCTGTGCGTCTTCCGACATTGATTTTTAACATGTTTGGGTCGAGTGCCAAGATTCAAAGTGGTTACGTCAATGGTCGGTGGCCGTGTCCATTAGTGTCTTGTCATTAATTAATTAAAGAGAAATATGTTGCGCTGCTTAGTTTAGCTGTAATTAGAATGATTTGATTAAAAATTCAATTAGAGTGGTCTGTGGTGTTTTATTTTGTTTGCATCAGCAATGAGTGAAGGGAGTAAATAAATCTTTGGAAACAAGCGATTGTTTTCGTGCATAAAACATTTCACATAAATCGTTTTGTGATTGTTTGGTTGTGTTGTACAAGTTTTCAGTCCGTGGGTTCGCTACGCCCATCGTGCGTCGTCGTGTTAGGCGCAGATTGAGTGGGTCACACGAGAAAAAAAAACGTTGTTTTTGTATAAATCGTTGTTTTGTTAAGGCTGACGGCAACGAGTTTTGATCGTGGGATTTGAAATTTACATGAAGATGCAGAGCGTGTTAATATTTTTAGAGATGGAGTCCACTCGAAAGGTTCAATGCTCCAGATTGAGACAATTTCTGTTGGGACAACTTAATCGTACCATGAAGTGTACAATTGCATTTATCTCGTGGTGAAATGCAGGCCACGCAACTGTAATTGATTTTCACTTGAACTAACCTTCATTGGCAAAACACAAAGCGAATATCTAATGTCTGTATGTGTGTATGTGTGTGTGGCTGTGTGCGTTGCATTTCTCTTACGAGTTTATTTGCAGGGTGCAGTTTTTTTGTATGCTGCCCATCTTCACTGACACGCAATTCAATCGATCCAATTAGCTTATGGATGCCGATCGAAGTGCGCGTGCACTGTCTCGCTCTCGTGTACGTCATCTTTGGCTAGAAATAAGGCACGTGTGCACACACACACACACACACACACACACACACACACACACACACACACACACACACACACACACACACACACACACACACACACACACACACACACACACACACACACACACACACACACACACACACACCGACTGAGACGATGAGTGTCCACGTCAAGAAATCGAGGAGGTGCAAGGCTTAGAGCACTTGCCCCAGAAACTGCCCTCTCGCTGCTGTACAGATTGATGGTGAACAGTTTTTGGCAGCACGCCGAGCATCGATTTTTTCGCCCACATACTCCTCTTACGCGTGCTACACCCTCGTTCTTCTCGTTCTTCTCGTTCTGAAGTGTGTGTGTGTGTGGTTGCCTCAAGAATGTTCATCAGTGGGCGGAAGGTAGTGGTATACCTATTTGACGCCGAGATTCCAGCACGTGTGCAGTTGCAATTGCTTGCGGGGTTGAATATTGATTAGCATAAAAACGCAAATTGCAGGGTAAGCTTTTGAACTGAAATTTGGTTCAACGTCACTCAGCACACTTCGAGGAGAGGGCTAATAAAATAACTTGATTTTGTTGGCAAGAAAGGTAGAGAGAGGTCATATGCAAAAGACCTTACGTGCAAAAAAGCACTTTCAAAAATTGAGTGTACCACCGCAGTGATCCGCTAATTTCGGTACAGAACCCACGGCGGCGGAGTATCCTCTTGACATTTTGGATTTACAAAAATGTGAATGGAACCTTGCTGCCAAGTAGCAGTATTTTAGACTTCCCGTGGGTAAATATTTGCATATTGCATTGATGCTCAATTTGCTGTACAGTTCGTAGCATCATTCAGAAAAAGGACACAGTCTTTACTGGGGCATAGAAAGGCGATTCTCTTCGGCAGCATTGTGACGCATGGAATAGGTACTTCATTAGACATCTATTAAAATGTCCCGAACTGAGGCACACGCTAGTCGACATGTCACCACGAATGCTTTAACTAGCGCGTCTTCCTTTTAAATAAGACATCAGTTATGTCATTACCCACTGGCCAAGTACCCACCATTGCGCAATAAAAAAGAAACATATTCTGCTCACGTTATTCGCAGGCAGGTCGTTCGTCGATAGTATCTCCCGCCATCTCCGGCCATCCCCCCACAGTCATCTGGTGTCGTACGGCGCAATCAAACAGTGCCATCTGTTTGTGGGAGCTGTCGATAAACTACGGAAAGTGCAATAAAAACAGACGACCACCATCTGTTGGGCCGGCCGTGGGCGTTGCAAGCGGCATGTATAAATGCAAAAGGCAGGAAGCAGCAAGCACAGCACTCTCTGCTCGTGCGCGCCATCTTCTGGGTGACGGTCGGTCGTTGGCGTACGTCGGTACCATACCGGTCACAGGCGGTGGCGCCATCCGTGCTGCGACTCCATTTTTTCTCCCTCGATTCTCGATGTGGGGGCATTCTTGCTCGATGTTTTCGATGCTCTCAGCTGTTTTGTCCGCGAAGATCCATTTAAGCAGAAAAGGCAAAAGACGACGTACACAAACACACACCAGCTAGCAGGCTTGATCATCGGTATCAAAGAGCCATGCTGCTTCGTGTGTTTGTCTATACTACCTCGGCAGTAAGCGTGGTCTGTGGAAGGGCGGCCCGGTGGGTGCCTGGTGCATATGGTCTGGTCAAGGACGACTGGTTTTTTCCTGCGTCGTAGTGACGACGGTGGCGGCAGCAGCAGCAGCGCGCCTGTAATGCAGCAGAGAGCGTCTTTTGATGGTTGCGTAAAGTTCTGCTCCGTAAACGTGCAAGATGGTTTCATTCATGCGCGCGCGCGCCAGACTGCGGCTGTGGACTGTGGCTGTATGGGGATTGGTTGCTACAAATCCCTTTTGGACATACACTTTTGGGTGGATCGATCGTACAGGGGACCAACAAAAAGGTTGACGGGTTGAGTGACATTCGTAGCGTTTAGAGTGGCAGATTGCCGTGAAAACACCTACGCACGTACGCAGGTTGTCCGTTTAATGAGCAACCTTCTTTTTTATGGGGATATTCTTTGCTCTTTATTAGAGTCATTTAATCAACATGGTTTTATGAACTCTCAAATGCCTACGAATACCTTGGTGTGCTATGAATCGCTCAGGTGCCCGAAGTTGTTACAGTTGAATGATTTGCCGTCATCGTTTTGAATAGATAAACCATTCATCAAACTCCATCCCGAATTGTTCTTCTTCTCCTCGCGACGATCGTGCGAATGGGAGAATTAAGATGTTGTAAAGATATGATCTCAATTTTCTTCTGTCTGTAAGTTGGAAGAAAACTGCTTCCTGCTGCGTCGTTGACTGATGGCAATTAGTTGCTAAATTACTACATGTGAACCTGAGAACCGCTGCTGAATAGTGGATTTAAATGATAAACCATCATCTTGCCAGCGCTGATGATGACCTTACACAAGATTATGTTGGTTTTATCTTAAGAAGATGCGTTTCGCCAAATAAATACACAAGCAAGACTCTGCGCTCCGAACCGCGTGCGTCATACTCCGTGCGATAGTTCACACCGAGGTCAACAACCTGTTGAATGAGCTGAACTGCTGTTTTCATTTCGATAAGGTGCAGCAGCAGCAGATGATGGCGATGATGATGATCATGATGAGTCGCCCCGCCAAGCCTGCTGCAAAGCGTGAAACATCGTGGACGACGACTTCCCCGTTGTTCCCATTGCGGATTAAATTATGTTGCATGGCCAATTAATTATAGCTCGTGCATCATGTGCTTGAAGGAAGGGGGGGGGGTGCGGTTTCGAGAGAGTTGGGGAGTGACGGTTTTCACGATCGAGATTTAGGGTGCATAAGTTTACCCCCGTTTTCGGGGGCGTAGAAGATGGGACGGTTTGTGGATGCTACGGGACCGTTAGTTGTGTGCATCAAACGAATATGAAAGATTTATTTTTTTCGTGGATGAGAAGCAGCGCAATTCCTCCGCTGCCTAGGGGTGATTACTGTGGTTAATTTGGTGAAATGATTTGGAGAAAAGTTCAGCCTGTGAAGAAGCTTCTCCGCGGGAGGCAGCTGCCGGGCGCAAGAGCATCACGCAGTGAAAAGCTTATTAACCGTGTACACGGATACAATCACATTCGTACATCTATTCCCCACACACGAGGACACACGAAAGGTGGGGGGGAGGGTTGTTCGTGTGGCCAAAAGGGTGTACTTATGCGCCCGCACCACGATGCATAATTCATCGGTACAAATTTCCATGTTTGACACGCCGATATTGTGGGAGCAGCTTCAGGTTTCTTCTATCTTGCCGCACGCTTCCTCTCCGACGCAATCGATTCGTGTCGTGTGTGTGGGTAATTGGCGCGGAAAAAGGGTGAAACTCTCTTGCTGGTGCGACGTGAGAATAATTTATGCACTCTGGAGAGCGGGAAAAATATGCAAATATCAAACTACCGAGCCCGCCCAGTGGGACGCAATGTGGTGAATGCCTGAGGGTATAGGATAAATGTCCCCGTTGCGCTGGTAGAGAAATTTGTGGAGGAGCAATAGATTGAGGAATTGGAATTTGCTTTCTGTTTAGAAATTTTCCGCTTCCGCATTGGCCGCTTCGAACCCGGAATTGGCACGACAACTTTCCGTTTACGGCAACACAGGTCTCAAAAGTGCTACATTACAATGGAGGGAGAAAAATGCATGCGATTCGAGGTGGAAAGAGTTCTAAAAGCACGCTGTTTACCCGCTGAAAGATCGCAAGAATAAACAAAAAAACAGGTGATGATGAGGTTTGTTGGCTTTGCTGCTTGGTATAATCGCGTTTCACGCGCAAATGTGCATTCGGTGCAGGTTTTTTTTTGTTCTTCCTCATCGATTGTTGCTGCATCGTAACCTTGACATTGTATATGCATTGTCAACTCAGCTATCGCTTTGCACCACAGGGGCAATGCGCTGTGAGGAACGGCTGACGTGCGCTGAATTTACGATCAGCTCGGTTCGATGTCAACAATGACGTCAGAAAGGAGGGAAAGAGAGAGAGAGAGATAGGGCAAATAACCCAGACACTAATTAATGGAAATAACAAGCCCTTTACGAATGGACATGATACTAGTGTAGGACTGAACAGAGAGGAAAAGGTGCATTAAACATGTAAAATCAATTAAAGGCTTTGTGGTTGAAAATGGATCCTTGTAACGATCTTTTACCATTAAGTAATCTCATGCGAGCTTGATCATGCACATCATGCAAATGATTTTTTGTTACCTCCCTAAAAGAATTTCCTTGGGTAAAAGCTTGATAAAAGTCTAACAAGTACAAACAAGAGCTACTCAAGATCCATATGGGTCACGACCACATTTATCAAGATGCGTTGTTTTTACACCAGTTTGATAAAACATATCTTATCGGGCGTTAGAAGTGTGCAAAATATCGATCTATAAACGATGTAAGGCGAGGTGTGCCCATTCGATGGTAGCACGATCAAATCCATGGGTAGCGTCAATATCCATGCCATCACAAAGACATTCAATGTAGATATACTAATCTCGTTGTTTGACTCACTGTGCAGGGCAAGACTTGTAAGCTCGTTAGGTTATTGTGCAACGATTGGGTTTGTAAACTTCGGTTGATCGAATCATTTCGCCCGCAAGATTATGAAGCCCTATCACGCCTAAGTCAACCCTGGATGATGAATCACGCACCTAGGGCTACTGGCTTTATTATTACATGGGAACGCTAACTACAAATCTCTATTTTCACTTCTCACGACCCGTAACGATTTAATACGTATACATGGCAGATGGAGTTGTTGCAGCAGCGGACGTGCATCACGAGTCATCATTCGTTCAGTCCATGATTGCATTTCGCCTAGATCATATTCCTCGTCACGCATGCATTATGTGCGTTCGCAGCTGTACCTTCTCCGTGAGATTATCTTTACAAACACGAAGAAAGTTATTTGCTTGATCGTTTGGCGGAGTAGCACGATGCTATCGTTATCGTGAGACGAAACTGACTCTATGGGCAAATAGTTGTGAAGTCAATCTGTAGATGCTGTTGTCTTTACAGCAGAGCTTGTGGGAGTGTGATTTAATGGTAGTCGTACGGATCGTAAATAGCGCCGTTAATTGTAAATCGCTTAGTTTTCCAAGATACTGAGACGGGGAATCTTTTAACTCGTATGCTAATTGACGGCTGGTGATGTCATTACTATGGCAGTTGGGTAGACAACAAACCTACTATTGGTGAATGCTTGTGCTGTTGTTATGAAGAAGCCCTTTTACAGATTCGCCAGTGTACATGCAGCTCGTTTCCTGTGTGTGTGTGTGTATGGTTCCCAAAAAGGCGCACGATTCTGCTGCATACATTCCGTTCGAACAAACGGAGTTCAATGATGCTCTCTTAACTGTAGACTGTCGGCGCTACTACCGCACCGCAAAGGAAACGAACCGCGAGTACATAGGCGGAAGGTGCAAAAGGATATAAAAATTGCATCACAGAGTATAGTTGTTTATGCATACACTGGAGAGTGGTTGTGTGGAACCCGACGGTGGTGAAGAAGATAACCACAAAGCGAAGTTGTCCCGGCGTCTAGCCGACCGTTTTTGTTATGTGTGTGTTCCCCCTGGCATGTACGTGAGAAGACATCCAAAGTGTCGTCGTGTGGTGTACAATGTGAAGAAACGCCGCTTAACTTCCTCATATTTCCTGTTTCTGATATTTTGGTGTTGTGTTCAAAAACAGACAACTTTGTCTTCATTTGAACGGTTGGCTTCTGGTTGTTACACGACACCATCCGATGTCACAGTGTTGTAAGCTTCGTAGGCGCAAATCGGGGATGATCGGGGAGGGACAGGTTAAAGTGGCAAGTTTAAACCGATGCCACGTGTGTCTGAGCGTAAACTTAATCAGCAAAAGGTAGTGCTACCGCTGCTGCCGCACGGAGAATGAGTTTAAATTTCTTTTCGAATACCTGGAACGTGTTTCAGTTTCCGCTGCATTGGAGGATGGGTTTTTTGTGGGGGATAACTCATGGCTTTGTAAATCTCATTTTGAATGCGTTTCTACATCCTGCATCTCGAATTACCTGCGGTTAGTATGCGCTGATGGGAAGTGCAATTTCTTGGAAGTGGGCACAATTATCGGAAGGCTACTGTCGTCTGCAAGAATGGTGAGCGTGAAGATATTCGGATTCTATCCCATATTAGTCGTCCGTTCCATTTGGGATGCTGCTCCTTTTCCTTACGAAAGTAGCGTGCGTGTAGGCAGGAAATTCAAGTCCGTGGACGCGTCGTTCTCCACCAATCACGCACGTACATGTCATTATTTATGAGTGTCTGTTCGTGATTGAGTTTCTGATGAGATTTTAATAGTTTTATGTTGAACTATACGTGACTCCAGCTCACTGAGGAGATGGGTGGTGAAAAAGAAAAAAGGGTTGTTGCTTTCAACGCGATGAGTTGAAGTGTTTCACTTTTGTATTTAAATGCATGTTTAACGTGCAACGATGTCAACAGTGCAATCGATCAACCACGACGTATATCAATCACACAAACTGTCAATGGTAGAGGGTGTTCCTAGGGATAGCAAGCACTTCTTAAAGTGTGCAGATCAAAAAAATCGCTAGGTTTCTTTCTGTACTTCAAAAACAACGACACATTTTTGCCTTCTTCCCTGTACCGCAGTTGCACCGCAGTACACCGTTAACTGCCGCCCGTACAAGGTACAACACGAACGGTTGACAAGCTGACCTTCGGAGTGTTGCTGCGGGCGTTTCCTAAGACGACGTAGTGTCAAACGGCTGGTGGTTCAAGATATAAATACCTTTGGGCTAGCCAGCTTGACTGTCTATGCCGTTTTAATCTTCCCGTGTGTGTGTGTGTGGTGTGGTTACTTCCGTGAACCCCAACAGCCAAGTTTACGCACACAGGCAGGGCTATGTGGCGATTACGAGGGGGCAAAGACTGACCCGTTTTATGCAAACTTTTTATGCGATGTGAGGTGCATATACGTAGAGGGCAATGAAGCTCGATTGCACTATTGACTACTAACAACAGCGCGTAAGGGAGGGCTCACGAAACGAGTTGCGAGAAGTGGAAGAAGTCCGTACATGCTGCTGCAGCACACAACACGCATAAGAAAAAGGCAGTGACCATCCCGTTGCAATGACTTTGACCGCTAATTCAATTAATTTGCATACAAGTGCGGAAACTTTACCCCAATCAGCGATGCAACGATGTGTAACCGGTCGTGTACCAGCTGTTATAAGCTAGATCTTACAGTTGTTCCGGGCATTCCCGATCTTTGAACTTTCTTCTCTCCCCGGTCCGGCCGTTCGTGGCGTGAACAAACGCTACATGGTAATTGCAAAATTAACCGTTAATCAACCGTGTATGGTTTTACCAACTTTTGTGTCACCGATTTCACATCCTGTGTAGTTTGGCACATCGTGGCCAATTGGCCATTCTGTCCTCACATTCATTCCCGATTGTTGACTAATGTTTTTTCACTCTCTTTCTCGGACATCGTTTCAGAATTCGTCCACAGATACCGCGTGAGCTAATCGACATGTGCCGGGTGTGCACGCAGGTCACGCCTGGTGAGCCGCAGGTTTTGCTCGGATCCGATAAGGCCTTTACCTTCGACTATGTGTTCGATATGAGTACGACGCAGGTAAGTGTTAAAACATAGGCGCGCGGAACATCCAGCAAGGTTCCAGTAGAAATCGAACGATACCAAAGCGCCACAAACGTTTTGTCCATGGACGCGTGTGGTGGTGGTGTGGGTTGCCTGCTGCGTACGTTGTTGCGTAGGATGTTGGAGCGTGTTCGTGGGCCCATGGATCCAACACAAAACCCGCCATTAGCGCTAGCTGGCTGACCGGCCGACCGACCGGCTGGCCTTCCTCTTCTAAGAAAGCGCTGCTGAGCGGAGAAATCAGCTGAGTGTCGTTTGTAAAACGCCATTGATAATAGAGAACGATTTGTTGTCATTGAATCGATTATCGTTTGCTTCGGAGGCACCACGGTTGTATTCGCATGTTGCAGCACACACTGTGTTTTGTTATCATTTGTTCCCGCTCAGGTGTGTAATGTTGAATGATGATAAGCGATAACAATGCATCTGCCCGCGGGTCACAGCTAGACAACTGGACAACAGGTTAAGATGTACATACGGCGTAAGGGGGTTTTACTCCCCTTTCGATAACTGTTAGCATAATCTACTTTGTTTGCATTACGGCCAACCATTTCAGCCAAGTCGTTGAGGTTCGTTTGCCTTTTTGTGTTATCTTTTGTACTGCGGGTGAGTTGTCGCCTTTGACAGTGGCACATCAAATGAGGCTTCTATTTTATAAGGAACAATATTTGCCATCATCTTTTCGTGTGTTGTTTGTGTCGCTTGTAACAAACGGGGCAGCAGCGTTGCTGGTGGTAGCACAGTGGCAGCGGGAAAAAATGATGCATTCACGTTGTGCAAGCGCTCAACAGTTATGGTGGAGGGATTGTAAGGTGTAGATAACGCACGCGTATGTGGGCGCACGTGCAGCGTTTTCAGGAGACGAGCCCCAACCAGTGTTGTTGATAGCTTGGCACCTTTCAGCAGTTTCTTTTACGCTCATTTTTTTGTAATGTCGACGAGATGAAAAGATGGAATGAAACATGAGACGTGTGTATTTTCACTTGTTGTATGGCATCTACCGTTTGCTACGGAATGGTTTGTTGTGTTAGAACTAGAACATGGGGCATGATAGATGTGCTTCCAAGGTGTCTCAATCTCGCCACGACATTTCAGCTATACTATGTAAGAGATACGTAGCTAACAATAGGAAGATGAGAACGATGGCGGATAGATCTCGTGCACCATTCCTCATGAGGTACTTGCTCAGCATGGCGCTTATGAGGCCACCAGCTTCAACGGATGTACCCGCCGGAGAAGATGTGCTCTTTACCGGTTGAACCATTTTTTTATGCATCCATGAAAGAAGAAACAAACCATCACAGTTGGAGGCACACCGGCTCGTTCTTCAAAATATCATTTGACAGTGTGTGGTGGACGGGTGTGTCGGCATGGCATGGCATTTGTTTATTTCCGGCTGCTGGGCAGGGAATAGGTGGGGGGTCCAGAGTGTTTTGTGGTGTGGTGCATTACCAAATTGTGAACGCACGGAAATGTGTCGTGTTTGGAGCAAACACACACAAACTCCGGAGCTCGGTGCACGACCTCCTCGGTTCCATGTTGGGAGAAGAACCGCGTGTTAAAGCAAGCTAACACGAATGGATGGGATGTACTTTGTGTGTACGTGATTTGTTGCTTTACTGCTGCTGTTACTGCTGCCATACAATATGCAAAGCAAATGATTACAAAATGCTCTCTTAAGGCATAACAAACAACCGGGCGCGCGACAGTGGCTCGGAGGAGTGGGAATAGCAGCATCCAGCATTTCATTTTACTTATTTGGCATGAAGCGACAGTTTTCGTCCAACGTATTTGCAGATTGGGTTCATGCTTGCCGCTGGAACGATTGCTCTTTATTTTGAAGAAGAAAATAATGTAGGTCGAATGGGAATGGGCATATAAATGCAGAAATAAAATTTACAGAAAGAGAATAAAATATTTCCGAATATCTTGTAGACTTTGCAGTTAATTTTATCTTTTACATTGGCCATTTTACAGGTGTCCGTGTACAATAACTGCATCGAAAAATTGGTCGATGGCGCACTGCAAGGTTACAATGCTACAGTGTTAGCGTACGGACAGGTGAGTTGCATAAACAGCAGCAACAGTTTATCGAATGATTTAAAAAAAAATGACTCTATTTGCAGACCGGATCTGGTAAAACGTACACGATGGGAACTGGGTTTGAACGAGCCCTGCCAGAGGCACAAGAAGGTATCATCCCGAGAGCAGTCCGGCATCTGTTTGAAGGCATTGCCCAGCTACAGCAAAACCCGTATGACGAGGATGGAACGTATCTGGGCACGGTGACGTTCAGTGTTGCCGCACAGTTTATGGAGCTGTACAATGAAGAAGTTATAGATTTACTGGACCCTTACAATAAAGTAAGTGTGCGAATTTAGCTTGTTGCGAAAGTGGATCCTTTTGTAACATTCGCTTATCTGTTTCCAGGGTGCTCGGGTGTTTAAAATCTTTGAAGATGCGACCGGTGGCATTTCGGTGGCGGGCGCAACTATCAAACCATTGGCTGGTCCTCAGGAAGCCCTGAATTGCTTGCAGCAGGGTGCTCTCGCTCGTACCACCGCCTCTACGCAAATGAACGAACAGTCTTCGCGAAGTCACGCACTGTTCACCATTCTAATCCGAAGGCAGCGTGTCATGACGGCCGAGCAGTGTGGTAATGCTGAAGGTGACACCGAAACGCTCACTTCCAAGTTTCATTTCGTCGATCTGGCTGGTTCGGAGCGACTGAAACGTACCGGTGCCACCGGTGAGCGGGCTCGCGAAGGAATCTCCATCAACTGCGGCCTGTTAGCGTTGGGCAACGTCATATCTGCGCTGGGTGATAAGACCAAAAAGGTTTCCCATGTACCGTACCGGGACTCAAAGTTGACCCGACTATTGCAGGATTCGCTCGGAGGTTAGTGAGACGGTTTTGGTGTGAGAGCTGGTCGTTTAGGTTCATAACAATTGTTCACTCTTCTACAGGCAACAGTCAGACGATAATGATTGCATGCGTATCGCCAAGTGATAGAGATTTTATGGAGACGCTAAACACGTTGAAGTATGCCAACCGAGCTCGGAACATTAAAAACAAAGTACAAATCAACCAAGATCAGAGCTCACGGACCATATCGTTATTGCGGAGAGAAATTGCCAATCTTCAGCTCGAAATTCTCGAATACAAGCAGGTGGGTTTGTCGTGAAAGTGAGTCATGTAATAGAATTATTAACCATTGTGTTCTATTTTTCTTGTTAAAATGCAGGGCAAACGCAGCATCGATGCAGATGGTAACATAGCCATATCCGATGTGTCGCTGGAAAATGAAATGCTATCGCAAGACAATAAGCGACTGCAGCAGCGAGTGAAAGCGATGCAGGAGACTATAAATGCCTTAACGGAAAAGAATGCTGCATTGCAGGCTCAGCAGACGATAGCCTCCCTGCACAAGGCATCCGCCGCTGGGGACGGTGGTGCTGATGCTACGAGCACTAACAATGGTTCTAGTCCGGTCGGCACGGCAGGTGGTAACGATTCTGCCATGCAGGAACTGATAGTCGGTTATATCAGCGAGATAGAAAAGCTAAAGGCGAAGCTGATCGAATCGGAACAGATGTTCCAGCAATTCAAAAAAGCTAAGAGCTCGCAATCGAAGCTTGGCATAAAAACGTATCCGTTTATCGAAGATAATCCGGAAACGATGATCAATATGTTAAAGCACGAGATGGAAAAGGAACGAGAAACGCTGATGTCCCGATCGTTACCGGGACTCGAGCACGAATCCAGCAGTATGGACCAGAACTCGGATAGCGATTCGGACACCGAATCGGACGATAAGGCTGAAGTGTTGCGTGCGGAGATGTCCGACGTGAACTCGGACATTGAACTGAAAGTGCGGCTAATAGAACAGCTGGAAGAATCTCAACAGCGATTGCAGATAATGCGACAACAGTACGAGAAGCAGTTCAACTTGATGAAGGAGAAAATATCCAACACCGAACGTGAGCGTGATGAAGTGCTCGCCACCATCGGCAATGGAGGTACGGGTGCTATGAACAACAAGGGACAAAATTCAGGTAATGAGACGGCTATCAAACGCGTGAAGGAGGATTACGAGCGAAAGCTGAACGAGCTGAGGCGCCAGCTGAACCATTTCCAAGCGACGAACAAAGAACATCTGCGGCTGCAGCGTAATATGCAGGCGCAGGACGCAAAGATCAAAATACTACGAGGTGAACTGGCGGAGCTGAAGCAGGTGAAGACACGACTGATGAAGAAAATCCAGGAAGAGAGCAACCGCCACAAAGAGATGGAAAGCCGCAAGACGCGCGAAATTGCGCAGCTTCGCAAGGAAACGCGGAAGCATAAAAATATGATAAAATCACTGCAGGCACAGGGTGCCGCCAAGGATCAGGTACTGAAGCGAAAGACTGAGGAGGTTTTCAACCTACGAAAATCGCAGCGTGGAATAATGAGCTTAAAGGCGGCTGGGCGTGTGCAGGGCAACACATCGATCGGCAGTATGCTGCAGGGCACGAAACGCTTCAAGAGTCGCTGGGAAGAGTTGCAGCGTTCGATTATGCGAGCGGCTCGCACACGGCAGGCGGTGCTGGAGCTGGAAATGGAGCTGGAGCGCGTTATGCAAGAGCGTGACGTGCTGTCACGAGATCTGACAAACCTGCGGCAGCGAAGGAAGGACAACGCTGAGTCTACACTACAAGATCTCGTGTCGGAGGAGGACACGATAATAGCGAACATGAACTACTTGCACGACACGATCACGGAACTACAAAAGTCGATTATCCAGATAGAGGATGGAAAGGATCTGAACTCGGAGCACTTGATGCTGCAGACTATTATGGAGAACATCGGAACTGTCGAGGAGGCCAAATTTATGCTGCAACGTGTCTGTACCGTTACCATTGGGCATGTATGCGAGGCCGGCGTGGCACAGTCCAAGCTGCGTGAGCGAGACGCACTACTAACTGAGCTTCAGCGTGATACTAGCGTACAGGAGCAGCTACTGCAGTACATACTGACGCGGGCTCCTGCAGCTTCCGCGTCGGATGCTAGCTTTAGCTCCGCCCAATCGGCCAACTCGTACGTGACTCAATCGCAAGCGAATTTGTTGGAAAATGGCGAACCACAACCGTCCTCATCACAGCAGTATCGTTTACCCCACGTGGTGGATTCGACGACGCGCAGCCCCTCACCGAGCAGCAGCAACACAAATCTGTGAGTAGCCATGTTTTCATGATCCGGTTCGTAAGTGAACCTTTTTTGCAGCTTTTATTCCCATCAATAGCGCACATAACACAGGCAAGCTTTTCCACTTGGTTAGTTTGATGAATGTGTAAATGTGTGGTCTAGAGTGTGTTAGATAGTACGTACCAGCACTTTGCCAGTGTGTTTAATGATTCAACGGTCCTGTTTACATCAAAGTCTTGTAAATGTATCATCGGGATAATCAACGGTCTTCGACATGGTGGACGTTCTGAAGCGCGTCATATAGATTTCAAACCAGATCTTCAGATGTCCATCGAGTTTTGTAACTTGTATATTAAAAGATCTTACTACGTTTTCTTTCTTCTGTGTCTTCCCAGTTCACGAAGGTATACGCATATGCAACGAAATCGAATGAACATTGGTTATGAAGTTGTCCGACACAAGTCTCAGTCTAATTTGCTGCAGAATACGTACTCCTGCAGTGAAATAAGAAAATGACGTCAGAAACACTAAATTTGACTTAGTAGTAGCTTTATGTTTTCGGGCGAATATTCTTCATAGAACTTATGTTCTGCATTGTAGAATTTACAGTGCACATGTGTTTTATTTGTTAATATCCATTCATTGACCTTCCAGCTGTTAAGTTATCCGCGTAGGGTTTTGCTACGTTTTTAATGTTCATTTACGTGTGATATGATATGGTTTGATGATGTTTTTTTTTGTTTCTTTTTCCCCTTTTTAATTTTCTTTCCGGGCTCTTCTATTCGCTTTTTCTCTCCTTCCCTGCTCTAAATGCACTTACCCCTCTCCGTTTACCAATATGGTTTTCTTCGATCACGTTACGACGGTTCCCCTTGTTAAATACTTCCCCTGTCCTGAAACCCTTGCATTTTGGGATTGAATGAAAATTAGCGATTCTATCGTCACCTACAGGAACTCCTCGAAACAAAGACGAAACCCATCGGTGGTACCCTCGGTGGCTACCATTCAGGATTTGCTGTACGGCAGCAGCTCCAGCTACGTCGGTCCTGCCGGTGACGGTGCTGGTGGCGTTGGCATTCCCGATCGGAATCTCAACCACAGCGCCGGCAACGGTGGAACGGGCGCTAGCAATGGAGCCAGCAGTGGCGGCAGTAAGCTTGAGAAAGTGGGTATTTGTATTTATCTCGAGGATTCCGCAGATGACGATGACACGAAGCACCCGCCCTCTCTGCAGGATCGGCACGAAAGGTCGGACGTTATGACCCGCTCGTACACGATACTGGATGGGGCGATGGATGCGGTCGCGGCTGCTAACGCAGGACTACCGATCGCACCACCGCCACCAGTGGCTCCCGTTCCTGCCCGTACGTTTGTACCGCTTTCGCGCGTTCCCAGTGCACCCGGTTCGCTAAAGTAAGTAGTCGCGGGCAATGCAACGCTGCCTTCGGTGTTGGTTTATGGGATTCTTTTGCTTGCTTTAAACTTTATACTGACCTTTTGTTGTTGTTGTTGTTGTTGTTATTGTATCTGCCTGCGTGTGTTATGGATGCTGTGAGATATCGGTGATCGAAATAGCTACTTGTAAGTAGCTTTCATCTCATTGTTTCGTGTACATCGGACGTTGATTGAGGATTGCGCGATTGAAGATTCCGCATGAGTGCGTTGTGACCAATAACCAGAATGCTGTGCTCTGCTTCCTGTTTTCGACTGTGCACCGAGCATGTATGCGTTTGGTGGTGCAAGTCATCTCTATCTGTTGCATCCGGAGCCATGATGTATCGTTTCCCTTTGTTTTAGAAAAATCATGCTGCGTCTACTGGCCACCATCGATATGTTGTATCGTCTGCTACCCATACAGGCCTTTCTAGAGCTTAAGCGGCTTATAGAAAGCAGTTTGACCACCATCGGTGAACAGTTGCTTCCTCCACCAGCAGTACTGCTGGAGGATAGCGGCAGCATCGTCCCGGCAACACTGCACTACCGAGGCCACTCAGCCGCTGCCAAAAGAGAAAATGGATTGTTTGCTAAACACTGAACCCCAGCATACTATACTGTTCATCTATTCTTGACAGCTTTTCTGATTAACATCGGGAGTTTGTTTGCAAGAATGGTGTTGCTATTGTTTTTTGTTTGTTTAGTGTGAGCGTGCTTCTGCTAGAAACTGCAGCCAATATTAGCTTTATCAACTTGAGATCGATGGATTTGGTATTGTTTTGTTTTTTTTTTCTTTTCTTTTCGTTTGATTTTTCACTGTTTCATTGCAGAAAGTTATCTCTGCGGTCGGGATTGCACACAAAGCTTTAAGATGTAGATGTAACTTTTGATAGACAGCACTAGTAAAATAATGCGTTGTTTTTTATTGTCTGTGAACATGTAGAAATACTGACGGGTATTGATTGTGATCAGTCGCACTGCCATTTGAATAAAAGATTTCTAGAAGGTAAACGGGGTCTATTTTGTGATACCATGGGATGAAGAGTTTTGAGATGGTTTGGAACACCTTTTCAAGATTGATTACATGACATTGCCGCTCCACATCCGTACGCACAACAGCAGTAGCTATGTTTGTATCATGCAAGGGAAATCATGCATTTAGCACGCAACAGTCACAACGATACACGTACTTTAATCACAAAACTCGACACACACATCTTGCAGAGGTTTGCAGCCGCATCAAGGATTATCGCGCCAGAACAGTACGGCATCGCCGCTGCTTGCCAGAAAATCGTTCGAAGCGAGCGGTGCTCCCTCATCCCCAAGAATCAGCCGAAGGACGTTTACCAGCAAAATGTCTCCCGGCATGTGAGTATACTTGTGTTGATTATTGGGCATCAGTTATAGGAGTTATTGATAGACTTTCCCTTGACGAACGCATAAATAGTTGTTTTTGTTTTAGCTGAGATCAGGCAGAGTTTTAAGCCGTTTATATAATGATAGAAAACAACTTTCCCACTTGTTGCCCTTTCAGCGGTTTGATAAGTGATCATCAGTTTAAGAACTCGGCAGTTTACTACTACGGCAAACGATGATTGATGAACAACGAAGTTTTCTCGTAGATACTGCTTCTCGGCACGCGCACCGATTCCCCATATAGGATAGTATAATAGCTCAATACCATTTTTCATTAGCGTACCGTATCTGATGGAGTTGACCAACTAAAACCAGTTATTTTGTAATGTATTAAACCTTCATGGCCGCGGAAATGTGCAGTATCAATACCAGTCGCTAACGCATAGTAAAAGATTTATATTTGTTATACCCTGTATCGAATAAAATTGATAAATCTAGTTAAGGTTTTGTTTGAGATCAAAACAAATAATTCAAACTTGTAATGAAGTTAATAAAACAATTAGTTGTTATTGTTCTACTAATACTACGAGATCGCTTCGTCGTTCATAATGTTTTACAGTTTTACAGTTTCAGATAATCTAATAAGCTTTAATATTGACAACAGCATGTTTTAAATGGTTGCATTTGTTAAAAAAGATCCAAACCTAAAGAACTGAATCGACAGCTGTTTTTGTTGCGATATGCATATTAATCTCTTGCCAAAAATTGTTTCATTTTATACACTCAACCATCATCGCTACAAACGCTCGAAACTAACCAAACCGCGTTGGAACCGATGCTTGACCGATGGGCGTACTTTAATAATGTGCGTTTGTGTGTGTGACCTACTGTTGTGTTTTTGCTGAACTGACCTGACTGGCTGCTTGCTTTAATCACACAACTAAACGTACTGACACATCATCATAAACCACCATAATGCACCCGTGCACAAAATCCTCATAAAACCTGGCATGAGTTCTGCAGTGAGGATTCGAACGACGTACCAACCTCGCCACCAGTTTACCGGCGGGGAATATCCCGTGAGGATAATGGGGACGTGTTCTCCCGTCTCGGTGCAGGAACGCAGGATCCTCAGCCCGGAGGAAACATCAAGGAACTCAACGGAAGGGTAAGCTTCTGCTGGTGGAGATAGGTTGCAAGGATAACTAATGGAATAATGTCCATTTCAGTACAAGGCTGGTTCTCCGCTTATCTGCACCCACGTAGTTGAAGGACACACCAATTCGGTGCTCTCGATCAAGGTGAGCAATCAGATGCTGTTCACAGCGGCAGCCGATCGTACGGTGAAGGTTTGGGATCTGCGAACAAACTCAACGCCACACTGTCTGACGGGACATCTGGGCCCGGTGGCGGCCGTTGAGTACGATCGGGTGAACAATCTTCTCTTTTCGGCCTCGGGAGCCTTCGTCAAAGTGTGGGATCTGCGGAGCAGCAACATTCGTCCAATAATTACTCTATGGTAAGTGCAAAAAAAGCTCCTGGTGTATAGCGATAGTGGATTTGTAAGTGGTATTGTTTACTTGTTGCAGCTCCTCTGGAACGACTCTACCTGCCAACGCTACCCTGTCCGATCTAGTACCAGGGGAATGCTCCATTACGGCCCTCACGATGGGTGCATCGGGTAAGCTGTACACGGCCGCCTCCGATAAGGTGCGCTTCTGGGATCTGCGTCAATTTTCAAGCCTTGGCCGACTGTCCGGTGGCCACCAGGCGGCCGTCATGTGTCTGACCGCTTGGGAGGGACCGAACAACACGGACCTAGTAGCGACAGGATCGAAGGACCACTACGTGAAGGTGTTTGAGGTGAACTCGAGTGGCGGTGTTGTGCAGCCCCTGTTGAACCTGGAACCACCGCATTACGACGGCGTTCAAGCGCTAGCCGTGGCGAACGATGCCATCGGTGTCGATGCGGAGCTGTTTTCCGGGAGTCGTGACTCCGGGATCAAAAGGTGGGACCTGCGAAATGGAGAGCTCAAGCAGTCGCTCAACAATGCCCACAAGGGATGGGTATCCGGGATGGCCATCTACGGTGATATTCTTCTGTCTAGCTGTCGCGGTGGCGTTGTGCGCCTGTGGAATATTAAAACTTGTGACAGTCTGGCCGAAATGAAAACGGAACAGTCGATCAATGACATCGTAACGAGCGATAATCGCGTGTTTACTGCATCGAAGTGAGTATTTACTGTATGTGGTTACATTCATCCTCCTACATTTCCTGTATTTCCGTTTCTAGTTTAACAATAATTTCCTACCCTCTATATCGATTTTGATCTTAGCTATATTTTTTCTTGATATTAAGCGGTGGTGTGGTGCGTTTGACGATGGATCGGTTTTACGGTTCTCTTTTTCCTTTCTCTTTTTCTCTTCCTATTCTCTTGCTCTCATTTGCTTGTTCCATACATTCTCTTTATTGCTCTTCGTTGAATGCATTCACATAGTTCCGGTGAGGTACGGATCTGGCGATTTGTAACCACCGATTGGGATTCGCTGAACGCATCTTCGTCCGGTGCTGGATCAATCGGCGCCAGTGGCAATGGTGGTGGTGGTTGTGGTGGTGCAGGTGGTGGAGGTGGTACTAAAGCAAAACGTTAACTAAACTCATCCCAGCATATTATACATGCCGATTTAATAATGCAACAAACTTCAATAATCTCTAATGCCTCAATTTTAAAGATTTTAACACAATAATCTACCTTATGTCTAGCATGTATCGTAGTAGTTGTAGGGCTGATTCCGGTTCCTTATGTGATAGTTCATAACAAAGGATGTAAATCATCATAGCGCAGCTAACGGAAATTAATAAGCATTTAATTGAAAGGAAACTAGCAAGCATGCACCGAAGGCTTAAAGTAAAACGATGCCAGGGAAAAGCAGAAGACTTATTGATGTAGAGATTAGACTGTACGATGTTTCATCTGTGAAAGGCAAATAATAATTAAGTCAGATTACTTCATGAGCAAAGGGCTACAGCTATCCAGTGAGTTTGATTGCTTATTTAGCATTTGTGTTGGTTTAATTTTTAACAATCATGTAATTAAAAGCAAGGCTGCTTATTTATTCACGCTCAGAACTATTCTATTCAAAGAAGAAAAGGAAAAGAAGCAAAAGACAGAACCTGAGTGGTGATAAGAGTTGGAACAATATGCTTTGAACATAGAACAGAACAGCGTATGAAGGGACAGATGAAAGGAATAGGATCTTCCTAGTGGACTGATTAGGTGTGTAAAAACTGGATAGCGGATTTGTACCTTCGAGTTGTTCGTAAAGGTTGGGCTTTGGAGATAATGGTTTAGCTTATGATACACGAAGCTTGTACATTATAACATGCTACGCCTATTTTATACTGAGCCTCTGTTTTCTTATAACTGATGCAAAATTCACATTTTTATGTATTTCAATCGAAAGGATGTGGGCAAAATTAATCATCTGGCTGATGGTACTGGTGTGGACGTTACAGATGATATTGTTCTTCTTCTGTCCAATTAGCTGCAAGCAAAGAGCCTAAATGATGGAGGGTTTGCTATCAAAAACATTAGAATAGGTAGCAAAGTAAATACAACACACCCACCCCTCCCAAATTGAGTGTTTTGTCCGCAATGGACCAACGTTTCAAACATTCCGTGTTAACTGTTTGTTTTAAATGGAATTATCTAATATTTGCTAGCAGCTTTGTGACTTTTCTTCTGACTTGTGCAACTCATGAGATAAAGCAATCGATTTGTAAGTTTTCTTTAAAGTATTTTCTTGTTGTTTTCGGATGTTTTGCTCGTTGTTATCACATGTGCCATTTTCATATTTATCGTTATGTTTTACTTATTTCATTGATTTTGTTACTGTTTTTATGTTAAGCTCTCATATGTATTGACACTGATCTATTTTTTTAATGCTAGCTACGCAAAGTTATAATTATTTGAATGTTACAAAGAGTACATCGACACTTTGACACTTTGTAAATACAATTAACTACTTTTCTATTGTGAGGTGTGAATATCTTTCAGAGTTCCTGACCATATTAAAAGTTTTAATCAGTTTATTATATCTATTACAAAGCGCTACCCGTTTTCTAAAGCACCAAATATTATGTTGTGCCATTCTGCTTCCTTTAATTTCAAAACCTTAGTGAAAACCTTGTTCATTCGCCGTAATTGATCGTCATTCATCCTACACCGCTTTTGCTTGATGTATCATGTTTTTCTTCTCAATGTTTTGCTTCTTGTTTGAATAGCGATTGTTCAAACCCGATTGTAATGTTGTGTTTTTTTTTCTTTATCACACCCTCTCCCCCTCCCAGCGATGGAAAGGTTCGCCTGTGGCGTGTTTCGTCGGCAATTCGACGGCTAGGACCGAATGAAACTAGCATATGACGCCAGAGCACGGAAGCGATGTCCACATCTGGTCGGTTGATGTACACCAGACAGAGCAGTTTGCGACACAATGTAATGACCCAGTCGGCTGAACACTCCAAACTCGTTGTTGATGGCAGGGCAGCCTTACCAATAATGACTCGCAGCAGCTATAATCCATCCACAGCGACGGTATCCTCATCATCAACATCGTCCTCATCGTCCTCGTCATGCGCCCCGTCGACATTTGCTTCCGTGCCTCCGCTAGCTACAGGTAGACCATTAGTGCCCAACAGTGCCGCGACCGGTTTGGCAACGATGTCAAGCTCGTTGCGAAACAGCAAACTCTATCGCAGCCTAAACCACAACTATCTCAGTATTTTGAATCGCACAAATCGAAGGTAGTTGTTCCTACTGGGGCTAGTTGGTTAGAGATAGGTTAGATTATGGGTGTTGAAAATCTATCAACACTTTTGCTTGCGTCTCTTACCATTCATATGCTCTCTTTATGTGTCCGTACACTGGGTTACAACAGCATTGGTGTATTCCCGGTAGGAAGAATTTGTGTGCGTTGTTTAGATAGACACAAAACCAGCCTAAACTCTGTATCCGGTTTTGCTTGATGGTGTATATTCGAAAACATTGAGCTTACTAAACACTATCACCAACATCGTATTTTTTACGTTGTGTATATCAGTAATCTTTTGTGTGTATAAGCTTACAGCATGCTCAAGCTATTATGAACATGACATAAACATGATTTAGGAATGATACTTATTTTTGTGTTGGGCAAATTATTTTCTATTTTTGTTTGCGATTTAATATCATTTCACCATGATTAATTGATACGATCCCGCGGGATACACACATCCTGCGAACACAGCAGAAATGGCCAAATTTCTTACGTTTAGTTTTGTCTTTTCCGCGTTGCGGTTATTTTTACCTAATCAATTATTTTTCATTTACCATACATGTACGGAGTATGTTTAATATTGGTTGTGATTTTAGTTTATAGAAGAAATCGATAAGTATTTACTTACTTCGTTTTGCTTTGTTAGGCTCCACCTATTATTACTTAATCAACTATAACCAGATCACTTTCTTCACAGTATAATTTGTATTTGTATGTAAATCTTAATTTGAATTGAAAGTGATATAAGACTCTAATGACAATTTATGGTTAATTTTTACCAGTATTCTCGTATAGCAGCAAGCAGATTATGTCTTTGTATTGCTAATGTTTTTCTGCCACGATCAGTATTGCGTTGTTAAATGGCAGAACAAACGTTGCGTTAATTTTAGAATAATTTTTGCATAAAGATCAAGCCCAACTAACACTGTGACCGGCTTCCTTCATTGTACTGGATTACAAACATTCCAAACAAAATCCTTGTTTTATTTGCTTCTGGATAGTTATCATGCTCCAAGCTCAACTGCAACTTGATACGATGGGTATGTGGAACAAATGGAAGGATAGAAAGGATTTATGAAAGAATACAGGTACATTAGAGGAGCGAAAGTAAGTTTAGATTGTGTCCGTGTGTAGAGTGTGTAGTACTGGCACGAAAAGATTGTTTAGGATCGTCAACGCAATGTTATGTAATGGATTGTAATAATGAATCTAACTGATCGTTATTGAGTGTATACCGATGGAAAAGTCTGTAACGTGAAATCTAGAGCTCGACAAGAACAGTAAAGATGCTACTTAGGAACGTTCAAATTGAATAAATAAAAAAAAACTACTAATTTGCAAAACAAATCCTATCGCAAATGGAACTGAAAAATGAAAATGATGAAAGAAATATTACTTTTGGCCAAAAACAGTATTTTTCTGCCACATGGTATACGGCCTGGAAGGGAAATTATGCAAGTTTGGCTTTTACGAAGCTATTTTGATGTTTTTGGACCTGAGAAACGAGTAAAAAATGGTTTTAGCTATTTTTTTAAACAATTAAATAAACATAATTTGGCAATGTAATGAATATTATTTCAACGCGTGTAACGAACGGTCAATTCAAATAGCGCTGCCCGGATGACATTCGGCTCACTGCTGTCATCTGGCTCCTTGGCAACTGTGCTGTCAACAAACCAAACATTTGAATGACCGCGGCTTTTTGTACGTAGCAGTGCGTCCCCATCGCTTGCTGACCCGTTGCGAAGGGTCTCCATAAACAGTGCCTTCTAATTTAGAGCGTATTCGCGATCGATTATATGAGTGGAAAAGTAGCGCAAACATGTCGGAGATAGTATCGTGTGCAAAGGATACACAGCTGCACAGCTTCCCGGGGCTGGAGCAGCTGGCCAGCAGCGCCCATGTCGTTAGCGATGGTTCCTACTGCCATTTCTTCGGCTCCTCCAAGCTGTTTGTCCGGGCCAACAAAGATTGGGGTATCGAGCTGCTGCGGATCAAGCCAGGAACGGACCAGCAGCCGGATGGAGCAGGAAAAACGGGTAGCAGCGGTAGCCGCACGATCGCGAATGTGAAGAAGATCATGATCGACAATCTGTACTGTGTTGCCTGTCCGAAGACGGCTGGCAAGGAGGAGATTGCGATCGGGTTGACTACCGGCACGGTGCGGTTCATGAACTACAAGAAGGCAAACTTCACGAAACGGTTCGACGCCGACCGGATCGCCATCGGAGTAACGTTTATGGACTTTAACGCGACAGACGATTTTTTGGCAGCCGTGTTCGAGAACGGGCTGGTGAATGTGTACGGCATGAAGTCTAACTCTAAGCTGCACACACTCGCATTCGACAAGAAGTAAGTTTATTATGATCGCACAGGAGGTCAATCATCGTTATACATCTGGTTTTCTCCCATCGTCCACAGCACCGTCAAAGCACGATTTCATCCGACGAAACGGTTCTCGATGGCCATAGCGTCGTACAACGGTGCCGTTCTGCTGTACGATACCCAGTCGAAGAAAACGATATTCTCGCAGACTACAGCCCACGCTGCCCCGTGCCGCGATGTGGGAATGGTTGAATCGTATCCCGACTATCTGTTCTCGGTAGGCTATGACAATGTGATTAACATTTTCGACACCAGGAGGAAGGCAACGGCGTCGCAGATCCAATCCAACTATCCTTTCGAATCGCTGGCGATCGCGGAAGATGGTATTCACTTGGCGGTGGGCAATCTGAAGGGCTACGTGTACGGGTACGACCTGCGCAACCTGAAGGACCCGCTAAACATGCAAAAGATTCACCAGAGCTGCGTGAACAGCATTGCATTTGTGCCGCAACCACGTGAAGGATCGAACCGGCGCAGCATGATTGAGCTGGACGAGTCGAAGAAGGTAACGAAAAGTGTGCGTATCAGTGAAGGAGGACAGCTGGACGCGAATCACAAAGAGCAGACAAGTCGTCGTCCCGACCGGCTTACGGTAAACGATCCTCAAACACCGCTCGGAGCAGTGGAACAGCATGACAGCTTCATAGGAGAGATCGATCTGTTTCTACAGCGCCGCGATGCACCGATGGATTGTCTCTCCCGGCTGAGCACGTCATCTCGTTTGAGCACGGACTCGCGCAACAGCATGCAGATGGCGGGCAATAATCTGATGGGCTTTCTGGAGGAACTGTCCGATTGTAACATCGATCCGGAAGCTACCGAATCTCAGACACTACCGGCCGCTGAATCGAACTCGGGTGTGGACGATAGCTTTGTGAACGTGAACCGTTTGCTTAGGCGTGTAAAAGGAGACGTTTCGAGAAGGAAAGCCCACGGTGTAGGCGATAATTTGGAGTACATTCGCGAGGAAGGATCTGAGGTAGGCGACGGAGCGAATGAAGTGTTAACCAGTAGCAATAATCAGCCTGCTGCCACTCCAAGAGTTCTCGCCGAGAGTCAGCAGGGAAACACGTTTGCACCGTTGGGTGAAGGGAAAAAGAGCAACGTTCCCGCCGATGAATCGGAACAGGTCGCTGAGGTAAAATCGGACAAGGAAAATCGCACTCGCCTTTCGACGCTGAAACCGGAGGTATACACATCAACACCGGAAGCATCGACTGTGCACCTTTCCACAGTAAGCACGGTGGAAAAACGGAAAGACTCCACAACGCCCGTCTACAGGGACGGCGAAGAGTCGGCAATGGTTCGGGAAGAGATTGCCGAACTGCGGAAAGCAATGATGGACAAGTTTGAGCAGTGCACGTTGCGCCAGTTGGATGCGGAGCAGGCGATGCAAAGCCACCTGTGGATGTGTATGTACAATCTGTGGCGGGAAACGCAAAGCAAGCTGGAATCGTTGGAACAGTACGTTAGCACCGGACTGGGGCTGCTGTTGCCGAGGGATGAGTTTGCGCAACAGTTTCTCAGCATGCGGGCAGAGAACGAGTCGCTGAGGGCACGTTTGAAACAGCTGGAGGAAGGTGGAAAACATGCGTAGGAGTAAGGAAGGGAAGGTCTCTCCACAAAGTATCCATACCTCTGGTGAGTTAATGAATCTTTTTGCCTTATACTTCATTGTGTTGAAAGGTTTTAGGTATTGAGAATTGTGAATTGTAACATATATTAGTGTCTTACTGTAATATATAAGCTTTACTATAGGTTTCTATGAATTGCAATTGAAGATTTCTGATGCATGAAACGATTATATTTGTTGGAAAGAAGCCCATTTTTTATACATTACTATCGGCCGTCTTCGGCTCCGAATCGGAATTCGCACTGTCTCTGAAAATGATACTCGATTCTTGGCGAGCCGGTCGGTCGTGCTTAACATCTCGTTGTAGCCGTTTCTTCAACATATCTAACTGGCGCGCACTGCACAGTGGCGTGTCGACCTGCTCTATCTCATGCATGCGCTCGTTTACTGCCACATACGACTGCTTTCGTGCGTCATACTCCACAATGTCACGGAACCGATGGCCCCAGCATATTTCCGACGGTACGTAGGAGGTGCGCGCCTGATTAATCTGCCCCGTCGTCATCGTGCCGCCCGTAATCGTTATCACAATTTCCAGCTTGCGCTCGAGCAGGTCCGCCGCGGACACATCATACAGCGGGCTATCGCGATCGATCACATGACAAGCGGTAACGGGCCAAAGCAACACCAACCGTCCATCGTTCTCCAGCTTCAGGTAGGATTCGTTCTTCTCGATCTCCTCTCCCTCGGCGGTGCGTCTCGATGCGAGCAGGACGGCCGTCACCTTGGTCTCGATGGCATGCTGCCACTTCCGGTCGCAGATACGAAACACGAAGCACAGCTGCCCATCCCGCTGACAGATCACGGCCCGTCGGCTGAACTTCATTTCGGAGATTTTCTGCGGCGGACGGACCAACTTCGCGTACACCACCCCGAGTATGGCACCGTCGATTAGCAGCCCCACGATCAGCTGGATGGTGAGCAGTCCGAACGATTCTGGACATTCCTCGGTCGGTACCTTTTCGCCGTATCCGGTAGATATTTGCGTTTCCATGCTGAACAGCACGAACCCGATAAAGTTGGTGGCTCCCTGCACGCACGGCATAACGCCATCGCCCAACCGTTCCCCGGTGGCTGAATCCTGAATCAGATCACCGTGAGCGTAGGAAAGAATGTACCACAGGCCGGCAAAGAACACCCAGCTGCCGACGTAGCTGGCGACAAATACGAACAGAACGTAACGCCATTGCTCTTCCACCTGCCGGGAGTAAGGCAGAAATGCTCGTTACATGGCAACTTCCCGTTACAAATTGGCGCCTTTCCCACTCTCCCACTTACCAGTGTTGTTACCAGATCTTTCACGAAGCGAATCGACCTTTGGGGAAGATTGTAAATACGCACATTTCGTTCGCCAATTTTGTTCACCACACGTGTGTCGAGCGTTAGCCGATCTTGCGAACCAGAATCACTACTTTTCGGTCTCTTTCTGAGACCTTCTTGTGCACTGGAGGAATCCATTGTACTGCTTCGTTTCTGCGATCGTACGCACTGATATGCCAGATATTCCCAGCTTCCTCCTGGAGGATAGAGCGCCGATGTTGTCCGTGATGATGTGATAAGATATCGCTAATGTGTGGCCACTAACGGAGGTGTTCGCTTGATGGGTTAAATTAAAGACGCAGCAAGCGGCACGGACTGGACGGATAAGAATTAAGCCAATTGCAAACAGACGCACGATGGTGCGCGAAAGGGTGGGTGGGTGGGTGGTTGGATGGATGGTTAGGAAGAGCAAGGTTAGAGATCATGATGAATCGTCCAGTGCGATCGAGTCTCTAATCTTGTTCATCGTACTAAACGGATTTTGGATTCTTGCTGCGTTTGATGCATAATTTATTTGTTTAGATCTAAATTTCACTAAGACTATAATGGAATACTGACAATTTTGTGAGCAGAATACTTCTTTCCCGCAATCTACATGTGTAAGTTAAGTTGCAGTTGTTTCCTTTGAGTCGTTACGGTTACCAGCGTCAACGGACACCGGTGGTTCAATCAATGTTCCGTGCTCAATGGGAACGGCAACAGGTTGGCTATCCTTGGGCGAATCGTCGTACATTTGTTTGCCATTCTCCATCGTTTGCTCCTCTTCTTCTTCTGCTTCGGAGTAGATTTCGTTGAATCTCACAAACGAGCTGGGATTGCTGCGCAGTCTAGAATGTATTTTTGAGCGGAAAGATGCCTGCAATTGAAATAGAAAACGGATTTGGCAATATAGCAACGGTGGAAGCTTGGTTACTTCTAATGTTCGTTGATCAACCTACACCTAGCCTGCTGTCATCGTCTGCAGAAGGATAATCATCGGCACCATGATGGTGCTCGTTTTGCAGCTCATCGAACACCTCCTCCAGCTGGCGTGCACTGCAGAGCGGTGTGTCGACCTCCTCCAGCAGATCGAGCTGCTCGTTCATCGCCACATAACACTCTCGCTTCGGATCGTACTCGATGATGTTCTGAAACCGATGTCCCCACAGAATTTCCACCGGTATGTAGGAGGTGCGGGCCTGCGTGCTCTGCCCCGTAGTCATCGTACTGCCCGTCATTGTGATCACGATTTCGAACCGCCGGTCAAGCAGATCCGCCGCCGAAGTGTCGTACAGCGGGCTGTACCGATCGATCACGTGACAGACGGTGATGGGCCACAGGGGTAAGACACGCCCGTTGTTTTGCAGTCGGAGGCATGTTTCGTAGCGTTCGATCACGTTCGAACCAGCGTGGCGCTTTGGTTCGAGCATGGTGGCCGTTATTTGCGTCCCTATCACGTGCTGCTGCTTGTGGTCACACACACGAAACACGAGGCACAACCGACCATCGCGCATACAGATCACGGCCCGCTTGCTAAACTTCATCTCACACGATCGCTTCGGAAGGCGAATCATTTTCGCGTACACAACACCCACCATCGCGCCTCCGATCACGAGTCCGAAGACGATCTGTATTAGCAGTAGAAAGAACGCTTCCGGACACTCCTCGGTTGGGACGATCACACCGTACCCGGTGGACACTTGCGTTTCCACACTGAACAGGAGAAAGCCTGTAAAGCTGGTCGTTCCTTCGACGCACGGTTTGTTGCCATCGCCGAGCCGTTCGCCCGTGGTGGGATCCTTGAGCAGGTCACCGTGCGCGTACGCGATTAGATACCACAGGACCGCGAAGAAGATCCAACTCGCAACGAAGCTCAGCACAAACAGCATCAGCGTGTAGCGCCATTGTTCGTCCACCTTCGGGGAGAAAGTAGATTGAGAAATGATTATTAATTTCGCCACTGCAGCAGTAGCTGTGAATCCCCCTTGCATGATCGTACCAACGTGGTGGCAATGTCGCGCACGTATCGAAGCGACCGTTGCGGCAGATGGGCCAGATGAACGTTTCCTTCGCCCTTTTTGTTGATGACACGTCGCGCCTTTATTGCTCTGGTTCCCTGATGCTGAGGATCTCGTCGCATCCGAAGACTCTGCAGACTGCGGGCACTTCGTATCGTGATTGGAAACTTTGGTTCCGTGTCTGTAGATTAGATAGGTGTAGGAGTCGAAAAGATCGTTCGTTTTGTGGCACACGAAGCTACAACACCGCAAATACCTGTTTCCGCATTGAGCATCGATGCAGGCTGATCCGAATTGCTGAAGGCATCTTCCGTCCCGAGATCGTTAATGATGTGATGTTGTTTTCGATCGATTTCCGACTCCGAACTCGTATCGTCTTCTATCCTATCGAGACAAACCAAACACGCTATTGATAAGACCCGTCCACTAGTGGGTGCGATAAGAGAAATGTTTGAAAACAGTTCGTCCGAACGCATGTGGTCCATGTGATGGGATAAGATTCGTGTGCCCCCCTCCCGCCTCACTTCCTCTCCTCTTACCATAATCTATTTCGATCGAAGGCCGGTCGACGTATGTGATAAGGACTACCGGGCGCTGACCAGGAATATCGCTCCTTATCGTAGTCCACAATCTTGATCGGTCTGGAGAATCGATATTCGATGTGTTGCTGATGTTCCTGTGCTTTGAGCCAGTTTTTTCGCGCAGAATACGGACTTCCGGTGAGCGAATCCAGACTGCTGCGGAGTGATGATAAAGAAAATGCCAGTTTATAACACAATTCTTCTTCCGAACTGAAACAGTGTCATTCAAGAAGCTGTAAAAATGAGCAAGTACTTACTCGAGGCTCATTGTTAACTGATTGAGGATGGTCACAAAATATGGCTAGTAAGTAGTAGGTCACTAAAATTCGAGACAGACGGCAAAGAGAGCAGTACCGCGCGCGTGCAGTTCGCTTTACAATGTGATGGCAATTATCAGTAGAAATAGATGGGGAGTGAAATCGATGCGCTAGCAGCACCCCTTCTGCCAATTTCGATAGTTGATAAGATAGGCGATTGCCTTTTGTTTTGCTGTGATTCATAGCGAACGTGCGAATTTGAGGGTGTGAGTGTGGTTTTAAATGAGATGCAATAACATTCTAATTATTGGAAGTAGCAGACTAACAATCAAAGGGAAAGGAAGATACAAATCATTGTTTCATCCAAAATTCAAAATTCAAATTGTTCACGCGCGCAAAGAAATCGTTTGATACGAACTGTCAGTGGGGCTGGTGTTATTTGTGTCATAACCTGTCAATCTGGATCTATCCGCACAGTGGGACGCTACCTGCGGAGCAGCAACATTAATTTGTTATTTATCGCACAATCGATCAAAGAAATGTAGTACAAATAATGCGATTTTTTATTAAATAAATCAAGACACAGTCTGAAAATAAGAAAACTTTCTAGACCGCATTAAAAAGTCCTTGAACTTGAGCCCAAACAGCACCCGCAGTGCTGTCAAGCACCGCGAAGGTGTGCGAGAGTGTGTGCGCGTGAATGTGTGCGTTTCCCGTAAACACACGGAGAAAAAGAAGCTAACACCATTTTGACAGATCGCCTGTATTTAGCGAGAAAAGTTGGTTTTTGCTCTACGCACAGAAACGCAAGTACGAAATCGTGTGCTGTGTATACCTCTCGCTTCCCTAAAGAAAAGTGCTTTTCCATCGAGTGCAAGCGGGCGGATCGAAAGATAAACGTGATCCTACGGTACGCGAACAGTACAGTTCGTAGGGCGCTTTAGGCGGGTCTCCGGTTGTGGGCAGAATTTGTGGCGGTACACACCGTTCTGTTGTAGCGCACCTCGCGGGCGTTGTTGGGGTGAAAAGTTTGTGTTTGCTTACCTTCGATATTGTGCTGCAACGCGTATTATCAACCCCAGTTCAACGTAGAAAGAGGTGCTCCTTCGGGAGGCAAGTCGTACACTGTGGTAAAGCTCCTGCTTGGTAGTGGTAGAAACCGCGCTGCTAGTAGTGTTGTGTTGAGCCCAGCGTGTGGGATGCTGGCATCGCAACGAGTCGTGTTTATGTTGTGTTTCCCACGTTCCTTCAAGCCGTATAGTCAGTGGTACTGTCTGGCAGCAAAGTGGTCTAGATCGCTTGAGGCAGTGTATTTTCGGTGAAATATTTAAAGCATAACCACGTTCAGTGATGTAGCATAGGTAGCCGCAGGTGCAGCATCCTTGGCTAAGTTATTTATCTATCTCTCTCTCTGGTAACCAGCAAACAGTGTAGACGTGATAGAACACAGCAAGTGTGACGAAAAAGTGTTAAAATTGGTAATATTTTCAAACTCATCATACCGATGGCGTCTCCTGCCAGGGAAGAGCACGTTTCCCAGGCAGAACGTAGCGTGTGATCAAACGCGTTTGTGTGTTGTGTTGTAGAGGGGAGGCTGGTCAACAGCAGCAGCAGCAGCAGCAGCAGCAGCGGCAAAATGTCAACGAAAACAACCACAACCACCACCACCACATCGACTGGCCGTAGTAGCAGTAGCAGCGGCGGCAGTTCCGGCGAGTTCGATGTTGCCTCGTTCGAGAAACGGCTGCGTGACCTGAAGGATACGCAGGACAGCATTCAGCATCTGTCGAGCTGGTGTTTATCGAGGCGAGCTCACCACAAAAAGATCGTCAGTAGCTGGCTGAATGTGCTGAAGCAAGGTAGGTGAATTGTGAAATGGATGGGATGATGATTGTTTCTGTGCAAATTTAACAAAAGCATTGTTTTCTCTATTGCAGTGAAAATCGAAAGCAGATTAACGTTGTTCCATCTGGCCAACGATGTGATACAGAACAGTAAGCGCAAAAACTACGAGTACGTCGACAGCTGGGGAACGTACCTGCAGAAAGCGACCACGCTGGTGCGGGACGAAAAGGTGAAGCACAAGATTTTGCGCATCTTCAAAATCTGGGAAGAGCGGGAAATCTACAACGAGGAGTTTTTGGCCGATCTGAACGGGCTGCTAAGCGTGACGACGTCGTCCGCCAAGAAACTCCAACAGCAGCAACAACAGCAACAGCAACAACAGCAACAACAACAGCCGCAGCAGCTACAGCAGCCGCAGCAGCAACAACAAAATGCCCTCGGCTCGAACCAAAGCGGCGCAACGCTCGCCACCGGGCCGACGAAGCTTACGGAGACGAAATCGGTCGTTAATGCGAACAGCACCCAGCTGGACGTGGACGACTATCAGGCCACCCATCTGGTGGCGATCGTGCGCGAATGTGTCAAACACCAGAGCGACACCGATCAGACGTTCAAGGGACTGAACAAGAAGCCGCACGTCGATGTGGAGGTGGTAATGAACTCGATCAAGGGCAAGGATCGCAAGCGGGTGGAAGCGGTCGAGCTTGAGATCGACGATCATCTCTCACAGTACGAGAACGTGGTGGATGTGCTGAAGACGGAGCAAAAATCACGCCAAGAGCTGCTGACCGTGCTGGAGCAGGCGCGACTGTTCTACGAGAACCAGCGCACGGAGGTGAAAGTCGTGGTGAATGTAAGTGAATCTTACGGGGTTTTTTTTTATGAATTCATCGCCACCATATGATCATTTTGGGAAAAAAATATTTGTTTCAGGCATACCGCAACTTTGGTAACCGGCTCAAAAGCATGAAGAAGAAGCTGGACGAACTGACGGTAAGCTTGCCGAGTCCGATCCCATCGCCGGACATCAATGCACCGTCGCCGGTACCGTCGGATGGTGACAACATTCTGCCGAACGAGGACAACTACTTCCCCATGATACAGCACCAGGGCAGCTACATGGGCGGTGGACCACTTTCGTTCGACATCAATGACTTCGGTCGCAGTAACTCACCGATGGTTATGAACAGAGGTAAGTGGTGGTCGGCGTGCTGCGCTGTGTGTGTGGGGCTTCGATCGTAGATGCATGCAGCTGGTGGGATGCGGCCGGATACATTTTCATTTCTACCAGAACATTATCATTCTTATTTTGTCGGTGCTATTATTTGGGAATTTGGTTTTCGAGTAAAAGATCTTATGCGTTGTTCGGACATTACACAGTAGATTAGTTTGAAAAGCTTGTTTGTTTCTTCTTCTTTTGGTGAATTTGGTCACGTTTATAACACGAACGATAAAAGCACACTGTAGTGAAAGTTGCACACTGTAGGGCAGGAATATTTGTTTGTATGTTTGTTTTTTTTTGGCACACGCAAAACGGCCCCGTGCGCGCTCATGATGTCGTGTTACTTTCATGTTTCTGTATTCCCCTACTTTTCCCCGTTCTTCTTCTTCTTCTACTTCTGTCTGACTACTACTAAAAACCAAAACACACAATGCGGCTTGGCCCGGATTTGCACGGTGATCCGGCAGTACAACCGATACAAGTGATAAATTCGCGTAAGGAACAATCGGAAGGGGTGAACGATTTCCTGAAGACTTTTTTCCCCGATCCATCAGGTTACCATCCAGGGCCGCCGGTGAACGCGTCGAACATGCCGACGGGTGTGAGTGGTGGTGGTGGCGGCGGAAGCGGTGGTGTCGTACCAGGATCCCAGCCACCTCCCGGCATCGTCCCACACCCGTACGGTGGAGGTAGTGGAGGTGGTGGTGGAGGCGGTGGTGGTGGTTTTATAAATCCTTGGACCACCTCAACCCCCCGTGGCCCACCACCGGGCAGAGGGAATAATGGTGGATACGCTGGCAATAATAGGCCCCCGCTACCGTACGGTGGTCCACCGATGCTGCAGGACTATGGGGCACCGCAGCAGCCGCCGGGGCGCAATGCGGGACCGGTCGCACAGCCCCTGCAGCCGCCACCAATGCCGCCAATCAATCTGGACGCATCGGACGAGTATAATTCGACCTGGAACATGTCCATGACGTGGGACGGGACTCATGTAAGTAAATTGATGAGCTGTGTGTGTGTGTGTGTGTGAGGTTTCATGACGGTGTACTGATGCAATGTTTTGTCTTTTCTCCACTTGCAGGACTCATCCGGCTTCCAAAGTTTGGAAGCGCCGGTCTCTCCGTCCCATTACGATCGCAAGGGTGGCATGCTGCTGGATTACGGCGACGGCAGCAGTGGTGACGGTGGGCTTATGCAGGACGTGGACCATCGACAAATGTCGGGTAATCTGTCGATGCCTTCGTTCCTGAAGGAAAAGGGCCGCTTGGCTGACGTTGACCATCGGAATCTAATCTCACTTACCGGATCGCCCGGAGGTCCGCCGCAGCTGAAGGACTTGCACGAGCTGGACGCACTGGACGACAGTTCGTCCTCGAGCAGCATGCCGATGGCGTCCGGTATGCGTGGAGGCATGCATAAACGCAAGCCGGCTCCCCAACCAGTACCTGCTCCTCCTACGGTGCCATCGAACGATTCGGACAGGGGTGGTGGTAGAGGGTCTGTTTGGGCGGCGCACGGCAACGTTTTCCCCGTACCGACCAACGACGTCGACCTAAGGCTAATGGCTCCGTCCGGTGCATCGTCATCGTATGGGGTACAGGCGTCAAATTCGGCCCTGACTGTGGTTCCGACAACGGACGGCAGTTCGGAGGCGGTGTCGAACGATGCAGGGGACGAATCAAATGATCTGGATATGAGGATACAATCGCTGGAGAAGGCGATCGCAGCACAAATAGCGAGCAGTGGCAATCACAGCACGGTTCCACCCCTGTCCCTGGACAAGCTCGATGATGCGGATGGGGGGTCGGATCTGTTGGAAGGTGGTTCGGCACACGATGGCGAAGAGAATGAGGATAGCGTACACTCGGTCGAAGGCGCAGCGGAAGGTGACGGTGAACTGAACCTACCGACGCTGCAAACTCCGGTCTCGCTGCTGGAGATTGACAGCTTTTTGGTAGGTAGCGAAATGCTTTGCAGGTGGAAAATGAATGATAATGGGTCACACTTGTTTTGTTCTTCTAACGATGTAGCAAAACTTTGAACGGGAAAACTTTGACGATTTTACCAAACCACCGGCCTTGCTGATGAGCAACCAGACCGAATCGTCCCAATCACCGCCAGCTACCTCAGGTAATTCATAGTTGTACCGTAGGATTGAAATAGAAATGATTGTATGCGTTGCGAAAGTGGTTTTTGTACCCATTGAATTATGCTAAAACACTTGGTGCTATTGTGTGTTGGGTCTCAACATTATACATTTAACAGACCGTTCCGTTCCGGCGACGGGAGAATCGAAGCGAAATCCTTCCGATAATACGGAGAGCGTCGACATGGATGTGTCTGAGGAAGAGGAGGAAGACGAGCCAGTGGAACAAGATGAGAGCAAACGTTCACCATCACGATCGTCAGGTAAGCAAGCAGCAGGAAGGTGTATTTGGTGGCGTTCGTCGTTCGAAAAGGTCGATTGGACCGATTTTCCCAATGATTATATGGAATGCTATATTGGCATGTTTACACTTGCCTCCCTTTTTTTCCACCCGATATCCGTTGCACAATTTGTATCTTGCAGCTGCGTTTCATCATGGCGCGGACGCGGAGAATAGTAGTGAGGCTCCGGCAAAGGACGAAGGACAGACTAGCGACAGCTCGCTGGTGCGACTGTCGCTGAACAACGGCATTGGTGGCAGCAACAACAACAGCAGCACGGGAGGAGCTAACAATCCGACGCCACCGTTGCATCAGCGGCCCCCATTGCTACCGGATCCGACGTTCCCGCACGGCGCTGGTCCTAAATGGGATCTGCCGCCACCGAACCTGATGAGTTTGCCGATGCTGGGCAACTTTAATGCGGTCCTACCGCCACCACCGACGCCTGGTGCGCTGGTGGGAAAGCTAACGCAGCCACCGCCGACGGCCGGTGGTGCTATTTGGGCCGATCAGCCACCGCCAGTCGGAGGAGGCGATGGTCCTCCGAGCCTATTTGGCACACCGAACCGTCCTCCACCGCCGCTTCCGTTCGGTTCGGGTGGCCCGAAAGGCATCGGTAACAACAGCTACCATCGCGGTGGAGGTGGTACGCCACGTGGTGGCGGCCGCGGCCATAATCGACCACCCTACTTTCGCGGTGGTGGAGCGGGTGGTATGCGGCCAAACATGATGCCGGGTGGGGGAATGATGATGGGTGGCCCGGGCGGAAGTCCATTCGCTGGACCGATCGTTGGTGGCACTGGTGGATCGCCGGGAATGCGCGGTGGCTATCATCGGGGTGGTGGTGGTGGTGGTAACAAATTCCGCGGCGGAGGTGGTGGAGGCAACAATCGAACCGGCTGGTAACGAGGCTAGGGTATGCGCGATTGTCGATAGTGTTAAGACGCAGACGATAGTTAGTGTTGATCGATGGGGATGGCAGCACCGGTAACATAGGAAGAAGGTATGCGTTCGCATGCGGATACCAAGAAGAGAGCCGTCTAATGTTTAAGTGTTGACCGAAGCGTGGATAATACGTAGTAGAGTTAGTAGGTAAAGCGCAAGGGGAGGCATAATTCTACCGAATAGAAAATGTTACAGGACGATGGCACTGCGTGCTAATTCGATCGAAGTGCAGGATTGTATATACATACAGTAGCGTATAGAAAATGTACTATATAGCAGAAACACTTATCGCACTTATCGAAACCCCCAAAAACAGGAAATAGCACAGGAAAGAAGAATCTGTAAAGCAACAAACAATTGACGTCAGATGATCTTGTTTCCTCGCGCCGGTCAAAACGGGGACAAATGCAGACGACACACTGGATTGCCACAGAAAATGGGTGGAAGTTATAGTTTGCTGCTGGAGATCTATAGTTCGTCACAAGCGCGGTACTACGCTGTGCTGCTGATGGTCGGATGTGGGATAAGCCAATGGCAGCAATGCGCGATCACAGAACACCGATGCAACATTTGATGAAACGGGCATTCAAGAGATACCTAATGAAGAAGCGATTTACGTTTTGTCTTCTAGAGAGCGGCTGTTTGTTGTCAGTCAGTCCCTTACTCTTATCCTTTGTAGCTAGCATACTTCTAGCGCTACTTGAGTATTTGCATTCTGAAGCGCGTTCTACGGCAAGCCAGTAGCATACATTTGCATTTGGGTATGCAACCACGATACACTATTACTACTCTTCATAATCAATCACAATCTCCTTCTGCGCGTGTGTGTTTGTATGTACTATTTTCGCACGTTTCCTGTGAATAACAAGTACTGTAAAGCTTACCTTGGGGGAGCTTTTACAACTTTTTCATAAATATATCACTAACAAACGAACATATAAAGAGTTATTACAGCGGCTAGTAGACCGAAACAATATACCAGCATCGTTAAAAAAACACACACACACATAAAACAGGGGCATGAGTTAAAACGTGAGAAACGAAATAAAACCACAACATGCTGTAAAAGGGTTATAAAATACCATACCATGTGGGTGTATGTGTGTGTATGTGTGAGTTTAAAATACATCTCTGTAGGGTTTGTAAGAATGTAGGAAACAATACAAAACAAAACAAAGAACTGTATTGCTTGTTTCTTTTAACTGGACCCGTTTTATCTCTCTGCCCTTCCTGTGGAACCTTACTACTACTAGTACTACACCTACTACTACTACTACTACTGCTAGACACTATAGATGTTTTACAAGTGTTTGAAAGATAGAAATAAATTAAAATGTGTTTAATTCGTGAACCGATGGCGGTGACTGACTGTTTGCCGGTGACTGTGCGACACTCCGTCGCCTATGTATGGACGATTGAAGGTGTTGTTATTTTTTTGGTTGTGTTTGTTTCTTCTATTAAGTACTTTTGATTTGCTTTTTGTATGTGTTGTTGCGTTTTATGAGAACGATATGTACCAATGCAATATTGTTTTGATGAAAGATTATTTCTTTTAATTAGTGCATGGCATGAAGCCGTACGATGCTTTTGTTGTATTGACAGTTTTGAATTATTTAAATAGTTTTTGTGCAGTGTTTTGGGTTTAATCATCATTAAACCAATGGTCTTTGTACGTTCATACAGCACAAAAAGTGTGTCAGCTTTTATTATCCATTGCTCAGACTTTGTAATGAAGAGAAACAATGTACCATTTGTTTAGTATTCAATGACTAGTACCTGTTTTGTGACGATTGACTTTGAATACTCATACATATGTTTCATTTTTATCATATGATAACATGATATGTTTCATCTTTCATTTCCATATGGATAGGTCATGTGTGTGGGTTTGCAATAATATCATATTTGATTTAAAGTTAGAGATGAATTTCCTCATGAAATAAACTCTTTTAATATTGTGGGTCTATTTGTTCGTTTGTTAGAGTAATTAAAGATTTTTTAAAAAGAAAACAATTTCATTTAATTATCTGTGCATAATTGCGTGTTACTGTATCGTTCGCTGTTACCTATTGCTACCACACCGTCCGCTAACTCGCCGCCCGTCCCCGTAGTGACCAAGATTGAACTGACGAAAAAAAAAAAGGAAAAACACACATAATCGCATGCACAGCAAACCTTCCCACAGCAAGCCGCTGTTTGGCGGTGATCGATCTCCTAGGATTAATAGTTTTCTGTGCTGCCCGAGATAGTCTGCCCCTTATTCCCTATGCTCTCACCCCCCCCCACCACAGAGCTGTTGGTGGGAGAGGTATAACTCATTGCATTGTAGATATATCCTTTTTTGTTAGTACCATTTTGAACGTTAATCATCAAATGAGTAGGCGAGGAACGAGATTCATTTGGGCGACAAACAGGAACTTTATTGTACAAAAGCAAAGAATACACGCGTAGTGACGCGGGGAAGGTCCCATTTAGGTATTAAATCATAACAAAACGGTACTAGTGATAGTCGTCAGGAATAGCTTTAGGCAGACGGCGTTTGATAGGAGAGCGTTGGAGGATTTGTTTTGTTTGGTAAGGTGGACAGATACGTACAGAAGCTGTAAATAGCCCACGCACACGCGGCTGGGATGAAAGAAGAGCTGCCGGAAGGCTAGCAAGATCGGTGCGAAGAACAGTGGTGGATCCATCCGACAAACGAGGCTGAAAATCAGCGTACAATCGAATACAATACAAGCTCAGTTTGTAAAATGATGTAAAGCGATGAGGTTGTTTGCTACATCCGAACAGGGTCTACGTGTGTACAGTTTGAGCATTTACATGTAAAACACTCGCACTATTCGCACAACGTTTAAGCAGCGTGAGACAGACAGACAGACTCAGACAGGCTTTCAGGACATTGACAGCATCCCTTTGGGAAGGCGAAATGGTTGGTCTCCGGTCAAAGGAGGCTTTTATTATCGAATCGAGCACGAATTTCATAGTGAAAATCGGCTGATGGGGAGAGCGCGGCAGGCATATCGAAAGCGCCGCCCATCCTGAGTGGGGGAATATAATTGGAAACATAATACAGTGATTGACACGGTAATGATTGGTTCAAGGTCTAAGGGGGTGGGGAGGGGGGGACCTCCCTTCTGATGACGTAGTGAAGGGAATTCGGCAAACTGCCGCTGCGTTGTGGCCGGTGTTTTGTTCCATCTCTCGCGCGCGCACACCGAGATAACGCGTGCAACCCGAGATTTGACGACCCCCCCTCCCCTCCCTGGTTGGCGGTTGTGGTTGTGTGTGTGTGTGTGTGTGTGTGTGTGTGTGTGTGTGTGTGTGTGTGTGTGTGTGTGGTGTGTGTGTGTGTGTGTGTGTGTGTGTGTGTGGTGTGTGTGTGTGTGTGTGTGTGTGTGTGTGTGTGTGTGTGTGTGTGTGTGTGTGGTGTGTGTGGTGTGTGTGTGTGTGTGTGTGTGGTGTGTGTGTGGTGTGTGTGTTGTGTGTGTGTGTGTGGTGTGTGTGTGTGTGTGTGTGTGTGTGTGTGTGTGTGTGTGTGTGGTGTGTGTGTGTGTGGTGTGTGTGTGGTGTGTGTGTGTGTGTGTGTGTGTGTGTGTGTGTGTGTGTGTGTGTGTGTGTGTGTGTGTGTGTGTGTGTGTGTGTGTGTGTGTGTGTGTGTGTGTGTGTGTGTGTGGTGTGTGTGTGTGTGTGTGTGTGTGTGTGTGTGTGTGTGTGTGTGTGTGTGTGGTGTGTGTGTGTGTGTGTGTGTGTGGTGTGTGTGTGTGTGTGTGTGTGTGTGTGTGTGTGTGTGTGTGTGTGTGTGTGTGGTGTGTGTGTGTGGTGTGTGTGTGTGTGTGTGTGTGTGTGTGTGTGTGTGTGTGTGTGTGTGTGTGTGTGGTGTGTGGTGTGTGTGTGTGTGTGTGTGTGTGTGGTGTGTGTGTGTGTGTGTGTGTGTGTGTGTGTGTGTGTGTGTGTGTGTGTGTGTGTGTGTGTGTGTGTGTGTGTGTGTGTGTGTGTGTGTGTGTGTGTGTGTGTGTGTGCTGTCTTGAAGTGTCCTTTCCGTCGCCGTGCTTTGATGTTAACAGGAACAGGATGGATGGATCGTAAAGTAATTATTTAATAATTCCCTCCCGAAAATCTCGTGTTTTGGGCGTGATTTTGGGGTGTGTGGTGACGAAACTGGCCCAGCAGGCAGCTTTAGTTTGAAAGGAGCACAGCACAAAGCGGCCTGAATGTGGCTAATAATGATAGGTTAGTGTCACGAAATCCGATTAATTTTCCTGTGTACTAAGAACTCTGTAATATCTCGCTGGTTGTTGCCGCTACTAGCCTTCTGTACTTACTCTTGCACACATTACTAATGATTCATGGTTGTTTTCTTTTTTAGATTCCAGCCTGCAAAACCTGCCGGCGTTGTTGCAATGTGTCGTGTGAAAGTGGACGGCTACTAAGCAAGAACCAACCGTGTGACCATGCGTGTTTTAATGAGCTTGGAATTATTTATGAATCGCTCGGTGCTGTACGACTGGCCTGGCGAAACCCGGTCACACGGAGGAAACCCGTCGCGGCTGCTGCTGCCAGTGCTGGTGGGTGTTCGCGTTTCCGCCCGACGTGACGTTCGAGGACATGTTGCAGGAGATTTACGAGTCTATTAAACAGAACTCTGGGACGTGTGTGAAAGTTAATGCACTCTAGTACTGTTGTGGGAAATTGGAAAACCATCCCCCATCTCCTCGGGAATGAAATTAATGTTCACCCCATTTGGGAGTAAGTGGGAAGAGCCCTGTGTGCGAAGGGGGGGGGGGGGGGGGGAGCGTTATCAGCGCGCACAGATAGCAATGAACTGCATGGTTTTGGTGATTGTTTTTGCAACACAGCAACTTAAAGATGTTGTTGCAGCTACCACGATTATCCAAACTATTTGGAGAACTGCATTCAGAATCGTTTTCATTCGAAGTTACCACATACCTCCAAGGGGATTGAAAAGTAATTAATTATCTCTGGCTTTTTCCTCGTCCCACAGTCTGCATTTACATCTGCATCGACAAAACGGTTCGATAATTGTATGCGTCCCCGCCGACCTTTTCTTCGCAATTTTGTTATTGTTTGCCTGGTAATTTGGCTTCATTTTTGCACCCATTAATTGGACAATTATGTCCTTCGTGGAAAATCACACTTAATGAATGGTCTGATTCGTTTGGTTCGGATTTAAATGAGTTAAATGTGTGCGTCGTTTGTGCACTTTCTCTATACAATTGTGTTTGAATTGGAAACAATACGGTCCACGTTGCGTGTACCAATCAAATAGCGATAGCAAATAGATTTAATATCAAACCCGGACGGACGGGTCGGGTGGATTATTCGGAACAAATATAGATGCGCATGTCACTCCCAGGGGCAACCGTGCACCGTCTTTCGCACCTGCATTGTGACCCACGCGTGTGTGACGGAACTTATTGCAAAAAGGGCACGGATTGTCAGTTCGATTTAGAAAATGGCAATTTAAACCAATCCACAACAGTGTGGGGATCAGTTACAGCAACTATTGCACTGCTGACACTGCAGCTGCACTGGTCAGTTGCGGCGCTGGGCTTGTGGTGCTAAAAGAAGGGGTTTGTTTTATTATTTTTACACCATTCTTCCGCACCACAGTTCCGAAGTGAGACGATGCACAAGGTGAGAGAAGGGTTGATACAGGATTTAGTTCAGCTTCAGCTGGTGGCTGTTGATCCTGCAAGCGTCAGTCGTTTTTCCACCCCAGCATGGTACCAGCACCAGTGGGTCACGGACGATTAGGTTGGTCGCTTATCAAAATGTTCCCGGCTTGACATTTTTCTCGTTTGCTGTGTAATTTCAGCCACTACTAATCGCCTCCTTCTGGCTGGCGTTGTAGCGGTAGGAGTCCTGGCAGCTCATTTCACCCATGAACCCCCCTGATGGACTCTTTCTTTGGCTTTTTTGCCATCTTTTCTCTTCATCCCACGGATGCTTCCCCTGTTCGGTGATGGGGCTTTGGCTTTCATCTTGCAAAAATGTCAGAAAAAGTTAGAAACACACACACCAAGCTGGTGGTGGTGGTTTCTGGTCGACTTCGCCTGTTGAATGGAACTCAGCACGCGATCTGTCGCAGTTTGAAGAGTATCCAACAGTGTTTGACCGATACACCGTCATCGGGTGATGGTGGTTGTAATCCCCTGCAAAGACCACAGCACGTGATCTGTGATGATGAGTACATGAATGACAGCATCAATGGTGGCGGCCAATCGCTCCCCTGTCGTAGGGATGAATCAGGGAAGGGAGGGAAATATTTCGTATAAATAGCTTAATTATTTCTGCAGGAAAGGAATGTGGGGGAAGGTAACGCATCTTGGGACGCATAGTTGAAGTTTCATGTCGTTACAGCCACAGTAGGATTCAGTTGATTGGTTTTTGTTGTGTGTGTACGCGTCTTTAAGGAGCGTTTCTTTAACGGCTGCAAACAGCTTGATGTTTGTTGATTGGCCATACATTTGAAAGATACAATACGTTTGTTGTTAAACGAGTAAATTGGGAACAATGTAGATACAAACCATGCTTAAAGTCTCGAAAATTGTGAAGGATCTTATGATACAAACCACGGATAGAGCTCGTCTCCACCGTTACTTCATATTGAATATCATTATGCTTTGAATTTATGCTTGTAGAATAGTTTGAAGCATGACGTTGGCTGAGACTTATTATGACGCATCTACTATGGAAGCAGTCCGCACTCCAATTCAATCGTCACATGTAAAAAGTCGAGCAGCGTACGAAACAACTTGCAAGTAAGTTACTTTCCCGTCATCGTATCACCCGTCCGTTTTTTGCTACGCTATCAGCATAAAGATGTATGTTACACCCGCTAGATGAAGGCGACATCATCTCATATGTATAACACGATTAAAAATGCAATTGTGAAAACAGAAAGAAGTTTTCCCTTCTGCTCCTTCCCGAACAAAATGAATAGAGATGACGATGGCGCGGTTTTTTACATCACAACCACGTGACTCAACTTTGCGCGCCTGAAAAGTGTAAACTTTGACGCGTATTTTAAGTGCAGAATCAACGGTGAAAGTGCTGATGCCATTATTTATTAGACTAGCAGTAGTTATACGTTATATTATATGAAAAGCAACTCTCAAAATATCGCCCTCAACGAGCCAGCAACGAGCTGATCAATAATCGGTGAATTCGATTCCTTTCCAGGGCGCAAAGTTCCTAACATATGGAAATTCAAACATGGGCCAGACTCTTGCATACACACACACACACACACACACACACACACACACACACACACACAAGACTTTATGATTCAAGGCATGTTAAAAATATCGCTTTATTAGGCGGCAAGGCACACTAACTTACGATCATAACCAAATCGATGGCCACAGTCGTCGCGTCACACGAGACCAGGGAGTGGAGAGGCCTGGGGTGGGCGCTTTTTCGTGAAGTTCCCTTGAATGGTTAGCGCTAGCGTGCGATCCGATAGCAAGGAAGAGGCAGTAAAATGTATTGAAGTGCAGCGGCATCAGCTTACGCTGTCGCAGTCCCAGACACAGGCACAATGCCGAACACAACGGGGGGGAAGAAGAACGAACACCGTACGACGTGATGTGATACTTTATCGCTAACGTCCAGCCGACACAGCCCTACTACCCAAGGCTCACAGGGCTAGCGTGTACGATGATCCTAGTTCGGGATGGGCGCTGTAGGCTGGGGGGGAGCAACCAACACCAAGTGGAAGTGGAAAGGCAAGCAGCGAAAACAGGCATCGGATGGCGGGTGCACGACCGACCGAAGTGTTTTATGTGCTCCGTATGGAAGTCTATCCACTGCTTCTGATAGTGCCACTTCTAATGACTAATTTGTTGTGGTTGTTTCTATCTAGAACAAACTAAAAGTCTCTATACCCTTTAAAGTGAATTAAACATTCATTCACTGTTACAAACGGTGTACTGCTGCTCGTATTGCATACTTGTAGGCGAGCTCAAAAACCGGAGTACTGTTGTGCGGATTGCATACTTGCAAGGCGCCTGAGCTGCATACATCTTGCACCTTGGCTGTAGATATGCAAATGTAATTTTAACGTGCCCCCGTGCCCGTTCGATCCTTCCGATTTCGCTCGGTTCGCTCGATAAGTTTTACACGCAGCAATTACAGCAGCGCCGTATTATGTCCAGCCGCCCCATAGTGATCAAGGCGCGTCGTCGTCCGCGCGCCTTACATCTCTCGGGTTTCTGTAGCACGACGCCACCGCAATGTGATAATAGTGGCGTTCCCGACCAATTTCCTGCCAGGCAGGATGAACGCGGAGAAATAGAAACACAGTATCAAAACAGACGAGATATGGGATATGGGACGCTGTGTGTGTGTGTGTGTGTAGTAGTAGTAGTAGCAGAAAGCGCACCACGATGGTGCGTGCTATCTCGGCGACTCGGGAGTTCGGTTACGTTCGGCTTCAGCTTCGGCAATGATTAACAAACGACGGCGAAAGATAAGAGAGACGGATGGGGCACTGCCGTAGACTGTCCCTGCGAAAGAGTGAGGCACACGCAGACACACACACGGCCAAGCATGGAAAGAGATGCACAGTACAGTAAGGGATGCAGCAGCAGTACAGCGGTGAGGGAGAGAAGGGACGCCGCACAGTCGACGCGCACGAGAAGGTGGACGGATAGGCTCTATATAAGAACGTGGCGGCAGTGACGGTGGCCCATCATTTCGCTCTCGGAAACGGTGGCTCTCGGAAGTGGCTGCTGCTGTTGTGTGAGCTGCTGCCGTACAGAATAGCGAACGCGTCTACTAAAACGGCGAGCTTTTTATTCCCGAAGGCAGAGGTTGGCAGAGCTGCTGGAGAGTGATTGAAAGGGTGTCATATCTTCCCACCTGTTGTAAAGCGCGGCTAATAAGCTGTTAGCAAACGCAGCCCAAATCGATCGTGTCTGGTACGTGTCGAGTGTGTGTGTTTTGGTGAAGTTTTGAATTAACGGTTCAAACACAGGAGAATCTTAGTGTGCCGTGGCAAACTAGTTGCGGGCGCTTTTGAAGCAAAGGAAAGGAACAGTGCGCACACCCGACCGGGTGCGTGGGTTTACGTGATACGTGATCGTGGTGTGCTAAGCGACGGTGAAGCAGCGGCAGTGGCCAAAGCAAGATGAATAAGTGTACGGTGGGAAGACTGTTGATCTGCTTACTGATTGCGTTCATTGCCGGAGCGCACGGTGCCAGCAACTATCTGTACGAGTCCGAGGAGCGGTACCCAGTGCCCGCCTCAAACCTGCTCGAAGGTAAGTGTGATCTTGCAGTGTGCAAAATGTACGCTGAAACGCCGTGACTGTGAGCAATAGAAAATAATGCTCCCAACACCCGACATTCCCGAAAATCCATCCACGGAATGAGTGTGTGTTTGTGTGTGTAAGCACGTCCATCATGTGTGCTTCTCCCTAGCGACCAACCGTTAGCAAAGCGCTGGGACGAGCTCATTTATCTTGAAGAGCAGGCCGTGACAGACGGTACTTCAGTAGAGCGCCTCCCCCCGTCACTGTGCGTTAACGGTTTCGCCACCATATGGTGGCATTTGACGAGCAGAGGGAGGAACACGCAGCAAAAGTGGCACCTATCCCTGGTGCCGTCGGGGAACACTGAGCCCAAGTGTAGCCAGCCTGTTGCATATAGCAAGCTTTGCCTTCGCCAGCTCCCTTCCCATCCAGGTGTATTTGAGTGGTGCGGTGAGTGTTACGGTGTCACGGTGTTTTCGCTGCCGCAAACTGTTGAATGCCCTCCAGGCATCATGCTGTGTGTATGTGTGTGTGTGTGCTGGGCGGCCGCTGTCGCGAGGCAAAATGGTCGAAAAGGCAGGAAATTCTAATAAATGGGTGTGGTGTACGGGCTGCAGCATGCCATGGGCTGAAGAAGCACGCCATGCTGGGAGCGGGGCAATAATTTCCGGACGTTTTTTCGTATTTTGTTTGGTACGAACTTTTCGGTGTCTGTGCTTGGGTACGTTTCGTGGTGCTGGTTGTGGAAAATGTTTTGAAAACTATTATGTTTCGAAGATCAACCATGCAAGCATTTTAAGTGCTCTATACGAGCACAAACAAATCCGATTCATTTTGTTCAATTTGGTTAATTCATTTATACTACGTTGAGCAGCAAACGCCGTTGTTTCACACTAGAGTCGTACCTCGTTTGCCTATTATAATTCAATTACCTTCTAACCAACCATAAGCATTCCACTACACCAGGGCGTGCGTGCGTTGTTGTGCTATCATCGTTCGACCGTAAGATATCAGTGAGCAAGCGAGCGAGCCAGAGACCGAGCAGACAACAATCAAAGGTTAAGCTGCATGTGCCGTTCGCTTGACAAGCTTAATGAATTTCACTCCCTTCCCATCCTTATCGCTAGCAGCACACACACACACACACACAACCAGTCCATTCGGCTGTTTTGCGCTGCATCCCTTCACGGTCGATGAAATCTGATGGAAGCGCCCGGTCGTGCTCGAGGTTGTGCCTCCGTCGGGCAAATGGAGACGCCCAGCCTCCCGTACGATGGAAGCGCTCGAAATGGCCCCGTGTGTAGTCCGATTGCAGCGCTGCGCTCGCTGCTGGTATGCTGGTGGTGGAATTTTATGAATGGCTTTAATGTTGTGGAAAGCATACCTCATGCCACTCTCGTGGCTCGTTGCCAGCCGTTGAGCTCTGTTGCTCTATTCCGCTTGCGCTAACACGATGAGTGTGAATTCCAGTGTGGCGTTCCACTTGCAGGTGCAGGGATGGGGATGGCGTGCTCGGGAAGTAACATCTTGTGCGTAAATATTTATCCTTTCGCACACGATCGAACTAGCGGATGTCTGAAGCAACGAAGAGCACCGTATCTCGGAGGTAAAATTCAATGCTCGGCGCCAGCCAGTGGTTGGTGGTGTTAAAGTGTTCACTGTGGCATCACACTGTTGGGCGATAAGTAGAGCGATGTATGGCGTACCAATGTTTGGCAGCCAGACATGTGCATAAAAGTTTCACTCGCGTTGAATGCGAGTCACGCAGCATGAAAGTCTGCAAAACTCACTTTACACCCGGACGTGGTTTGCATGGCGAACACAGAGCAAAGGGATAATTTTGATGAATCTGGGGTATTATCTAGGGGGGAAAAGATACATTTAAGTGTATGGTGTGACATGAATCAAGACTTATTGAAAGGGGAAAAGTTACTCCCTGCTGGGTTGTTGTATGTAGTTTTGCGAAGAAAAGACACTCTTTTGTGTTATCAATTAAAAGACCATTGGGACTGTAATCAACAATTCCCTACTGGTCGCTTTGTATTTAGCAAACAAAGGTAAACTTGTTTAACCTTTTCCAGCTATCCGATGGTTTTCGGTTTTTTCTTAGTAAAACAATTCAGTTTTCAATGGTTTACCAGAGCACAGTGCCAGCGGCAGCCGAACTGAGTTAGTGACAGGTACTGCTCCAAACACGCACACACACACACAAGTTCTACAGGCTTTCACAGAACTTTCACAGTACAATTGTGCGGTTGTGCGCAAAGTTTGAATGAATTATTCGTGTTCGGTGGTGGGCTGTGGCAACGATTGCTGCAGGTGAAGCGCGTTTTACGCCTCATAGACCCAAACTTCATTGCGTTATCTGCATAGCATTTATTGATTATATTAACTGTGCTGTAGACATGGGGAAGCAGGCAGTGATTTAAAATTTCCCATTGACAATAGGCGTGGATTGAGATGGGAAAAGTTGTGCCATTGATTGAGTTGAACGGTGGTTTTCCTTGTTGGAGGAAAGGACGGAATGCAGCAATTTGGGCTGAACCGTGACAGACAGATCGACACACATACAGACAGCCAGGACAGCACAGACAGTAGCAGAAAGGCGAAGACAATCGGATAATGTCGCAAGTCAATGTTTGACTTGTCAGCAGAAAAGTGGGAACGCGGGATGAAAGTTATATGGCGAACAAATTACACGAATTCGGCAAATAGCTGTTGTTTGTATCCGTACACCCCAGAGTCCACTGACACGATCACCGACAGCGCGACTGCTCTCTGTTGGCGCCAAATATCTTGAAGTGTTGTAAATAGAACCCGTAGTAACACACATACACACACACACACACACACACACACACACACACGGGGCAAGAACAAGAACTGAAAAGGATGAACAGGACGACCATATTGCCATGCATTTCCATGTAAAAAGGGATGCAAGTGGATGGTTCTCGTCACAAACCGATGCCTTTCTAGGGATTACACTCAATATAATCTGCAATATAAGAGTTTTCTATTGTAGAGTATTAAACACCCCGAAAAGTTCAATTAATCTCTAGATGAGGATGAGATCTGTTGCTGACTCATCCAAGACACGACGTGCAACCGTCTTATCAGCCATTATCGTCCTCGTTAATTGAGTGTTTTTTTTGTGTGGCTCTCCACTAAGGATAACCACTGACCAGAGCGTTAATTAATGTTTTGGTCACAAGTAGTACGGCGGCGGCCGGGCCTATAATTCTTTCCAAACTTGTGTACCAATACATTGGCGCAAAAGGAAGCCTACTTGCCACACCGGTCAATTGAATGGGCCCTTCGTACCTTCGTCAAAAAACTTCGTACCGAGAAGTACCGGAAAAACTTTAATCAAACAAAAACCTGTCCGTAGCCCGACAGCCAGGTGGTACTGTGCGAAGGTAGCAGCCTTCCGTTTATGTTTTAGATGTGGCATCAGACGTGTTTAGAAATGGATTTTTCCTTCCATCTGCTAAGAATGGAACGAAGGAGCTTTGAGTGTCAGGGTTTTTCAGTGTAAATAATGCACATGACACGTCTTGTTTATCACAAAACCCAGAAGCCTTGTTTGACAACTCTTTCATCACGCTTGGAAATGAGTTCTAAAATGGGAGGAGAAAAAAAAAACGAGCGGGCAAAATACCGCACAAAAAACGTCAATGGCATCCCATTGGAAGGGAATTTGGCGAAAAATGTCGTCCTGTGCGGTGATTCACCCGTGTGATTTTGTTAAAAAAAGAAGCGAAACAGAATAAAGCAGAGGGTGAGGAAAATTGCAATCCGTTCCCTTCGCAAATGGTGGGGCTTATAGGGCCGGGGGAGGATTGTGGATCCGGTGGTTGGCATGTCGAACCCAAGTCGTTTGGACGAAATTTTATAACCGGTTTGGCGTGCAGTGGAAAAATGGGTGCTTTCTTGTGGCTTTCCCGGTTTGAAATGTCACTGACACGCGTTTTGGGTTGATCAGAAAATCAGTGCGAAAAATGGCGTATTTTTTTTGAAAATTTTTCACATACGTATAAAGTCCTTAATATGAATTTCGAATCCATAAAAATAAAAAAAAATGTGTTTGCTCACTTTAAAGCTGGGGCAGGGGCTTGCAGCATTCAACACACACAAAGCCATTTAGATATTGCTTTTACGGAATCATTCCTTTAATCACTTCGCATAAAAACACTTCGCAAAGTGGATATATTACTGCAGCACCCACACAAATGCTCCCGAGGATTGTGTTGAGGACTCCGAGTACGATTGGCATATGAAAGAACTTTTTATGAATCAAAAGTTCATCAGCCACACACACACAAAACTGTGTTCTTTTTATTTGCCGTCTGTTTTACCCCCAAAACATGCGATTATTTACTTCCACCGAAAGGATGCTGCTGCAGACAAACAAGACGCAGTACAGCACTGCAGAGGGAAAGGAATGCCGCTGTAACGAGTGTGTGGAAATTTCAAGCGACATTGAATGATTACCTCGTTTTTCATATCTTTTTCCCATTCACGGACAAGATTACCCATCGGGGAACACAAACGGTCCTGTTGACCCGCATTTGTTTCCCCTTTCCCTCTCCCCAAGCATTTGGTGTGTTTCTGGCGCTCGGTTTGACTTTTGAAGAACTCGCCATTTCGCCAAAACTAGAACAAAATGGCAGCCACATTTATTGCTTGCTCGGCACAACTCGGCGAAACAGACGAAATTGCTTCGGACAGCAATTGAACGATTATGAATTATCGTTGTAGCTCTGTGCGTTGGCTGTTCCGAGAGCACTTCTTGAGCAGTGTTCTCGTATGTCTCATTTGAAAGACATAAGGGAAGTGGTCCACTCAGCAGCCGGTAGCAGTATTGGGGTGTTTTTGTCGGCGAACGCTTACCCACGCGCCAGTGATTCGTCACAAAGCAGCAGCAGCAACTGCTGCCGAGGAATTAAAAAGCGCCGTGACAGGAAACCGGAAGTGAACGTTTTACGGGAGAAAGACACTTTCATTTCACTGCTGCCAGTTTCTTCGCCTGATGGCACACAGCGATCCACCTACGACTGAGCCTGTGCGTGGGTGCGAAATTGGATACAGCTTTTTGGGGAGGTGGAGATCGGCTTCGTCATCGTTTCAATTTCGTCGCCATCTCGGCCGTTTTGTGACACAGTTTGTGCGCCTGAGTCACGCAAACTTTCCACCGCCACTGGAGAGAGGGAAAATGTGTTGCGAGGAGCGTGCTTGAGGGACAGTTTTTGCGTGGAGAAGTCTGTTTTTTTTTTGGGCAGTTCCACCGGGACATAAAATAGATGTGTTTGTTACATTTTTTTCTTTTTTGGTTGTGATCTTAAGGTCAAGGTGCAAATATTTCATGCAAATGGGAGTTTCTAGTGAGCGGGAGCTATTGACAGGTTTATATTGCAACAAACCACGGTGGCTTTTCTATAAGCAATGTCTTGGAAGCAACTTTGCAGAGTGAAATGATTTGAAGATTGCAAAAAAGGTCTCTTGGCCAGGTGCACAACCATAACCGTCGTCAGTTGCTCGATTAAAGTAACAGGTAAAATGGCACTTCCCACTGCTTTCGGCAAATCTTGCCCTCTTAAACACACGGGCCGCGCGCACATTGCCTGCCCGCACTGACACTAAGTTGACGTAAATCTGCCTAAAGCAACTGACGGACAGCTCGAAGTGATCGATTGAACTTCCGGTGCTTTGATGAACCAATTTCGCCACTACCACCCCCTTTCTCGATCCCCAAATCCACGCGACCGTTACCGTCCTCAGGTTGATTGACGGTTTATTTAAGGGAGCGAAGGCGGTCGGTCGGGCTAACCGTTCGCGGAAATGCCAGCAAATTATGAGAGGATGATGGGTGGGTGGGGAAGGTTTGTTGGCTTCTGTGTGTGAGGGGAGGGAAATTTGGAAAATGATTAAAATATAATGATTGTACCGAAAAACTTTCTCGCCATTACACAACGTACAGAGTGGAACGAAAGAGTTAGACAAAGATAAAGTAATGGAAAGGTAATTGTTTAATGTGGTGCGGCTTTTTTGAGGGGGAAGCGGTGAAAGAAACACCCATTTATAGTTGTAAAGGGTAGAAACAAATACCTAACTTTGTTTTAGAAGTGCGTGCTGAATCCAGAGGATTTTCAAAAAGCTCCAAAGCCTTCATTAGTTAGGTACATTCACCAAAACGTAGTTGTGGATCGTTTCGTTTGGTAATCCTTCTTAAACGAGGGCTTATGGAATGCCGGTATCACAATTTTATTTCATAGAAAAGGCTTTTTCTATAAACAGTTGCATTTTTTCTCTTCCATTGCGCTCAACACGCACCGAATATCACGCGCCGACCCGACGACTCTTCGACGAAGCGTCGCTGTGTAGGCGCGTACGCAACATAATTGGCCTCGTTTGCCATAAAGCAGCGCCACCTTTGATGGGTTTCCTTTTCACGCTGCACTAATACGTACTCTTTCGCAGTGTTTCGCAGCGTTGTTTTTGTTGTTGCCTTTTGTTGTGGGGTTTCCCAGCGGCCCTTTATCGCTAGCGATCGTGCCGAACGATTTATTCACTGGATACTGGAGCGACGAGGAACAGTTTAACACTTGCCTGCTGGCGTTTGCTTAGGACCGCTTGCAGTTGTCTGTGCGTATCAATTAGCCAGCGTTTAAGGGAGCTTGTTTCGATGTGTAAATTATTTCTAAAAGTGAAACATAATCAGCAAACCGCGGTGCTTATAGGTTGCTCCGGTAAGGCGAAAGTTTCCTTGAGGAATAAATTTTCTTCAAAATAAGCAACCACAAAAAAACGAACTTTCTGCAAACAATCACTCATTAGTATTCCAACGGGACGGTGATGAAGGTTTTCTTCCAATAAATCAATTTTCATTTTCGCGCACTGCGCGCCCGGGTGCGAACACATTTGCGCGTTTGTTTGCTGGAGCTTAGCGTAAGGGGCAGCACCCGCACAACCCGGGACTGGAATTACAATTTCTTCGAACCGAAACGGACTGTGTGAGCAAACAAACAGAGGGGAAAAAATCATCAATAAGGGAATAATTTTCAAATGAATGTTTGCTGTGCGCTCCAATGTGCTCTCGTGTCTACGACACACTTTCCACGGAGACGATCTGTTGCTGTTAAGGGAAGTAAATTTGAAAAATGACCATCTTGAATGATTCACCATCGATTCAAACGGACACGAGACACGGTTTGACTGCTCAGCTTGGCATAATGATGAATTTATTGGTCCCGCTGGTTCGTTGAGGTGTGTTGGGCCGAATAGAGAAAGGCAAAGCAACTCCTACCGTCTGTTGTTGGCGAGAGTTGCGTGGCCAACGAGGGATCAAACAAAGACGTAAAATCGAAAAATAGATTAACTTTGAAGCTTTCGTGGGTGAACCTCGCTAGCCAAATCGGTCAGCCCCCGTGAAGCTCCTGATGGCTGATGTCCCTGATTGTATTTTCTGTCGATCATTACGGACGATAGATGGCACTTCTGGGAAGACTCATCTTGCTACAAGAGATAAGGCGGTCGCTTGATTTTTTTTGTAGAAAAAGACGTACGATAGATAAACATTGCAAACACGGGGTAGACCGGTCTGACCGTTTTGAGTTGGATTTAGACTTTCGCAACTTAAGCTAAGAAGATTAACAATAATCTTGGGACTGTTCATTACTGGTTGAGGCACATTTCGACCCACCTATCTGCACTTTTAATTGGCTTTCGTTCTTTTATCTTCGCTGTGCAATGGATGTGCTATCCGACAACGTTTATAAATATGTATGTTGCTGTTTGTGTGAAATGTGCCCACTCTCTTCAATCATCCATCGAAATCATTTCCAATTTTATCCATATGCAACACCAAAACAGCCGGCGAAATGGAAATTTCATGTCGCAGATTTGAATGCTTCCTTTAGAGGCGTGGGAATGCAATATTCTTTCACCACTGATTCCGTACTGATACTGTTGGGTTCATTATTAAGCGCGCGCCGTGTCACACTTCAAAGCAAGCAGGGCCGCCAACGCCAACGACTAACGATAGACTAATGACTTTAGCATCATTGGCACCTGGAAGTGAATCGTTTATCAGCAGCCCACCTGCTTTAGCATTGGACGTGTTGGAGTTGTAACACGATGCGTGGCGTGATTAACGCTATGTGCAAATTCGCTCCAACTGGTTGGATGTAAATTGTGCAAAATTGCATATTCCTACAGTGGAACGGTGTGAGAGCGAGCGAGAAATGGTTTATTCTGTGAATGGTGTGAATGGGTGAGCTTCCTTTTCCTCGTCGCCTTACGCCCCCGACCAAGTTCATAATGATGTTGCAGATGATGATGACGATGATGAAAAAAAAAAACTCTTCCGAAAGGGATGAGCACACTCCGGGCGGTGTCCGACAAACTAGCGAGACACCCAGTGGTAGTACAGCATGTTCGTGAAGCACTAGCCACTTATCTAGGACACCGATAACTACAGTGTGCCGTCACGAGAAGTCCTTTTGGCCTGCCTTTCGTGTGCACTCTGGGGAATGGGAAGCAGATAAACCATTTTCCCAGCAGCTTCCGGTTCGGTATTGTTGCGTGTGCGCTGCATTGTGTGCCGTCGGACGGGATGCGCTGCAAAAGGAAAAACGGTGCATGACTTTTGTGATTAAATTTATTATTTTTCTCGCTCTGCGACGGGAAACGGAACAGTTGTGAAAGAAAGAAACAACAAAAAAGAGATCATTTTCAACAAGCATTATTGTTATGCGTGGTGCAGTAGTGAAGAAATGCGAGAGAATTATGATGCATGTCCTTCCTTACATTTGCCCATTGTTTTGGCAGGAGCTTCCACTAGCCGTGTGGATGGATAATATTGTAAAAAGAAGGATTTAATTGCTTTCTTGTGCAACCCTGTTTACTTACAATTTAAAGTATTTGGTTCGTTTGGGATGTAGATTTGGAAGCACCCAACAAAACGCCTTAAAGTATGCAAACTGCAAACCATAATCTAGCTATTGAGAGTTATGTGAGTATTTTGTAAGCGAATTTCTCTGAAATTGTTTATTGTTTTATTGCTTATAGATGATTTATCGTCACCATAAATCGGTAAGCATCACATTCAAGCGCTTAACCATCTATTGAAACACCAATTAAAGTGTCGGCAAAAGGTACTGGCACGTACGGGCTGTTAGGTAGAAAGCATCATCGGTGCCTCGTTCACAGTTTCACGTCCCTCGTCCCCTTCTACTCACTTGCATGACCCTCGCCGCTTATCGGAGGATAAGAGGAAAGATAAATAACACTTGCCTTGCGTACGGTGCTTTTGTAACTTCTCACACGCCACCGAGCATGGGAAGAGTTAAGCGAGGCTAATTTCAGCCCAACTCCCGGGTTAAAGTAGCTCGTGCCTATCCTGCATGGCACGGGGTGTAATTGAAGCTGATGCAATTTTTTACCACCGCAAACAGGCAGCTGATGCAATGTGGATGACGTTCGTGGTCTTTGTTGAGGCCTGTTGGACAAAAAAACAGAAGCGAAACACCGATGCCACAGGAGCCACATGCGGTGGAGCGAAATATTGGCCATCATTTGTCGTTCGGTAAACTGTTTACCAACTGGAATGAGCTTTCTGATAATCCGGCGTGGTGGGTTGGGGGACAGAAAAAAAAACACACACAGGAAATGCGTACGTACCATGCAGAGTGCAGGGAACAATTTCCTCTTCACCTGTGTATTTCCGGTATGGTGCCACCAACAACTTCTCGCCGCATTATCCGTATGGCGCTTTGGCGTTAAACTATGTCAACCTGTCTGCCTGCCTGCCAGCCTGCCAGTTGGAGGGTGAACTGTGAGCAAATAGTCAGGGGCGTAGTAGCTATTGTTTTGCAAACACAAATAAAAATGGAATGAAACGGTTCGAAGCGACAAACTTGCATGGTGAAGTTTGCTATTTCCCTTGGAAAAAGAATTGTCGAGGAAATTGTTGTGCGGGTGTAGTACGTGCGAGCGATGAAGCTATTGTCGGACAGGTCGCTACGGTGTTCTATAGAAACTTTTTTCCCTTGACCATGTTGTGTGGCAAAAGAATAAAAAAAAAACATATTTTAAACTTTGCCGGCTTCTGATTGCCTCGTTTCCGAGATATGTGAGAAGGCACTGTTTGCAACTCCATTCTCCATAAATGTGGTTACCAGTTTTGGCTTAGTTGTATTGCCAAACCAAAGTTCGGCCGGGAATTGAAGGCCACAATATCTATAATTGACCTATGGAACGCATCTAGAGGATCTGGGTGGATAAAGCTATGAATAATTTATAAACGATGATGCAAACAAAATTTGGATCCGGGGACCAGGAGCTGGAGTAAACAGTTCCGGGAACGTTAATTTGACCTTTCCGAATTCGCCGTTCACCAGCCCGATCGATTATGCTTAATTTCCCCCTTTTTCGGGATTAAGCTGGCGGATTGTGGTGACGATGTATAGTGTGTCTGTTTTAATGGACACTATTTTTAGCGCTGCCCTCGGTTGCAGCTCAATGTGTCAAGTTTGGATGCATCAGTCGGTCGAGTCGGATGGGAAAACACTGTCGGAAGCTTGTAATTTGGCCCATTTGAAGGTACCGTTGGATGATGGTGTGGGTTGCGATATAAATAGTCATTGTGGTTGGTAATGGTTTTCAAAAATAGATCATAATGGATGTGACGTTAGTGTATGAAGTAAGTTACGCTTAAGATAGACTAGTTGTAAAAGGCAAATAAGGTAAGGACTAGTTTTCCCTAGAAGTCGGCTTCAACGAATTTGGTCGCTTTCAGCTCTGACACGCTGTAAAATGGAAATGGAAATTAACCATATGGTGTGCGCCCTGTTCCCATTAGCCGACGCGTTTGCAATAATTCCATTACGTTGCTATCCCAGCTCTTTATCTCAATAACGTACCCACAGCCAGCCGCTCTTTATCCCTTGCGATATAAATGCACTAACGCAGGTTAGTGCAGAAATATGTATGGCACCTTGGAGAGAGTGGTTCCATGCACTACAAACAAAAAAGAAGAAAGATTCAACTTCCATTACTTCCTTCACATCGTGCACAAACACATACGGGGGGGGGGGGGTTGGGGGGGGGGGGAAGGGGCCTAGAAACCTTAGCCTGGGCGTAAAGCGTGGCATTGCAATATATTCATCGCTTCACGTTCGCTCACCCGCAGCGTGAGAAATGGCTGCATAAATTATAATGAAACGCTACACCCGTGCGACCCGTCGCCGTGTAGTTTATGATACGTAAATAAATAGTTACAAAAGAAAATACGCTTTCCTACCATTCCACCGGTGCCGGGGGGTCGGCCTTCAGGGACGGCCAGGGAGGAGGGATGAGATGAACGTGAGGGCGCCTTTACGAAACCTAATAATGGATCCGGAAAGCTATACAACGCTCTTCCGCCCGGAGTGAGTGGGTTGCCGTTTTTGTCTGCTGTGGCCCGTTGTTGAGCGGAGCTTTAATTACGTATGCATCGGCGACACGGCGGTGTTGATGACGATGGTAATTCGATTAGCTTCACGGCACTGCAACACTAGCAACACTTTGCAGATTGTTGTTTCTGCTCGTTGCTCTTATCTGATTTTCCAAGATCCGATTTCTTGGAAGGAACAATCGATCGAGCTTTCGAGGAGGGTGAGCATTGGCCTATTGGCTTTGCTTCTTCGGGCCGAGAAAGCTCCCAAGCCGTTGGGTAGTTATTACGAAGCTTGCATTTAACGTATGTCCCGGAACAGAAACTGAGGGATACAATAGAGTTAGCATACTTTCTACGAAGGAGTTTGTTTAAGTTATGGAACAGGTGGAACGGTGGAAAATCGATCACTTGTTTGTTCCCCCTCTCTCAAGGGGAAAGCCCGAGTTTGAATTGGATTGCCGTTCCCGTTCCGATGGCGATTGAGACACACCTGTCCTGTCTCCACAACACCGGTCGAAGGTAGTTTTGGGGATGGAATGGAAATGGTTATTGAATTTAGGAGAAAGGAACGCAAGTGTTTGATGTTGACGTGCAAATGGACATGTCGATGGACGCAAGGCACTTCCGTTGAAAGATGATATCGTTTGGCTCGTCTTCAATGACAGCTAGGTTTGCTAGTGCTAGTGTGGGCGTGTGTCCGCGTATTTGTTTGTACAGCTTTGTTAAGTGCTTTTTGTTGTGTGTGTGTGTGTGTGTGTTTTAGATGAAGGAACTGTGTCTTCTTTTCCATTTTACGCCAAAGCCTGTTTGCATAGGTAAAGCTGATCTCCTGTTAAACCAGACACCTTCAGTAATTCACCCGAAAATCAGCCTTCAAGGGTCAATAAGCTACAAAAAAGCGATACGGGCAATGTTGGAAAAGAATAAATCTCGATTCTATCCGCGCACTGAACCCCACATAATGTACCGTTACGCTTGACTCACACGACTGTGCTTCCATGCCAATCAAAGGGATCCATCATCCGACTGCCAGGGAAGAGAACGGAAAAAAGGAGGAGAGCAAACAAGGACGTACTCATTTACGGATCAGTGACTGGCGACAATACTAGATAACAGGGCGTCTGCCATGGTGTATTGTACCGACGAGGAAGGTTAGGTGCTGTGCCTTCGGTTAAACAGCTTTATCGTGGTGGGCGAAAGGTACTGGAGAAAACAAGGGTAGATAACATCAAAAACCTCAAAAGCTTAAGATTGGGTTAAAGGGTGCAAGGCGTGTTGGGTTTGGGATTTAAACCATTTTAAAGTGAGCCGAGATTTGATCTACCGTGTGTAGAGCTTTTCGTTTGAGATTAGTTTTACTAATGACTCTGTTATTCATACCATCTCTTAGCTAGCCATTGGTTCCTAGGGATGAGATGATACAACGTAGAAAGCTTAATTAATTTAACAATATTAGTCTGAGGATCTATGTTACAAACTCTCGGATAAACCATTCTTAATGGAATCATCATCCACACAAAAACCACCAAACCACCCTTTCCAGCTGGGGCGACGTTTCTTGTTCGTCTCGGCCAGTCTCGACCATTAAGTGTCTGCAGTCGCTGCATGATCCAATCAACGTAACAGCAGTTTACTCTGGAGCAGGCCCATGTGCTCTGTCTGGTGTGTGACAATTTTTTAGCAACAGATTTTACACCAGGATTGGATCATGGTGACACACTTCCCCGTCGTGCCTTTGGTGCGACCGGAACCGGTAAGCTGGAAAGGTCTCAATTAATGGTTGCCATTTTGAGATCCATTGTACCGCAAGCGATCCCGGCACCAGGGCTGCAGGGTCCGTCCCTTGGGACTCGCTGCTGCCAGTGCACAATAAATGAAGCTCTGTTGAGCTAAAGCAACCCATAACCTCCGGCTGGTTCTGGCTGGTCGACAAAACCCAGATGGCGTTTCCGGGGGGAGCATTGTGTCCTCCGTACGTTGTGTGGATTGTGGGGTTGTGGGTGTCTTACGACCAGCTCCAGGAAGTAAGGAGGAAATTGAAATTGCACTCTGAATCAACACACAGCGGCGAAGGTGGCCGTCTCTTGGAACTGTATCCTCCCCCTGGTTGCTGTGCCTTCTTTTTGTGATGGGAGTCGTGTTCTTTTAAAGAAGAAAAGCAGTTAAAGCCAGAGGATATTGCAACGATTGCAACCACTTTGCGAATTATAATGGTCAATGGGATATAAAGGGTAACTCTTAGCAAAGACTGTGAGAATTTCAAAGCAACATTTAGATTACCCAGCGACTGAGTTTATGATGAGGATGGGACGATAAAGATTGATTAGGTTTTATGTTTGATGATGAGATGAAAAATGGAACCAAATGTGCTTAACCAAAACTCATTTTCGTCCCACATCACACATTGTATGACGTTGGTTCGTCGTCTTCGTCGTCTTGCTTACAAACTCCAGGAATTCATCACCCAGACGCATAGGTATCGCTTACAATTTACCAATTATGTTCCATCCTCGATTTTTTTTCCCTATAAAACATCGCTCTTGTGGGCTTCCGGAAACCCAGAAAATCAAACCCCGCTGTACAATGCACCGTCGAGTTTCACCCCTCCTCAAACGGTTGTTAAATTAAGTTACATTAAAAACGTGATTATGTCACTTTTCTTACGCCCCCTTTCCCCCTTCGTGGGAGCTTTTGCTTCATCGTTGGTATGCATGCTCGATGCTTCTTCATCTGCGATTCCCGAAATTCCAAAAGCATAACATTGGATGAAGCAATTTCCCCTATTTCCCAATAAGCGTCGCCCTGCATGAGGGCGTCGGTCTGGATGTGCCGGGGGTTTCCTGTGAGTGTGTGTTTTTTGGTCTGTTTTTTCGCCGAAGCCCTATCATCGTTTGGCAAATAAAATCTACGAATATTACTTCACGCTTACCGAAGCACCCTCAAATTGATGATGTAAAAATATAAAAATGGATCAACATCATCATCATCATCGTAGTCATGCGTTGCCATCCCACTGCAGCGCCATTGGCGACATGCTTCGCATAGGACAGCCAACAGGGGCGTGAGAGAAAGCATGTTCCTTAGCACGCAGAAGGAACACAGTGTAACGTTCGTTCGCTTTCTCACGATTCTTCAGCCGCTGGTTTGAGTGGGGTTGGAAAATATAGAGGACAGCTAGCAAAACCCAGCAAGCCTGCTCACCGTGCTGGAGTGTCGGAGAGTGCTTTTCGAGCCGCAGCAGCCGCACACCCTGCACGCGCAGTCCCTTTGGCCATGGTCAAGAAAGTCCGTGGCATCGTTAAATCAACAAGCAGAGGGGGTATTATTATGCTGGCGTTGACGAAATGGTGCTTCAGCAAGGCTACTGTGGAGCGAGGGGAATGGAGAAGTTCCTTTGAAGTGCACGACGGGCACTATGTGCAAGAGTTTCCGGGGTGGGTCAATTTCTACGGACTTGGGGATACTTTCTTTCACGCGTGGAGCTTAATTTACGTTAGCTAAACTTTTTTGTTTCGTTATTGAACGATTTATCGTACAGTGTCGTACGTTATGCGAGCTAGGAAGTGTGATCTCATATCCTGTTTGATAGTCGGAAGCAGTGTAAAGATAGCAACAAAAAAAAAAACAAGGAAGTGAAGGAAAACCGCCCTCTTGCATTATCTTGTGGCATATGGTTGGCAGATCACAAAAGGCTTACTTTGGAGTGGGCCGCGAAAAGCTTTCGCAAAGATGAGCCTTTTGAGTGCACAAAATGAGGTTAACTTTTATGTCTGCCTGAATCGTTTTTGATGTGGTCATAGCCCTGGGTGGTGGTTTTGTTAAAGCGGCTGTTTGTTCATGAAAATTAAGGACTTGATAATGCAGACACGATGTACACCGAATTTATGGGCAGCATTTGTAGGCAGCATCAATGCTATCGACCCTTCTGTTGTGCATATTCCAGTGATAAAAGCTCTTTTTTCTAAGCATCGTTTGGAGCCATTCATAATTACAATGGATGGAATGTCTTTTTAAAACGATTCACCAGAAACCCTCTCTTGTCCTGCTTCACCCATCCAGCCTATCTACAAGGCGAGAGATGATGTATCCTTACGGGTGGTTTATTTTGCGTAGGTTTTTGCGTTCCTTCCTCCTACGAGAATTTCCATTCATTCATGGATTGATTCGGGCGCTGGTAGAAAAAAAGGCTTCCCCAGCTCCAGCTAGCATCCGGCAGAGGCAGAGGCCGTTTCACGCAATTGATATAAATCTCCCATTATGATGCAACAAAGGCTCGCAAAAGGGCTCGTTTACCCTGCGGGTTGGGAAGCGATTGCTGTAATTGGTAACCTGTTGAATGGTGCTGGGTCTGGGCGAGAAGGAGCTTTGTGCTAACGCAAGGGAGTCAGCTGTGCTGCTTCAGTAGGTAGCATTCTTCCATGCAAGGATGATGAGAAATTGATACCGATATCGGCAGGACACGTTGTTGTGAAAGTGAAGCCTTTTGTTTTCGGTTTTTTGTGGGACATTTCCTGTGAAAACGATATCTGTCACTACAGTGTTTTTCGTTGTGTTTTGCAACGACAGATAAAATTTAATTATTTATTAACTGATCTGATGCTCCTTCCCAAAACTTATCGGCGAGCGTCAACATCGACTTGGTGTGGCTGGCAGTTTAGTACATTAGTTCGTTCGCTCACACGTTGGTGCTTCATTCCAGCACCCATCCCAACCCAAGCCCATCCATTGATTCTGTTCGATTTCGATAAACTTACCATAAAACAAACGAGAAACCAATATATATATAGAACACACCCGAACGTCATCGGGCGCTCGCTGGTAACATGCTGTACCACACTAGCAGACGATTTATCTCCAGTTGCTCGTCATTTTTTGTCGTCCGCCCCTCTTCCGACCCACCCCGGTAGTGGAGTGTTCCGGCTTCCCCGTTATTCCTTCGACGCACCAACTTAATGCTCAATTACATCGCACTTTTCGTACCCTGAACGCCCTCGCTTGCACGTACCATCGTACCAGCTGTGCAGCCTGTGATGTTGACTCGTACTCTTATCGATAAGGGAAAAGTATGTGTGTGTGTGTGTGTGTGTGGCGATGTAAAAAATACAGCCAATAAATACAATCAATCCATGTGACTAACCACTAACGAAATGGTTCCGTCGGTTCGGTTGGCCGGCCAGCCTGTGTCTATGACGCCTACGACGAGATCGATTAAAGGGTCCCAGGTCCCGGCGAGCAAGTGAGCGTAAACGTCAACCCGCACTTACTCCTCATCCTACACACACAGCCGGGGAGGAAGCATTCCCACAGCGCGGTGGGCCACCATCAACACTTTGCCAGCCACCAACGTGTGATGTCGATCACGTGGATCAATAATGTGTTGTTGCTGCTGCTGCTGGCGCTGCTCCGTATGCTTTGGGACGTAGGGGTTGTGATCTCATGTGCCGCCCTAAGTGGATGTTAACTTGGTTCGGTACAAATTTATGCTGCTATCGTATCCATTCACCCATCGACAGGCCAGCGTTGGTTGGACTCCAGTAGCTTTAGAGAGGGCGTAAGGACCACAAAACCATTCAAACAAAAAAAAAAAAAGAAACGTAAAAGGATAGAGCGTAGTGCGGTAATTTTCGACATATGGAATTTCATGGGTGGTGTGTTTTTTTGCATTATTTGGAAGCATTTAGGGAGGAAATTTAATGACAAAATTCTCCTCCCATCCCTAACGCCTCTGTGCGTTGCGTTTTGGGTGCGTGGGAAATGATGTGATTTGAAGGACGATTAATTGACGGGCGGTAATTGAAGGATAGCAGCATGGCATAATGGAACGTCAAGGTTGCGATCTTCCATGTGTGTGTGTGTGTGTGTGTGTGTGTTTGTGCTTTACATTCCCATGGGTGTAAATGGTGGTGATCACTTTATTAGCTTAATTACATTCTTTGGAGAGGCATAATTAATGAAACCAAACATTTCGCCATTTTTCTTCGACTTTTGATGGAACTCGACCATTAATGTACAAGTATATACCATTGCTCTTTATTTACAGATGACGTCGAGGATAGCGATCGAGCGAGTCTCACGGACGATGGGGTGCTAGAAAACTATTTGCAAGGAGGAGGTGCTTCGAAGTAAGTATGGGCAAACGAAAAGCTCCATTCAAATCACGTGACAAAACATTCTCGAAGTTCCATTTCTAGAAATATTAAATCATTGCATTGCCGAAAGAACCCAAAGCGTAGCCCAGTTTCGATGAACTTCCAGAGCTGCTACATCCCTTAAATCTCTACGGATTCTGGTGGAAAAAGTTTTTCAATTTACCACCACCACCATCCTGCTGCGTGGTCGTGGAGTGGTGGTGCTTTTGTTTTTGTCATGAATGATCGATTAGATGCGATATGAAAATCAAATAACTTTCAAGTGGATTCTAAGACCTCTCCCTCTCGTTGTTCACGTTGTTGGCACAAATAAGGCCACTTTTTCTATTACAAAGTGCACGGCCCGAAGCGACTGGTGAAGTAATTTAATGTTGTTTTTATTTCATTACTGCAGCACCATATGGTGCGAGGAGGAATTGTAACAGGCATTCGTCATAAAAATGTGTACCAATATGTGTAGATATTTCACACTAGCTTACACCGCATCCCGCCCTGGTTGAGGATTGATAGCAGCGGCTCGAGTGTAGTGATAGTACAACCAATCCGGGACGTGATGAAAATTCCATTTCATCAACAACGTGCCAACTACACTCGACAAACACAAACAGACAGATGATAGGATGGATGGAACTGGGAAGAGACCGAGAGAGAAAGAGAGAGAGAGAGTTGGGGTTAGGGAGTGCAAGCAAGATGAATGAGAAGTAGAACATTTCGCTGTAAATGTGCAAAAGAAAGCCTTTTATCAAGCGAAGAAAATGACGAAAAAATGTACAACAACCTCGAAAACAAAACACATCACAAAGCCGATAACGATAAGTAGAAAGCGCTGGAGATATTAATATGTGTTGGCACAGGGCAGCAGTACAGGCACGACACAAATCCACCAGCGCTTGACCATGAGAAGTGCAACAAAAAAAGCGACACCGACACAACATCTTCAAGGACCAGGGCCGGTGGTACGGTGGCCGTTTCGCCTCCCAACTCCACTCACCAGTGAAAAGCGCTCTGATCAAGAGCATGCTAGCATTATTATTATTGTTGTCATCATGACAGAGAAAGCCCCAGCACTGACAGGAGATTGTTTTTCCTTTCGCACTGTAACCTTCGTCCAAGGCATTTTATCAGCCCAACGAAGAGGATTTCTTCTCTTTGTGTGTGTGTGTGTGTGTGTGTGTGTGTGTGTGTGTGTGTGTGTGTGTGTGTGTGTGTGTGTGCGTGGTGTGTGTGTGTGTGTGTGTGTGTGTGTGTGTGTGTGTGTGTGTGTGTGTGTGTGTGTGTGTGTGTGTGTGTGTGTGTGTGTGTGTGTGTGTGTGTGTGTGTGTGTGTCCCCTACGCTGCCATGTTCCTCTCTCGCTCTGATTTCGTAACGCCTTATCGGTACGATAAATGCCGAAATTCCTATCGCACCATGGCGACACGAGTGTGTGGCACTAACGGACAGGCATCGTAATGGTTGGTAGGTGTGGGAGTAAGTAATAACAAAACCAACAACAAAAAAATCGCTCCAGCCAGTGGAACATAACTTCAACTTTTCTACCACTTGTACGTGATTTTTTTTTGTGGGAACGCTATTGTTGTTGTTATTGTTGTTGTTGCGCATTATTGGTTGAGCTTTTGAGCTTTTGCGATTTGACGGTTTACTTAATCTCTGTGGTCGCGGCTGGAGAATGTAGTCCAGGGGAAAAGGCGACAAAAATGCTGAGTTGTCATACATGGTCCGTAGCGTGGGAGAGGAAAATGTGCCGATAACGACGCGGCAGTGGGATGTGAAAATTGATTGGAAGCGACACACATTTCGACACTCCGTAGTTATCAAGCTGTTCGTTTTTTTTGCTGCTACTGCTGTACGAGAGCTTTGTTTACCAAAAACCGTGACCGACGACGATGTGGCTTCCTCCAGCGTGACCTTCTATTAGTGGGACCGGATTAACGATTTTTGTGCGATTATGCTGTTCCAAGGCACGTTCGTTTTTTGTTTTGTCGTTTAATTTTTCGCTTTTGGCATTTTTGGGACTATTTTTCTGCTCTCCGTGGGAGGTGGAGAGCTGACATTTGAGAAGCTCGTGTCATCTTCATCCCGTAGCCTTGTTTGGTCTTTGTTTTCAGTAGCGGTAAATGAGTGGTACACCATTTTTACGCCAAGAGACAGGCACTGTTTTGCCGATGTCACTATCGATGTGTCTAACGCTGCTGTCAGTGATTGGATGATTAATAGCCATTCAAGGAGTATGGGTTTGTGTAGGAGCAGCTATCATTGTTTGTGGAGATAATTAACGTATTCATATTTAGTGTCGTTTCCTAGTTATGAAGTATCATGTTCACATGTACTGCTATTGTTCAACAAATAAGCTATAAGGCCCCGATAATGTTAACGACAAGGATAATTTAGAATTTCGATGAGTCATAGATAAACCGATAGCATACATTTAGTACATCATTACTTATTTCTTCAGTTGATATTACCAAACTTTCCCAACAAATGTCGCTTGTATGACAACCCACTACTTAACAGTGTCATTTCGTTTCCTAACTTTGCAGACGATCATCCCTGATCCAGGTATACCGAAGGGGGTGCATCCCAAGAGGTGGCAACTGCGATCATCGGTCCAACGACTGCTGCCACAACAGCTCCTGCCGATGCAACCTTTGGGGCTCCAACTGTCGCTGTCAACGCATGGGCCTGTTCCAGAAATGGGGATGAGCGCTGAACGAGCTAGACCACTAAGATCCTTCCATTTTTTTTAAATTTTCTTCCCAATCACTTCCCGATCCTCATTTCACATTTGAAACAGTAGTCAAATCTTTTTGAAGAAACTGTATTTCCTATCTTACATTGACGATTCTGTTCAATTCAGTAGACACTTATTATTTATCCTCCCAGTATCGATGATTGGTTTTTGTATTGGCTTCAGTTATATAATTTCAATATTTGCTCCTAAACGGATACCGATATCAGAACCATAGCAAACGATTTATCGGAAAAAAACGCGCAATTCTATCACGACACGGAACAGAGACAATGGGAGAGAAAAAGAAAAACACGAACAGGAACATCTGATCACGGAACATGGCAAAAACTAACATTTACCGACGCATTGTATGAAAAAAACGCGTATTGCAAACCACACAAATTACTTCCTAGCTGCTCTGATGGTGAAATTAAGGATTTTATATAAAGAAGCAAAACCAAATACATTTATATATATACAAACCCCCTATACACACATATATTATATATATACACACGTACACATAAAGCATCCCTAAAGCATACGTTTTACGATTCCACACACACACAGTGCTAGCTCCTCTGCTAGCACACTCCCATACACACGCACCTGATGGCGTGTGTGTATGTGTGTGTGTGTGTGCGTGTGCATGTACACGGGTGTGCGTGTGCATGTACACTCCGAAGTGGCTCCTTGGGCGGTGGCAAATACGTTCCATTGCGCCGCTCCATACGAATGAAGTGTCCAACTGGTTCAACTGGTTCAAGAACAAACCCTGCAGCAACCCTGCAGCAAACACCCGCATAAACCCTTCGTTTCTTCGTTGTCTGTCCTTCATACTTCCAAACGCACTTCACAGACAGATGGTCGGACTGACTCTGGTGGTGTGACTGCGGTGACTGGCGAGATCGGGGATGACGAAACTAACTACACATTACAGTTACTGTTTTAGGATTAGGTTGGGTGGACAAGGTGTTACATGAAAAATCACCAGGCAGGGTAACTGCCGTTGCCGTTGCTGTTAATCATGATAAAGATAAACGTTTTTAATAAGAGAAAACAAACCCCCTCCCTTAAACAAGCTCTCAAAAGCTTCTCGATGTGTGTGAGTGTCCAAAGATAATAGAATTAAATGAGAAAAGCGATTCCTATCTTGATTCAGTTAATTTTCATTCCATAGTAAATCGCTTGGCGAAAAACGTATTGTTTGTGTACTTCCACTGAAAACGCCATCATTTGAATCAGAACGTTTCTTTTAAAGATCTCCAAACATCACTTGCAAAAGAAGCTTTCCATTGTTGTAAATCTTTGCGTCAATAAGAGAAAGAGATGGGTGGCAAAAAGACTTTAAGAAAACGATCCAATTAGATACAGTGCACAAAATGACAAGATCAATTGTACAAGTTTTTCTGTCCAGGGAGAGGAGAAGATGCCGAGAAAGGTTGCACTAGCAAATATGCACAGTCGCGCAGGGTACGGACACAGCACTAGATTGGGATGGGGGCAGAAACTAGCCCTATGATGTAAAACAAATGCCGTAGTAAATTTTCGCCCCCATTAGAAATAGATGCAAGGGCACATGCCGAAATGATGGAAGCTTTTCAAAGTTGCATATAAAAATACGCATACATATTTAACGCCATTATCTATGTGCAGTATAATTGTACAACCACCCATGCGTGGTACGAACACTTTGGAGCTACTTAATGTGGTCTTCTGCGAGCGTCCTAGTGCCCAGCCACACACAATAACACAACAGCAGAGGTTAGGCGCACACGCTAGGCGACAGATTCAGAGAACGGTCGAGCAGTTCGAGGAAGATTGAGCCGCAAACTCCATCAAAGTACGCTCTGGGTTTGGATGCAAAGGTTGCGCAAGAAGCGAACGCCTGCGCAACCGCCCATACCAAACTGCTCGAAACACCTTCTTGGCAGCTAATCAGCTCGAATGGTGTGAACAAAAAAAAAAAAAAAAGGCTCACCAAAAAGGTTTACCGCAATCGTTGTCTGTGGTGTGGTAAAGTGTGTTTTTATGCTCCAAAAACGGACAGACGGCATAAGTCCGACCGGTGTGTAGTGGGACGTTCGTGCAAGCCTGCTTATTGCTGTGTCTCTGCCACATGCACCACCGGTCAACCGGTGCACACACACACGATGGCGAGAGGTGGACCGTTTCCCAGCCTTTCAAACAAACGATAGTAAAATTCATCTCTCTCCACCGTTTGGAGGATACGGCGATTGCAATCGATTTGCGCGGTAGCTTAAAATCCCCACCACCAGGGGGAGCAACACTCTTCCCAGCTGTGGCATGCCCTTTGCGTGTGGAACCTTTTGCGTGTAAGCCTTTTCTTTATTGATACCAAAGTTTGCATTTTTTATTCAATCGGTAAGCATCTAGAAAACTAGCAGTTATTGTATTGTAGTTGCTGGACGAATTGTAATTATTCCCACCTCCATACTTCTCATCCCCCATATACATACATACATACATACATATATGTATAGATCGGAACGATCCAACTAGTGTCATTGAAGTCCTTGCCGTATTTAAACAAAAGATTAAGAACTCTGATTAAGCTTCACGAGACTTTACAGCACGCAAGCTCTGTAACGAGTGTGTCCTGATGATGAGGATGTGTGAGTCTTTTTGTTTGAAAATCTTACGTTAACGGTCCGTTATTTTTCGATGCCCATTCCGCACTGGCTGGGCAGCGGTGCGTCGTGCGCCCAAAGCAAAGAATCGTTTGGGAAGAGATCAGGAGCATGATGAAACAAAAAACGATAAATAAAAGAAGGATAAAACACACTGTAAAGAGAGAAGGGAATAGTACAAGGGGATAGCGAGGGAGGAGGAGGAGAGAGAGAGAGAGAGAGAGAGTATGATGTGGACAATGAAAAATGAACAAATAAAACAATATACAAACAAACCAATGCAAAGTTAATCAAACTGTTCGATACACTGTTGCAAAAGCATAAATCACTGCTCTACACTTTCCCTTCTGTTTTGGGATGCTTCCGTTCCGAAACATCCAGATCCTTTTTTTTTTGTTAATTATAATGAAAAAAAACCCTGAGAAAAATATGAAAGAAAAGGATTGTGGATTGAGTTGGATCGTGTTCTCGGCGATGCGAAGGTAAGATAACATGGTTAACGTTTTCGCTTAATGCTGGCTAGCAGGAGAGCCGTTTCATTCAACAAAAGAAGTACGTCTTGCGATTATTTCACTCAATCAACGTGAATGTTAATAAAGCGTGAATTTCTATTACCGCTAAGTGGTGCTGCTCGTCCTTTCTTATACCGGCATCCGCGCTGCAAGAAGTTAGTCTAGAGTAAAACTTTGGTTTTAATGCCATAAAGCACCACTCTCAAGGCGTGCGAAATGGATCTCGAGCGGAAGAGTTTGCCGGAATGAGCGATATAAAGACAAAAGTTGGTCCACTTCCAGCAGCATGATCTTGTACGATAAGCAGCTTTCGAGAGCATCTGGAAGCGATTTCAAGGAAACATCCATCCACGGGTGCATTGTCATCTGCTGTGAAGCTTAAGAAAACACTGCAGTAAAATGGGATTTGAATAATATCACACTTAAATTTCTGTTCATTTTGAATATGAAGTACTTTAAATGATTGTACGTGGTAAAACAATAGCTAAACTTGGAAACCCATTCAGTAAAGCAAAAAGGTCTATCAAAGCACGTGCTCTCTTGCATCGGAACGTACGCAGCCAGCGGACGAACGATGATTGTGAGCGGATTGCATACATTTAGGCGTATACGGAAAGGACGCGGTGCGTTCGTAGCGCTAACGATTCCCAGAGCTTCAATCGTATTGTTTCCACGTCATTTCTATTGAAATGCAAATCAACTCATTCATAGGAAAATAAAGTTAGCTAATTTCGGAAAAGCTCGTACTCGTCATGCCACAAATTGACACTTGATGGGGTGCGATTCGTGAAACGTTATTTATCAATCACTCACCCGATTATTGACTGCCTTCCGATATCGGCGCAAAAACAAGTCACTGTAACGTGTTGTTTTTCCTCCATTTTCTTCCCAAACGTGAGCTACCAATCGACCAATCGATGGTGGTGGTGGCGGTTTTGCAGGAAAGAGCAGGCCATCGGTGTCGCTTCTCGCTCGGTGTTGTTTACCAAGGCGCAACGCTTCAAGGCGCGTCAATATTCGCCTTTCCCGCTACGGGCCAATTGATTGAGAGAATCAAATTTCACTTCATGGTAGCATCAGAATACACACAGACATTGTGGGCGATAGAGATATGGGAAATGTTACGTTTTGCGAAATACCGACTGTAAAGTTCCAAGAATCTTTTCCATTAATGTGTTTGCTCCTCATCACATGGGTTTGATCGTCATGTAGCGTGTGTCACGCAGTAGATCGCTTAGAAGTATCGCTTTTTAATATAATCCAACCAATCTCTTTACGTTAAAATGATGTAATATTCCATTCCAAATGTATCGCAATACGCCAATTACGACGTGTTGCGAGAGTATTGCATACTTTTTGCTTCCGTACCCATTTCCAGGAAGCCAATAAAGCGATGCTTTCCCCCAAACACACGGTTGCGAAACATATGCTTGAGGTTGGCAACCGCAGCAATAACATTTGCTTATTACATATATTGAAAAAAAGGGAGCTTTCTTTGCTCATCTTGATGAACTTACATGCTTCAAAAGCGGAAATGTTGGCATTTGATTTAATTGACGTCAGATGAAACAGGATCAAACCACCTTTCTCAGCCCCCCCCCCCCACATCATAAGTCAAGCTGTTGGGACAAACAAAAAAGCGACAAATGTTGCATAACACCTCCCCTTTGGAGTACATTGGCCCTGTTTCCTGCGAAAGAAAATACAGCTCGCCCAGAATGATCCCGGTCGGAAATTGGTAAGCTATTGTTGCGAGTACGTACGTTTAATTTATGCTCTTTTGTTAAAAGGACAACTTGAAAAAGAGCGGAGCAAAGGAAAGAAACAAATGCACGATGCGGTTTTGGCGAAGGATAATTTCGCCCGAAAACGCTAGCTCTAACACAATAGACGATTGCAACACACACACACACGCGTGCGATTTGAATAACGATGCAATTTTTTCGCCCATCCCCGTTGCTGTTTGGTGCAGAACAAATGGTACAGCAACGGGAGCGCAAATTAAGTGCAATTAGCTATTGTTGGGGCAGCATCCTGTTTTCTAAAATATGCATTCACCTCTTTGTGATGAAAATGGAAATTGTGGTGAAATATTTGCGAATGCCTTTTTTTTTATGTATTCGCGTTGCTGGATGGGAATTTTTGAGCCGTTTGTGTTTTTAGATATCGATACAGTTCGGTGGCCTTTCGGGTGCTTTGGGAATTTAATTTTCGTTTAGAATGGAACAAACCGTGTGAGCTGAAAAGCACTAAAAATATAACTTAAAATCCTGCCCCACCCGCCGCACAACGCATCACTCGAACGCGCGACGCGTTTGGCGTTAACATCACATACCGAGAAGGAGATTTGATCAGCGCTTAATGGAGGGAAAGAAACGTTCTTCTTAATATGTGCGACATATGCCGGTACCTAAAAATAAACAACCGCCAACGGGGAGTGTTGTCGGAGGTAGAATATTACATTATAGTGGCTGTAGTAGCAGCGCTCAACGGACGTGTGACGTCAACGCAAGACGTCTACGCGATAGATAACACGTTCCCGCTCGCTGTCAAACAGCCGGGGCGAATGAAATTGATATGTAATCTAGTGCCATTGACTACTACTACTACTACTGCTGTGCGCACAGGGTTTGCTTTTCCTGCATGTACATCATCCTTGCATTGCTCGAGGGCAATGCAAAGGTACCGCACCGTTAGTAGGCGTTGGTTTTTTGACGAAAGCTTGTCACACAACACGTGTCTCGATGTGTTTGCGCAGATATCTTTACAAGAATGCGTGTCGTGTCGTGATTTTCGTAGTTCCCACCCCGGGGTTGGAACACAATGGAGCACACACAACCACACACTATGGGGAAGGGGTAAGAGGTAAAGGGGAATTTGAGGGAAGACGCGCTGACTTTTAAGCCAAGCTGGTTTCCAATCGAACTATGGCACATGGACCGGAGACTCCTTGTTCGCCGTTCGCTCAAGAGCAGCACAAACAAATTGCAAATAAGTTGCCTGTTCGAGCTGCTTGTATGAAGCAGGGAGACAGATCTCGATTCTTCTTCTTCTTTTTTTCCCCCGCGCGCCAGTGCCGCAAAAGAAGCTGCAATGCCCAAGCGATGTTTGCACGGCGAAAAGCTGCTCGCGGAAAAGCCGATAGGAAAATATTGATTCACGCAAAGTCAAGCACGGAAGCTGGCACAGAAAACGTTGAAATAGCACTCGTAATCTGACATAACAACAGCCCAATCCGATTGGGCGCAACGCGTGAATCAGCATCATAAATCGCGTGGAAGAAGAGCATCCTCATACGGAAGAGCTTTGTTTGCGTGAACGATTCCTGCAATGTTTGATATTTTAGCTGAGAGTGCTTTAAAAAGGGAGGTTGGTGCTTTAAGATTTACACGCAAAATCTGTAACATCTCGAGCAATAGAGCACAGTTTCTGAACCTATCTTAAATAGCCATCTGAAAATACCGACCCATCTCCTGGCACCTGCACCTTAACCTTAATCCTTTTCAAATACTTCAGGGCTTGTCAAATACCAAGCACTCCGTCCGCTTCCCCAACTCTCCCCCTGTTTTCCCACATTCGTTACATTCCACGAACAAACGGTTTAACGGTCAGAGAGTGGAAAATCGTTGCTCAGTCTTACCTCCACTCGACGGTGGCGATTGGCGGCTCAGTTCAAACACTCAAGCTCAACTCTTCTGCACCGTGGAAGTGTTATTGAAATTCCTCGCATTTCCTTCCTAAAACAAAAAAAACCCTCCCATCCCACTCTGCCCCTTTCCATCGGCATCATGATGACGCAGCGCAACTCCCTTCGGGGACGAACGGCACATGATCACAGCGGAACTACAAAACTTCCGGGACCAAGCGCCACCCCATCCCTTAACTCTCCAGTGCATGTACTTCCGAAACTGCATGGGAACTCGGACACGGACGGACGGACTTTATGGGACACGGCATATCGTACCAGGGTCAATAGCAAATTGCCCCTGCAGGCAATGATGAGTGCCGGGCGAGCGCGTTCTCATGCCGCGGTTATTGGGGCTGCTGTACGAAGCTTTAAAACTCAATACCCAGCACTAGATACGTCAAACAAATACGTCAGAATCAATATCCGGCACTGTCGAGTGTGTGCGTGCGTGTGTGTGTGTGTGGACGTGCCTGGAATTCGCTGCTGCAATCGATCGATCGGGCGGTATCGGGATCGTGAGGTGCGAGTTTTGTTACTTATCTTCCGGATACGGTGCTGATTGAATGTTGCCGCTCCAGTGGGAACTGGTGCCGTTTTTTCGATTAAATTTACTGAAGTTTTGGGGAAGCAAAGGGACGAGGAGGGACTCATATCGGTAAAATGTTGCGATCAGTACCGGTCAGTGAAGGGAGTAAATTAAATTGGCAAAAGTGGGGAATCGTGTTTTCGGGTGCGAAATTTCTGGTGGAAATAGATCACCTCCGTTAAGCTATTGAGATAGTTTAGATAAATCATTCCATTTTACATTCTTCTTTATTTGTATGCCACTAATATACATTCACACAGCTGTGTCTTAAATACAACGCTATAATATCGGTCAAATCCACTCGGGAGAGTAGTGACAAAACAAACTTCGCTTAGGACTAGAGCACTGCCAACTCGTACCGTACTGCAAACGGCGGGCCACAAACTGGTTGAAGCTTCCTAATATCACTGATTTATACTTTCGTTGTGCCCCCAGCACGCTTCAGTTACCTCCCCTCATTCACATCACATCGTATCCCATGTCCAAGAATCGATCGTCCAGCGAGTCATCGTCTCTCCCGTGCAACTGCTGCCCATTTACGCCGCTACTGTTGTTGTTGCTATCGTTCGACGCGACCCTCGAATCAAGACTATCGAACAGACTGTAGGTCGTTGCATCGGCACCGCGCTCCAACAGATCACTGAGCGCATTAATGTACGTCTGTGCCATCTGAAGCGTCTCAAACTTGGACAGCTTGTGATCCGGCCCAAGCGACGGGACGATCTCGCGCAACCGATCGAACGCAACGTTCAGACTGTTCATGCGCTTGCGTTCCCGTGCGTTCGCCGCTAGCCGTCGCTTCTTCAGCACAGTCGGACTCGGTGGTGTGCAATCCTTCTTACCGGCCGAGATAGATTTGCGCGCCTTGTACAGCCGACGGTGGTCGGTAGTGCGGCCCACCGGGGTCGATATGAAGCTGGCAGTGCACGTCTTCGTCTCAGCTGCTCGTCCGTTCCGCGACTCTTCCGGTGGGTAGGGTGAGCTGGGGTGACTTTGCGCCGGACAAGGATCAATCGTTCCACCGAGCGTTTGCGCTGGGCCGGATCCAAAGATGTGCAGATCGGAGGAGTCTATCTGTACGAACGATTCCCCGTCGAACATTACGTCCGCAAAGGAGAGGCCGAAGTTGGTGTGGCTCAGATCGGGCCCGGACACCGATGGACTTGTGCCCGGGGAGGACGCACTGTAGCTGCTCCGGCAGAGGGAAGTGTCGGGCGTTGGGTAGTGTGATAAGTAAGTGACACCGGCAGCGGCACTAACAGCAGCAGCAGCAGCACTACTGTCAGCGATATGCCCGTACGTCGTTATCCTGTCGATGCCCATCATTGTGTAGTGTTCCATTTTTTGTTGGCTTAAGGCACTCACACACACACACACACACTTTCTTCCGCTTTTGTGAAGCGCTTGATCTGCACAGAACGATGGACGGGAGTGAACTGCGTCGGTATGTTGTTGACCCGATCCACGGCGAGCGAAATGGGGAAGCCCTCAGGATCGTGCCACGCTTCCCTGATCCAACAAAACACGGAAAGGGGATCGATCCTGCAGTATAAAGTTAATGTCCCTTTGTAACATAAGGGGACAGTCAGAGAGAGAGAGAGGGCGTTCTACGGACACACACATGTTCAATGTAACCACAGGGTGAATGGGAAGGGAGATGGCACGCACGATCAATTCCTTCCGGAAAGAAAAGGATACAGAGCGGAGCAGCGATAGAGGGATGATTCCCCCTCGCAGCACGTGCCAAAGCGTGCATGAGGATGGATGAATAGGGGGAAAAGGGATCAGAAATAGGGTCATAAAAACTAGATAATTATGAACGCTCAAGTTCAAACGAGGAGTGCTCTCGTTTGTGTTGGAATACGAGCTAAATGTAAGTTCAATCGAATGAAAAATACCGGAAGCAAGATCAATGTTTTGATCGACCGAATGAACCTTTGAGCAAATGAACCTCAAAATCGAAGGATAAATTAACTGCTACTGTTAAGCGTTCAGGTTTACTGTTTAGTAAGTAGAGCATTTAATCGAAAAAAAAAAACAAACTAATTCGACCCTGTTTGTGACGGAAATTAGCATTCCGGCCGCGTGCCCGCTCCTGACCATTTTCATAAACGGATTATTATCGACACATTGGCACACTTTCGCAATTTCGCAAAGCATTGGCCCTGCTCCCTTTGCCGTCGTAATTGGTTTAGCTCATTCGCTCATTAATGAACCGTAACGTCGTGCGCAGCAAATCTATGCTGGGATGTGTTCCGCACGGCCGCATTTTCCGCCCACCGGCACTCGCACATCGCACAATTTTAATATCCCGCCCATTAACTTATGCGCCGCGAACCGGGCGTCTTTGGCGGTGAGTAAAGTTACGGTGTCATCGTGGGAGTAGCAAACTTTCCCGTCTTCCCGGGCGGGACACATTCAACAGATAATCGCATTAGCGCGTTGCTGTCGCTCGTGTCCGGCGTTTGTCTTTTCTATTTTCCGCCGCCTGCCCGCTGATCGATTCATTCGATGGAGCGCGTTGATGATGGATGGGGCGCCTGACGTGGACCGCTTGGGTTGCAGGGGAGAAAAGGTCACGACAACAATAGCTTGCTGATAGGTTCGCTACGGATTGAACGGTGCTTGGATCATCCAAATGGAGGCCTTTTTTCGCATTGATTTCCGCCCTCGAGCTCGGATATTGACAAGAAATGATGGAAGAAATCATAGGGAAAGAAAGGGAAAGGCGCATTAAAATGAGACAAAAATTGCTAAGCAACGACACAGTAGCTCTTTGTATGTGTATTGTGACTTGAGGCCTTAATGTGTTGGATGAACAGACGAGCTTGCTGTGCTAGATGGTGAACGTCAATAAGGATGTTGCGGAATCCATCCAGAGCAAACGAAATTAAATAAATGTGAATGAACAATGAACAGATGGAAATCGAATAATAAATAGATAAACATTACTGCTCCCAAGTACGCAATGATAGCGAAGGAATGTATTTCAAAGGTTAACAAGGTCTCTAAAGTTCAGCGTTCATTACGGACGGAAGTCAGAATTGTTGGTCCTGGGCGTAGGGTGAACACAGAAAAAAAGCAGCTAGAAGAAGCATCGCGTGCTGCCCTGGCGTCCAGTTTGGTCAGTTCGCACACCTTCTGTGTTTATCTTTCGCCAGCAAACGGTGTGGGGCTGTGAAAGGTAAAACATCACAGCCGCTTGTAAGGATTCACCGTGCACCGTGAAACATCTGTCTTGAGTTTTCTTTCCCTCTCTCTTTCTCTGTCTCTGTCTTCCATCGCCAAGGGGGAGTCTAAGGAATAAAGAGGATAGCGAAGAAGAAAAAACAACAACACAAGAACGCGTAAACTTAAATTACGCTAGAGTGTCTTACGCGTGGACACGGTGTGGTGCGTGCGAGCGCGCGCGTGCGGAGGACGACGCAGAGGAAAAAAAGGACGACGCAGACGGTGAGTTGAGCGGCGAGAATAGTTTGGAGAGTCGTGCCGTTAGACAGTAGGTGTTAACTGCTACCTCGCAAGAGCTTTCCAAAGTGTGGGGACGCAGGACGCAGGAAAGGTGAAAAAAAAGTTCTTCTGTTTTTACTGTTCACTGGAATGATGCCGAGCTGCGGACAAAAGAACTAACGTCCGTGCAGTGGAATAAATTCCTTTACGTTCAAGGATCTTCGTTGAGTTGTTTGCACTTTAATGGATGTTTGAATTGCAAAAATAAAGCATTACAACTTTCATTTAACTATTTTTTAGGGTTTTGCATCCTTTGTTTTGGGGAGAAGAAAGAAAGAACGCTTTATATTCGTTGCAAGTAATGTAAACTCTCAATCGAAAAGATATAAATGCTTCATTTCATATCCAATTCCTCCAAACTGCGCATCATCGTTTTCCAATAAAAGGTCTCCGAATTCTGATATTGTTTCATTAGGCGTTTTTTTTTTTTGGTTCCCGTTGATTAACCCCAAATGACTGGACAGATTTTTACCTTCATCAAGCCTCCAGCCTCAAACACAGAGAGAGAGGGAGAGAGAGAGAGAGCTTATCGATATCGGTGACCTGCTGACATCGGGATACGCCACATAAAAATCCCTTGTTGAACCACTTTACGGTCCTGTACTCAACAAAAGGTCGTCCTGACTACTCATCATCATCACCACTGACGCCGACGACCACGTCCAATTGATTTCACCTCCACGTCCACGGATTAGCCATATTATTACGAGTGTTATTAGCTTGTTTACATTCGATACGGTAATTCGTTGATCGTAAAGGGTGGCGAAATGGAAGTCCTCGTACGAAGGAATCGAACCCAGTGACGGAATGTGCCAGTGCGTCACACCCATCGCGACCAACTGGGTCTCGCCAACGGGGTCGGGCGGGCTCATAAATTTTCAATTTTTATGACAGCAAATTCAATTATCGACGACAGTTTTACAATCAATCAATACAATCAACCCGCTCCAGCTCGTGCAAGAACGGCTATGCGTCCCGTGTGTCCTGAAGGGGGTCGATTCCGGTTGGGATTGATGACAGGTAATGAACCATATCAAACAGACGGTCCTCGCCGAATCCTCGCCAGCACACACACGTGCCAGTTGATGCAGACGGTTGGTTTGTTACCGTTTTTTTTTTCTGTTGTGTCTAACTGACTTGTCTCGTCCTGTTTTCACCCTCGCGTTTGTTAATTTCCAAGGGATCACGATCACCGAGCCGACCGATCGATCTCTCCGGGGCGTGCTGTGCTGACCAACTGTTGTCCTTTGCGCGTCTTTTACTGCACAAGCAGGAGGGAGGGATGCGTTAGGGTCATAATTAGAGCACCCTCGCGCGTGTATTCGCTCCACTGCAAGCGGTGGAAGCATAGTGCACCATCAACCATAACGATCGCGATCCTTACCAGGGAGCAGAGGGATGGGATGAGGCCGGAATGTCGGAAGCCATCCTTACTGCGCTGGGGTGCCCGTTTGCGCATCGGTGAGTCCGTGTTGTAGGGACCATTAGGGGCTGCTTTAAAGCGGAGCGATGTGTTCAAAAGCACGGATCTTAAGATTTGGGAAGAAACAGGACTCGTTGGGCGTCGGGCGGGAAGGCGTCCTTTGGAGGAGGAGGCAAAGATGGCAGCTGCTTTCGGTGGCGTATTGTGCTTGGTGGTACGAATATTTGGACAATTGAATATTCATGACTCGACTTGAACGCGTCAGTCAGTGTGGCTATGGTTCGATGCACCTAACGTACAGTTACTTATAAGAAGATGCGTTGGCTTTGGAGCAATATGCATACATATGTACGACATATATTTCGTTGGAAAAATGAAGTTTATGTATTTTACATAATTTAACCACATAACATTACGAAGTAATGCTTCCTGTGTGTGAATTACTATTAGAAAACATGTTTAATTGACTTTTGCTCCAAAGAAAACGAACCCTAGAAAGACGCTTATTTAATTCCACTGACTAATACGAACAAAACCAACTACTTTAAGCATCGAAAATGCAATTCCCTGCCAGTGTCGAACTGCGACCGCCCGACCAACCAACCGACGGATGCAAATTGAATTCCAATCCGATTACAACCAAACGGTTTTACCTTCCACCAACCAAAGGATGAAGCAAACAAGCGGCCAAATGCGAAAGAAAACCGATCACTTGAACTGTTTGGAATTGCTGTCAAGTGTGATTTTCTAGCCCCGACGACAACAGAGGAATGTATCCCACCTACACAACTTCACAGCAGCAGCACCAGCACCAGCAGCATCAGTTTGACGATCAGCAGCTGCAAAGTCGTCCGAAATCGAAATTCATGAATAATTGAACGACTTTTACCCCCTTTCCTTCCCACTAGCAAACTGCTGCCAAAGACGCAAGACTACAGGGCGGAAAAGTCGACACAATCATTTTCCGTGTGGGTTTGTGGGAAGGAAAGTGTGCGGCATAAATGATCCTTCCAATGCGGGAGGAAAACCGCGAAAAGGATTAGCTATTTTTAGCCCGACATCTTACAATCCAATAATTCTGCTGTCGGATTACTTCGGCCGGGGGAGTGGGACGGAGAGGGAAATTGTTCTCGATAATTCAGCCGCTGTGCAAGGAACGCAGTGTCATATGCAAGAAACTGTGTGCTCTATTATTGGAGCTTTCTATAATAAATATCAACATTTTTAAACAAGCGGAGGCTAGCAGACTGATCGGAAAGGTTAGAACACAACAACGGGTAGTTTCCTGCGGGACGCCGCACTGGACCGAAATTACCCAGATCGAATTGCACGATAAACACGATCCAAATTGATCTCTTTACACAGAAGAAGGGATCCAGCCCTGGAAGCCCTTCATGGTGACCACCATTTCCACCCCTGCTTGGCCCAAAAGCCAGCAGACCAGAACCACCCTTTTACCAGTTCAAACGCGTGCCAGCGTTTTTAGGGGTCAATTCAGTCAGTGGAATGGCACTTTTGCTTTGGGGTGGTGAAACAAGGATGCCCCTTGTTGTTGCTTTGTTGTTTAGCGAAGCGTAAAATTTATGACCATCGAAAGGATGCGTTGGTGCTGGCTCGAGCGGAAAGGGTTGCCGGCGTCCGGTTTGAATCGCGAAAACGACGAAATCTTTGGTATCGAAGCGGCAAGTAGGCTTAAGTGCTATAGAAAGTACTTAAATAGTCGATAAAAATACTGTATGTTTTGGTTTGAATATTAGCAATCAAGGGAAAAGTGCTTCAATGTCTTCATTTGTTGGCCACTTCAAACGCAAACCCATTGCTTCAATTAGATATTCAGCATATCACTCGATCAGCAGCCGGGTGGTATATGGTTGGCGGCTTTTTTTCATTTGAACACCCTCCGAGCCACCAAAAACCCCGGTTGCATGGGAAACAAATATTGGTAATGTGTGAACGCCGTGTGCGGACATCTTCCTCGTTCTCTCGCTCACTGCACGTACCATACCAATCCATACAGCTTCATCAGCGCACTGTTTTCTCGGACCGCCGCCGCCGCCGCCGCCAACGAAATCGATTAAGATCTCAGTGAGCACCAATAGATTTCGATTAATTCCACCACACATTGATCCGAGCAACCGCACACCGCACCCGCCGCGTTGAAGCAGAAACGGCAATAGCAATAGATAAACGAGAGCCGATAAGCGCCCCGAAAGCCCCCAAAAACCGTAAGTCACCTTAAGGGCTCTTTTGCCGGCATTGTATCGTTTGCTCGCTCTTCCTCAATCGCTTTTCTGTTTGCCGTTGCTGACCACCTTGGAGGCAGTGTAATGCCGGAAAACGCGTACCGTACCTCTGACCTCCGCGATCGATCGTCCGGCGATAAGAAAACCGTTGGGTGCATGATGCGGTGCGCACCGTCTTCAGAGATCAAAGGCGTGAAGGCGCGTATTATATGTGGCGTTAAATTGTCGATAGTTCCGACTGAGATTATCGCCGCCCCTAATGAACCCTGATGAACAATTGGGGATGAACGATAGCTAATGCTGTGCCCGCTCTTGTAGGAAGTGAGCAGCATCATTCCCAGCGCTGGCCGCATCATTGTGACGGCGGGGAGTGTTGTTTCTTGCGCGGTAAAATAATATCAAGAGAGAACAATGTTATGCTGACAAGCAAAGGTGTAAACATTGAGCCTGTTAAGGTGATCGTTTTGACAACTTTATTGCACGTTCCCCGTGCGACCTTGCTGTGGACTCTATGCTGTGGATATTCTTTGCCAGCCCTCTTCAAGTCGCGTTGTAGATGATGAGGCATTGTCAGTCACTTGAATGCTCATCGGCAATATTTGGGTCAGCTATTTCGGTCAAAAAATAAGAAATTGCTAACCCTATGTCACATGACCTGATGCGTATTTCTCTCCCAAAATCTAGGCGTGCTTAAACGTATTCAAATAGCACACGCTGTAACGACTGCTTGTACTAAAGCTTAACACCAACACACACACTGCTTACTAACGCACCTGCACACTATCGCTTGTAGGTGAGCGATCACCTGATCAAGCTGCTGCCGGGAGACAATTGCCACTTCCCGAGCCACAGCCAGGACATTGCTTCGTCGGCACTCACGGGAGCAACCCAGCTTGCTAGCATAGTGGCCCGTATTTTTAGGCCCGTTTCCTTTCCTATTTTAATTCTGTATCACCTAACTTAAGCTGCCGTTCATCAACTCGTATCCACCTGTTTTCTTCGCAACATTCCCATTGTCACGTGTGTCTCCTTTGTCCGACCGCCGAGGCGCCTGTTCGATAGTGATTGTTGTGCAATTGTGTTACAGCGTCCCCGTACTACGCGCAGAGTCCCGTACGGTTGTGTGCTTTTAACCCTTCCAGTGCGACCATTGTAATTTCGTTCGTAGTTAGATAGGTTAAGCCTTTGATTTTAACCATTTACCGTTAGCGTATCGTGCGTCCTTTGGTTTGGACGTCTGTGTGCAGGAACCAAATAAGTTGAAGGTTTAGTTTAGTATCGTTGTTGCGTGTTAGTGCAAGTCTTCCGAGACTTCTGGGCGTACGTGTGAAAGTAGGTTGTGTTGTGCGTGCGTTTGTGTTGCTTTCGTACAAAAGAGGCGTAGGGTAAAGTTATTTATTGCCGTTTTTTTTTTTTAAGAGAAGAAAGCTACTATTGTAACAATTTTGTGTCATCTTGCTAAAGGTAAGGTTGGCTGGTTTCTCGTTGAAGGCTTTCAAAATGGCGTCCTTTCGATGCATTTCCTCCATTGCAGTGGTGCTCAACTCGTAATTTGTGACCATGAATAACGGTACCGCCAACGCGTACTACGATATGCGATCCTTTCCCGATCTGGTGGTAAGCCTGGCTGCGGAAAACACCAAGATGCCCAACACGCGACAATCCTACAATGGGCAGGGTGGTTACAATACGAAGCTTTCTAATTATTATCAGGTGCGTTTTCAACCGCCAGAAGCATCCTGTTTTTTTTTTTAAAGCATTTTCTCTCTTTTTTTTTTCAAGCAATCTGCACCATTTGTACCGCAAATGTACGGCAATAGTCTGCAGAAGCAGCGCTATGCACCGTACGCAAGCCGCAACTACGGAGGAGGTGTCAACGCTAACAACACCCTTAGCAACTACGGCGGTGCTACGAATCAAAGCAACCTGCCGCAGCCGCTTCTACCGCCAGCACAACAAAGCCAGCAACCACAGTCACATTTGTCGTCCGCGTTTCAATCCGCTAGCACCTGCTTCAGCCAGGTGCCGGTGCCCATTAACAAGTCGTTGAACTCGTCGCTGAACAGTAGCAGCTATTCCGATTCCGGTAAGAACTCCACCTTCTTCAGCAGTAATCAGAGCGGGTGCAGCAGCCCACATCAGAGCAACTACTCGAACGATAGTGGCAGCATGGTCAGCACCGGTAGCAGCAGTACGATTAACACGAGCGGTGGCCTGGGAACTTGCTCCAGTACATCCAGCTCCTCGGTGTCGCCGGTGCCACAAGTACCACCACCACCACAACCACCATCATCATCATCATCATCGCAGCCACTGTCTGCAGCACTGCTGAGTGCGAGTGTGGATCCGTCCGATCAGAAGGAGATGGTAGTGCTTCAGATTAGCAATCTGGATTCGTCCATCGAGGAGCACAAGATGCACCAGTTCTTGATGTGTCAGCTGAAACCCATCACTCCCGTTATTTCGCTGACGATTGAAAGTCCTTCGCTGGCAAAGGTAAAAGTACCCACGGCACAGGTAAGTTCATTGGCAAGTACAGCCTACTAGATGCGGTGTTAATTTGCCCTCCTGTTGTCTTTTCCACAGTGTGCCAAACAAGTGGTTGCCAATCTGCATCGTAAGAAGATTGGCCACAAGCGTATGGTGGTTTCGTACATCAAGGATCCTACTTCGGCGGAATCGTCCGCCCTGCGCTGCCAGGTGGCCGGTTTGCTGAAGGATGTCCCGTTTTGTAGCCTGCCTATCAACCGTTTCCGTGAGCTGTTTCAATCACGCTTCAAGTCTTCCATTAGTGTCCTCGACCTGTACCGCATGCAGGATGTGTGCGTGATAGCGCTCGATAAAAACGAAGAGAAGCACATCTCGCTCCAACCGGTGTTGATCGATACGCTGAAGAACAGTTCGCTCGTGGAGACGTCGCAGCACAGTGTCCCGTACTGTATGTATCACTTTAAGCAGGAGAAGGAAAAGGGCTGGGCTGAACAGGAGGTCGAGCCGTTGCCAAACGTTATGATGACCATTAATCAGCTGCAGTCGCTTGTGTATTCGCTGCTCAAGTCTCACAAGAACGACATACCTGTGGCAAGTATTCTGTACTGCATCGAGCATGAGCTGCAGGTAAAGATTGTGCCCAACGATAATGGTGTGCCGATGGAGCATTTGCTGTGTTGCATCCGTGGAGTACAAATAGCGAACAATAGTTTTGGCATTAAAGTACTGTCCTGGATGGATCACGAACAGAACTCGACCAAGGATAACGATGGTAAGTTAGAAAGCAATGTTTTTACGTGTTTGGGGTGTTTTTTTTAATTTACAGCAACTATTTTGTTCCTTAGATGCTTGGTCCGTCAATTTGCGTTACATGCCGAAAAGTCCATCCAACGAGTTCCTTCAACAGATCTCACGCGAGGTCGTTGAGCTGATCAAGATGTCACCAAAATCCACGATGAAGTTTACGCGTTTCATTCCCGCCTATCATAACCACTTTGGCAAACAATGCCGGGTAGCGGACTATGGATACACGAGACTGATCGAACTGTTTGAGGCTCTCTCACCAGTCGTGCAAGTAATGGGAGATGGTGAAAACCGTCACATTACCCTAACCCATCGCACACAGATACGCCGGTTTACGAACGATCTGCTAAAGATCTTGCGCAACCGTGCCAACAAGTCGATACTGCTGTCCCAGCTGCCAATGGTATTCATGCATGCTCAAAATCGGCCCTTCGACGTGACCGACTACGGTGTGTGCAATCTGTACGACATTGTGGATGGGTTGGTGTACAGCAATTCCATCACGACAAAGGTACACAACGACAACGATGTGATGATTTCGATCGTCAAACGTAAACAGACTCTACCCGAGCTGGACAAGACAAGTGTATTTGCCGGTGAAGTGGTGGAGCTGTTCCGGAAAGCGCCTCAGTTCTCGATACTGTTTAAGAAGTTTGTTCGATCGTACCACTATCATTTTGGGTATCAGTGTCGTCTGAGCGATTATGGACTGCTGAAGCTAGCGGATCTGCTTGAATCAATAAGCGGAATTGTTGAGGTGTGTTGGCATAGCATTAGGTGGTGGCATTAGCTAAGTTCTTATTTATGTCTATTTCTTAGATGGAGCAAACCAACGATGAGGATCGTAAGATTTATCTCAACTATCAGGTTGCGCTACGTATCTTCGCGGAGCAGGTCCAGGAGATCATCAAGACATGCACTGGTAAACCGTGCACTGTCGTGCGGCTGTCGGCTATTCTGAACATTCACAAGAGTCAATACGGCTATCAGCTTCAACCGGGCTGCCTAGGATTCAGCAATATGTACGACGCGATGAAAGCTCTACCGTACACCGAAGTATTTGAGTCTGGCGGTGAGTACATGGTAGTATCGCATCTCGAAGATCCTGCCTTTCGCATGCGAACGTACGCCGTTTGTATGGTGCTGGCGGAGACACGCAAAGATCGCATTTCCCTCTCGGAGTTGGTGCGTAGCTATCATTTACGATTCAAGGAGTTCCTGAACGAAAAGAATATTTGCAATATGAAACATGCGCTGACGGTAAGTTGAAGGTCGCAGTCGCGATTTGCATTCAGCTGACGTGTGCAAATTACGATGATGATGTTTGTGTATGCGACGAGCCAACGCATCGATTAATGTAATTTAATTCTTTCATTTGTTGGGACTGCTCTGCGATACGAAAGATTGAAATGGATAAGGGCTTGCAAACGGTGTCACTGACGGCGTTGATGGATTTTGTCATGCGAATGGTGCAAGTGGTCAAACAACGACCGTCTATCAGCGTGTACGATCTAAAACTGGCCATGAATGTGTCGTTAGGAACGTGCTTTGAATTTGGTGAGCAATATGATCTTCTCTAAAAGAACGCCCGGATTTTACTTTTCGATCTTTGTTCTGTACTTGTCTCTTTTCCCAAAGGATTTCCCAATCTGGTGTCTGTACTGAACGCTTTTTCGGACGTGTTTGTGGCTAGCAATACTACTTTCATCGGTGAAAAAAGTGATATTGAATTAAATCGTGACTGTATTTGTAAGTATGCGCTTTTTTATTGGTAACTATTAAACTTGGGTAACTATAACTATCGATCCGTTCACACAGTATCTAAAACATTGAATACATTAGAAGAAAGCTCTTTCATGATGTATGCATCACAGGCTAACCTAGCACAAAATAACAAAAATGTAGCAAATGATACTCGCTATCCAGCTGCTCCCATACCTTCTGGAGGTTGTTATCCTAAAGATCCGGTACCATTCCGTAACATGGCCAACACACAGTACCAGCAGCAGCGCCATTCAGGGGGCAATGATTATGCAAATCCTTTGTTTAAAGCTCTGCAACAACCACCTGCTCCACAACCGTTGCAAGCTATACAGCAACATTCGATACAATACAACCAACAGCAGCAAGGACCACCGAATTCTTACTACGCAAACAATCGCATGCAACAGAACACGCTTCAGCACAATAACTACGGCAATGGAAATAATCCATCAATGCTTTCCACAATGGCACACGGACCATTGATGGGACAGCATTCCAACGAATTTGGCACTCAATTTGATAAGGAAAACATCCACCCGCTACCGAACGGTTATGGTATTCAGGGGCTAATGGGCACGAATAGCAATAGTAACAAGTTTCCATCAGCCTTTCCACAAGATCAGCAGACAAATGTGTTCCAGTCGCTTAAAATGCCTACTACGAAAGGACTAACAGAGCAATTGGCTATGCATAATCCTCGAGTGCAATGTCAAGATAATTGGAAGAAGAAGGGTGAACATTTAACCGATTTGTCGCTATCCCGCAAATCTATGATGGATGTGGTTTCCGCGTACTGGGAGCCACCAAAACCCGATACTCCGACAGAAATGGTAACAATATTCACCTCAATATGTAATCTCCCTCCTTGCTAACTGTTGTCGTTTCATTCCAAAGAATCTTCCATTCTGGCTGGATCCTGTCTGGAGTGATTCTCTACAAAACCTGGACAACATTTCCATGCGCTCAGATGCCAGCAAGATGGTATGTAATAATGACCTCTAATAGTGTCAACTAACACGTTTTTTCCTATTGCCTTTCTTCAGTCAAGTACCCCTTCTTCGTTACAGCTTAACATTCCTATTCCGGAGCTGAAAACAATCAACAATCTACCGCCCCTGGATACGCCACTCGCAATGCTGTCGGAGAAACTATCGTCGTTTTCTTTTGATCAAGATAAGTAGCGATCATGTCCCTTTCATCCTGACAGGCAGTCGATTGAGTCGACCACAAGCTGTCGGTGACGGTTAGGCACTCGCGCGAGACCCTTACAAACGCGGGCGATATCCTTTTCTTGGAGATTGATCGACTGCTTTCCCTTTCGGTCAAGCTTCATCCCAGCCCGGCAAGGATCATAATCCTGTTTGCCATTGGAAGGATTTTCAAGGAGATCGATTTTCCGAAAGGGATATATTTCACTGGAAGTTGAATTGTTCGTGGAAACGATAGTATAGCATCAACGAGGTAATCCAACGATGCTGCATCAGCCCTATTACGCTTAAGTATCATAAAGTACCTTTCAGGCCCTGTGTGAAGGACTCGATAGTATTTAAGTTTAAATTGATCGTAACGTTAAATTTATTCATCGCCTAGGGAGAAAAGAGACAGTGGGGCCAATTAAGCGAACCTGATTCATTACTCAGATCGGGAGCGGTGCAAGCACCAAAGAAAGCTCACCAAAACTCGTACAATTTCTAGTATTTGTGACTATTGGAGAAGAAACTGGAGGGATGTTACGAAGTCCGAAGGAGTGCGACATTGTACCACAACAAAACATTGTAATGCATAACCCTTTGTACAATGGAACAATCTTGATTCCGGATCGCTTTTCTGGTCAAAAGCGAGCAACAGTGCCGGAGAGCCAAGATTAGCCAAGTAAACCAAACACACAATGTCCCCTTATCGGTAACGGCAGGAGTGAGCAGCAAATGAGCCGCGAAACAACATGAACGAATTTACATTCGTGAAAAACACACAGCAAGAAAAGTGCGCAAGTCAAGCTCCCGTGTGCCCGATGCCGTCGAGGCTTTTAGCAATTATCATAGCTTTATGTGAAACAATTTTAACCGTCATAATTAATAATTTATTATTCGGCCATAAAGAGAAAGGTGTGATTGTTACCTGTTAGCGAGTGTTTCTGCATGTTATCGATTTTATCGACGCATTGTTTCTGTTATTAAAAGATTTTAATCGTTGAGCTGGGGTTGTGCAATAGCTCGCTAGATTGTAAGCAAAAGGTGAGGATAATTTTTAGTTAAAAAAAGGCTAGGCCATATCCAATGGTAGGTTCGTTCGCCAATTGTATTGATTGCATGCATAAACGTTAATTTGTAGATTTAATCGATTGCTGCGCGAGTGCCATGTTTATGAACAATCAGTTGTCCTTACAAAACACGTCATGTTTGCTTGTGCGAGGCCTTCAAACCTAAGCTAGTATTAACTTCCACCGTTGTTAATGTACTTAATAAATTTTCTGTTCTTCTGTAATCTGTGTGACTTCCAGCATGATGTGGTCACTCATTGCCACTATCCTCATAATTCTTTCTAGATGTATCTTCATTTTATTACTGCCTGCCTGAGAGACCATTAATAACATCTTCGAAATCTAAGCAAAAACACAATGACTTGTCGTCCGTCTGAATGACCACTCCATTAAAGGAGAACAGGGCCCTTTACAAGCCTTACTACCGAACCGTTAACTGTCGTTTCTAATTATACTTGTTTGCCTTTCCCGACCGCCGATGCACATCATAAATTATCAGATACACCTTCGCCACAAGAAGCTTCCAACGGCTCTGTCCCGTCTTAGCTTCCTTTTCATCATTCCGGGCGCGAATACGTCCGATCAGACGAGATCGGCCAAAAGATCGACTTCTTTACCAGACGATCACTTCATGATTTAACTTCTCAATCGTGCAAACGTGCACCCATGGACGGTACTCCCTTACCGTCCCAAGGGAACCGCCTGCCATCCGAATATATGTGTCCTGTATGTCGCCCAATCGATCTGTCATTTCGAAGTCAAGCGCGTACGGTTTCCGCACTTCCCTGTCCGCACTTTCGCCACTTTGCGCAGGGCGTCAGTCAAAATCAAAATCGAAGATGTGACAATAAAATCCAACACTGCGTCCTGTGACCACGCATCCAGACGCCAGCCCAGGAGCTCATTCCCTTGATTTGCCGTACAAGGCAACACACAAAAGGCGCGTAGACGACCGACGAATGGGTGCACACCGTCGTCCTCACCGTCATCATCATCGTCGAGCCGAAGGTTAATTAAAAATCAAAATTATTTAAATAGCGTTCTTATGAGTTATTAATTTCATTCCTTTGCCGTGTTTGGGGCGCACTGTGGACCTCCTTTAAGACATTCATTCTGTGATATATATTTTTTTCTCTCTCCCGTTCGCTTTCGTCAGGTAATCGGCGCGCGTTGATCGAGATCCCTTGCCGATGCGCGGCCGGTCGCAGCGACGACGTTATGGTCACGATCGGATCGGAGTTATTTCCTACTCCGAAGGTGCCTATTGTGCGTGTGCGTGTGAGTCTTCGCTTTCCTTTTTGTCTCATATACACCCAATGAACGCATGCATGCATGCACCCAGCGACATTCTTGCACATTTTTCTCCGTTTGTCTGACAATGCGCACGGTATGAGCGCTGGAGATAGAGGTAGGGCGAAGCATTCCGATCGCGAAAAGTGACCGTTCCACCGAAGGGGTTGCCGTTATGAATTTATTAAACTGAAAGGCGAAGAAGGGATTTTATCGCTCACAAGTGCCTCCCGTTCGCCGGTGAGATGGGTTTCTGTAGGGTGCTGATGCAGCAAAGTGTTGCCCTAAGACATAATTTGTGTCCGAGCGCGTACCGGAGGGATGATGGACGGTGCATTATGGGTTTGCTGGGTGCTATGTAGTGCTTCTAGTTCTCAATTCTCAGTTCACGAAAAAACACACATTTATAAAAAGCATTGATTTAAAATGAATGTAAAATTCAACATTCTCTCTGAAAAATGAAAACATCACTGCAACATGTCTAAGCCGACGTTCCCGTTTGCATATTCACGAGCGTTCAGTCCAGACGACGAGCTCGAAAGCAGTGTGAACTATCGATTATGGATGAAAATGGAAACATAAATATTCCACTCCAGCAGCGCCGGTGAACCGGTCCGGTTCAACATAGAAATGGAAATCTTTGAATGCATACAGCTCGAGTTAAAGGCACAAGGAAGGAGCAAATTAAACAAAAAAAACGAAGAGAACTTAAAACGTTATAGCGAATTAATGCCACACACAATCTGCAATCTCGGCAATCGAATCGCACACACACACACACGCATCTCAATCTCCTGAGCATTAATATTTGACGAACTAATGGGTATGGGTTTGGACAAATACATAATATGCAGAGTCCTGTCTAATCAATATGCATCCACATGCTGAAGTGTAGAAGGACCGTTAAAAGAGGGTTTTTTCAACTTCTCTTGTCCATGATGCGTTCTGTTGATCGGCAGACAAACGCCGGTGTATGCGTATGAAAATGTTGAAGTTAGTACGATTTAAAATAATCATTAGATTAAGACCTGCCAATCCACAGTAAGACCTAAAAAACCCACCTTCAAATGCATCCATATTGTACAGGACCTCCACTTCCACCCTTGTGTTTTCACTGTCACAGTACAGGGACTGCTTGCTGAATGCTTTGCATCGGCACCTGAGGCAATTCTAGGAAGCAATTCTCTTCCTACGCCGGGCCGAATGCGTTCCGTAGGATTCCGTTAGGGTGCGCAGGGATGATTTATTTCACAGTCCGATGTCCGATGTCCGAAACCACTAAAGACAGGCTAAAGACAGTCCATCCAGTCTCGGTTCCTCTAGCCCTTTTCGTACCATTGATGGTAGCTAGATGGGCACAATCCATTTATGCATTTCTCTCTCCCTGCTCTCTCTCTCTCTCTCTCTCTCTCTCTCTCTCGTCTTCCCTCTTTATCTCTCGGTCTATTACTTCGTCCAGATTCCGTTACACCGATCCGTCATCCCGGGTACGGGAATCCAATAACCGTGAGCCAAAAATCGATCCACCGTTCGTACCATTCGTCACTTCGTAACGTTTGGTGTGTATGTGTCTGTGTGTGTGTGTGAGTGCCTGACGCTTGGCTTCTCGGGTTGGCCCCTTTTTTTAAACCCCCTCTTGCCCACTCGATTTCGGATTGATGAGTTTATGTGATTTATTAGATGCAGATTCGTCCCAACGATCCCTTATACATCGTCGGACACGCTAGAGATATCGTATGCTTGCAAAAATAGTTTTCCTCTCTCTCTCTCATGCTGTTTCTCTTCCGTTTAATATACAACCAGCGGGTAGGTTTCATGGCAGCAGTTAGTCCTTTTTGCTTATCGACAAACGAACGAGTGAGTGCGAAAAATATGAACGAATCAGTTTGCATTTGCATAACTGTCCCACATGCAGACTGTGCTGTGTGGAGGGAATTAGTGATTTTTATATTGGAAAATTGTATTACCCTGTCCTCGTTTGCTGGAACGAACGAGTTTCGGAACGACATTTAGCTCAGTCTGGAGACGATTTGGTGAATATTGTGTGATTTATTTGAATTGAGAAGCTAAATACCCTTGAGAGCTACAATTTCAATTTCCAACCACATTATACATGCATCAATCCGACACTTTCACGAATCAATTTTAATAGAACCAATTATGTAAACCAATCCTTTCATTATAGCTACCACAGCACGTGATCCTTCGCTTTCCGAGAGCACACACACACACACACACCCTGTGCAAAGTTATCGGTGGGCTTAAGCTACAGCGACAGAGTTTTCGGTTGAATTATTGTGCCCGGTGTCTCTGCACAACGTTTTGTGAAGCTTCACATCAGAAAGCTTCAATTTCAACGCCACCAGCATCCACCCGCAAAGCCCGCATGACACGAGGCAGGCCGAAGCCATAAAGCCATTCCGGGAATTCAAAGACACCTAGCCGTAATTAGGTAATGAGCGTCGTACCGACCGGGATCGGGATCGGTATGGATGTTTTATCGGCCGTCGAACATCTTGCCGGTGCCGTACCAACCCGGCCGGAATGCGCATCACAATGTCTCCTGCAAGTAAGGCAGGACAGATTGACACTGATGCTCTCGGGAGGAGTGTTTTTTTTTCTTCTCCTTCTTCTTCTGTTGCCGTTGCCGATTCTTCAAAGCCCTTGGCCGTTTCTTTTCAATTCCTTTCTTTTCCTACCTCATCACATGTCGTGTCTCTTGATCCGGTCGCCTATCGGGGTAGATTGAAGTGTGACGAAAAGGACGACACCAAACACTGATGGTGTAAATAGCAGTAGAGCAGCTTACATACACTAAGCTCGTAAATTAGCCCCCCCGGTTACAAGGTAAGCAATTGAGATACCGATCAGGTGTGAAGATAAGCCGAAGCTCATTGTAGACACAAACAAGCACAAACAACCAGTTGTACGGTTTGAGATGAGAACTTATGGTTCATGGGATACACGGGAAGAAGTATCGGCGTTTGGAAAGCAATTTAGATACGGCTGGAGCTGACCCACGGTGCCACGGGTTTTTGTCAATGTCTTGCGCCACGAAATTACGCGCCATAGGTCGTCGAAGACAACGTTAAGCGACAATGTGTGTGATGTTTGTGCGGGGTGCAACAGCTGGCCAGTAATGGCCGACCTGGCTGCCGTTTTCGGTGGCTCTTTACAGGAGCTTCACGGCTTATCCCTTAGCTTTACGGCTCAATTAAACAGAGTGCGGAGTGACACGCGAGCAAAAGCTGTAATAATGACAACCCGTAATTGAATGCTGGGAAAACCGATACGAACCATCTGTGAGGAAGCGTGTGCTAATAGTGCCCGCTGGGTGCTGCATTGGATTAAGCTGCACTTTATTGTGATTTGCTTAACTGCAATTGAATCCGAGTTAATGGCTTCCGTTTTCCGCTGCAGTCGTTCGTCGGTATGAGTTAAAATAATTGGCGATGCTTTTTGGACTTTTTAAACAACCGTTGTTGTCTGCGTGTTGGCCAACGATTGCGCACGTATCGTTTGAGCAAGAAGCTCAACAGCTCCATCAAAAACACTCCCAACGCCAATCCATGACCGATCCCCAGTACGATCCACACCATGATCAGATCGTTGAACGAAATGATCTCATTCTCTACGAACACAAACTTTTGCTCGAACATTTGCCGACGATCCTGCTCCGTTTGCCAGTAGCGCATCAGCCCGCTTTCGTAAATACGGTCCAGATAGACCTTAAAGCGTGGATACAACAAAAACGAACACGAAAACGTGTAAGAAGCCGGCAAGGAGAGGATATTCTCCGCCACGATGTGCACCCGCGGCCGGACGTTGTACCCGTGCAGGTTGTAATGCCGGGTGGTCCAGCGTAAGAAAAAATCCCATGCAACAGGACACTGCATCAGGGTGCCGTAGTCCTGCTCACCGTCGAACGTGAACCAGTAGTCTGCCGCCTTCCGCACGCGTCCTGTTAACGATGGACGAAACGAAAGAACCGTTGCAGTAGCCTCACCTACGTACAGCAGTGTGTCGGTTTGTAGGAATTCGGCCACCGTCTTTGGATCGGGCGGATAGCGACTGGAGCTTATGAGCGCCAACAGCTTTGCCTGGTACGCTTCGGAGAGGATGAAAAACACAACCAAACAGCCGAACAGCACGATACGTTCCTTGCGAGACACGTTGCCAGCGTCCAGGTCCACACCGAAGATGAGAGTGTCGAGTAGGCTGTGCCGAAAGTGGCGCTTAGCTATGCAGGAACCAACCAGCAGGGCAACTGTCAGTACAATCCAAGCAGTCGAGGCAAACGGTCGCAGGAGATGCTGCAGGATCTCGTACTTTTGCGTTTTGGGAATGATCAGACACACTCCGTTCATCTCGGGCAGGACATGCTGCACCGACTTCGTATCCGGCCGGAAGGTTCGATCGATCAAGATCTCTATGTTACCCTCATACAGCTCCTTGTTGAACCATTCCATCAGCTCCATAGTTGAATTCAGCTCGTAAACGGTCACATGCCAGCGCAGTTTCAGGTGCACCAAAATGGTACGGAACACGTTCCAATCGTAGCCTACCGCTTGTCCCTGCTCGTTGATCCGTATACATATTGGAAACCCATAGCCTACTATCTTCACCACTGGGTGACGATCGGCATCGAAGCGATCGGAAAACATTTCCCGAATAGGAACGTCATGAGGCACGATCACGAGTCCCATGTTATAGTCAGTGCTAATAAGGAGCGGTGGTTGAAATTCAAACGGAGGCGGTACAATCACTATAAAGTTGATCGATGAAAACAATTCACTGAGCAGAAACACGATTCGCCCATTCAAGAAACGCAGATCAGACAAAAGGAGTATGATGTAGATGTCCCGGTTGTTAGCAGCAAAGTAGTTGGGCTGTTGTCGTCCAAACACCTTCACATCGGTGCCCTTAAAAGATGTACAAGTATTCGTATTGTCATCGTGATAACAGAATGAGGTAGATATTCCAACCATACCATCATAGTGTCGACATCATCTGCTCCCATTATGATCAGCTGTCTAGTTTGAACATGCGACGGCAGAGCGTTGTTAAACATCGGAATCATTAGTTTGCCTGCTCTCCAAGCAAGCCGATCAATCACAGCTTTGACAAATGACTCATTTGTTCCCGCAAGGGTGTAAGTTTCGATCGGTATGGAGGTTGATTCGAGAAGAATTCGTTCTACCAAAGAAGCGGTGCTTTCCGCCTTGAAGTCATCTGGAGCGGGCTTTACCACTAAAGAAGCATTAGCACTGGAGGCGACGAAACACAAGAGTACTACTACACACAGCAGCTTACGCGTCATGTTTAGTTGAAGGTTTGCTAGCTGAAACACAACTGAACGAACTTAGGTCCTCATCGTCCAACAATTAATATGAGTAATTATAGTAAAAATAAACGTTATTAGCTAAGTCACAAAATTGTTCCCTTGGGGCTGGCAAATCATTTCAACTCTGTGTATGGAATAGCTAACTGTCAAGGGATTCATTATCTCAGACCAACATCAACTTTTGTCAACCTGTGGCACAATATTGTGTGATGTTACAAGAGCGGCATTGGTCAAAGATATTCAATTGCACACTATCGTCTCAACCTACCTTCAATGGAACAAAACCGCTCCCGACGATGCTTTGCTTGATGCCGCCCAGTAACAAACCCGGTTTCAACGTTACCATGATGAGCCGCTAAGCTTGAGAAATTAATTATCCCTCAGAAACGCTCACTGCCGTCGTGCTGCTGCTCTGGTGGCGCTGGTCTCGCTAGTCTAATATTCCACGCCCGTGGAGAAATTTTTCGGTCAATTTAGTTTGCGCGCGCTTACACGATCCGATCGGTACACTGCGCCGATGGGATGATTTGTGAGAAAATCTTGAGAATGACGAATGATGCTCCGTGACCAAGAGAGGCTCTAGACGAGTGTCCCGTGTGTCCCACGATGATCACCAAGGAAGGGAGGAAAAAACGATTATCGAGCACGACTTCCGGAAGTGATCTCGTTCTCATCGGGGTCGATGGGAACCCGATCGATGAGTGTGATAGATCGAAAGAATTTTTCGCTCTTACTACGAGTACGGCCGGAAGAAGCGGATAAACACGCAGCGAGTTGCGTTGGAGATGGGATGACAAGGAAATATTTTGATTAGCAATGTATCATACATTTCGCTTAGTGGTATAATAATAGTTCCTCGTATGTTAAGGTTAAAAGAAGTTTCAGTACAGATTTTCATGCCTGCAAAAAGTCAACCCCGTGGTAACATCTTCAAATCGATCGTTACTTCAACGGGGGCATTCAAAAGACACCGCGCAAGCACACTGCCCAGTCAAACCCGTTGGCACAAAGCGTCCGAAATGCTTTCCGGTCGCTGCGTTAAACCCGTACCGAAGCGATGAAGATAATTAATAAATATGCTCGATCGGTGATTTCTTCTCTCTCCCTCTCTCTCTCTCTCTCTCTCTCTCTCTCTCTTTTTTTTTTTACCCGGTGATACTCTCAACGCTTACACCCGCTTCCCGATGCGGTGCAAACGGTGTTCGGTGCGAGGAGGTTTACAATTTTTCAGTCTCAATTATGGGCTATTACCTTGTGGGCCTCGCAAGCCGAACCGTAAGCTCCGCCGAGTTACATAAGTACCCGATCGGTATCGGAAAAATGTGAATCCCGGCGGAAGTTCTGGAGTGGAGATAAAAAAAAAAAAGCAACACAAACGATCAGTTCGATCAGTAGCTTCAGTAAACCCTCCACACCCCATCTCGCAGCAAAGCGCCGCATCACTGGAAGCAGTCGATGAGACACAGAAATGTCATTATTGCTTATTAAATTGTTCACCATGCGTGTTAACCAGGCTAGAGCTTACGGGGTAAGAAACTTGGTTTTTAGCATTCTGAATTCATTCCAGATCGAGCGCACTCGAGATTGGACATCGAGTGGAGGTTAATCGAATTCACCAACAATTCACCTTGGAGACTATTCTGTGATCTAATTGGCGATCGAGTCGGAGATAGAGATCTCCGGCAGGTACGGGTAGAACCGAAAGCGCCATCATTTCTGCATCGGAAGGGGTAACAATCCTAGCAATGTGACTCGTTTCCGATTGATACTCCGGAGGCCGGCCCGGAGGGGGAGAATGACCTCCGTGGTCGTCGGCCTGCGTGAAAGCGAAACTCGCGAAGCGCAAGTGTGATTAAACGGGGACCTGCTGATAATCGCCGATAATTACCAATAGCCGGGAAGGGTTCGATTGGCTAGTGCGTTGGGCAGAGAGTTATTTTGATTTTTCGAGAATTCAATCGATTCTTGACGGGGGGGAAAAGGTTCATTTAAACGGTTCCAACGACAGGATGGCTGTGATTGTTGAGCGCGACAGTGTTGAGGGTTGTTCGGATTTGCTTCTGAAGTTGTTGAAGAGATAAATGGTCCTTAGCTGTTAGTGTGTTGAAAATGATTTACAACATTATAGGCCATAACTAATAATCACATCATACCAGCGCCTCCAGTCTGGACTTACCTTAATGACTTCAATTGACAAGACCAGTTCTGTGCACGATCTTGCCCCAAAACTCAGAGAAGATAACACGCTCCTTCGATCCCCAAAGGCTACGAACTTGTGCCGATCTTAAATAACAAGACACAGCCCTTCTTACCGTAATCAGATTGCACGCAATTGTTTTTCCCGAAAGGGTCCCTTGGTCGCCGTCGGGAAGGCTCTCGTGCCGGTGAAAGGATGCCGCTTGTTAGGAATCATTTTCAGCTTAACACCTCCGAGGCAGTTTGCGAGGCGGTGAGTATAAATGGAGCCGATCGAGAGTGTCTTGTCCTGGGGGCCGAATGGCTTTTCTGCGAACGTGTTGAAATGCAGCAACGGTCAGCTTAAAAGGCTCATTTCAGCACGCGACACGTTTCTGCCCGGAGCCGATTGGTACGTGTGTTGTGCAGTTGCAACGCCGGTGGATTTCAGGATAATGGACTTTTTGAGGTGCTTCTGTTGTTTCTTTTCCCGATTGCAAAGAGGTTCTTTTGAAGTTTTCGAACTTGAACGAATAGATTGTTCTTGCGGAACTCACAAATCTTGTGTGGTCTCATCGTACTGCCGTCCATAAAATACTCATAGCACACTACGGTTGCTATGCCGTTACACGTCTCTGTTCCGCTCACAAGTTTTGGGGAGACTGAGAATAGAAAAAAAAGTCCCTTCCCTCCAAATCCTTCCATTGCTCGGATGAACCCATAGGCAACCATAGCGAATGAATAAACCGTGGCCCAACTAAAGCCCATCCTAAAGTCCCGTGAGTATCCATTCTTCGTCATCGACGGCTTATTCTTCACGCCGAAACATCATTTACATCAGTGAGCACTAGATGGAGCACCGGATAATTGTGCAACAACAGAGAGCGATAGAGAGAGAGAGAGGGAAAGAAAAAGCACAGAAGATCATAATTTGAATTTAATTAATAAGCGTAAACAATCCCTTCCTCCAGTGTGGCGTAGATGTATGTAGATGAGTCAAAGGCAAGCGCAGCCGACCGCCCGCTTACAGTGTTGGCGGCGGAGCAAACACAGAGGTCACTAGCGCCGTGGGACAGAACAGTGCCGCCCTTTGCCATGCTTGCTTTCTTGTAAGTCATCAGCGTACCGTACCGTGGCTTTACCGTGGTGGCGGCATCCGTCTTTGTCGACTTTCTCGACACAATTTTGCTACCGTTTTTAGCTTAATCGAGCCGCGCACAGCACCAGAACGATTAGCGGTGATCCTAATGTGACGGATCGTATGCGTACGTGGGGCTTCTTGTTCTCAGCCCTCAGCTCTAATTACACGCGCGTCCGTCTATGGTGCGATGTTTTAGGAGTATTGCACTCTCCCAGTTCCTCATGGAATGAAGGTTTTTTTTCCTTGGTGCCTGGAATTTCCGGCCTCCTGTCTGCAAACACCGTTGCGTACACTGATCATCATCGCAGTTCGCTTATCGATCGCTAATTGATGTCTTTCGCAGGTTCTCCCAGTGCTGGGAATTTTTCGACCACCGCCGATGACCTCGTGGTCCGAGTACGAGCGGGTGGAGATGTTTATGATAAATTGTAACACTGGCCAGTGCCGTGGGAACCGATGGGATGATGGTGGTGTGGGTTGATTACCCACGATCGGGCAGGGTGCACAGCTACCTGTTGAAATGGTAGTGGCAGCGGTGGCGTCGATAGTGCTGTTGTCCGTTACCTAAACATTTGGCTTTTCCCTTGCCCAGGTATGCGTGCGGTTAGGGATGTAATTTAATAAAATTGTTACCATTGGCAAGCGGATTCCTTTTCGGGGGCGGGTTCTATACGCGCTTAGGGCAACGATTTATGCTAATCTGGATGTGAGACTGTACCAGTTTGTTTGCAACCACATTAATGCGTAGGCTGGAGATTGAGATCGAAATCGGAAGCTACACGGTGCAGCGGAAATACGTACTTGAAACCACAAATACAGTCTGCAGTTTTCTAAACTCCCATGACGGACAAGTGTTTTTTTTTATGTTCGCCTTTATCTTCTTTTTTCGATGAAATTGTTTCAATATGAAGTCTAAATAACGTTTTGAGGTTTTTGTTAGATTTTTATGCTGTATCTTTGTCCTTTGTAAGGAAAAGATTTGGTTTGTCATAAGAAAATTTGCCCATTTGTGCTTAATTTCCCTGGGAAAGCTTTAGACCAAGATCCCGATAGCCTATTGTTGAGACAAATGATCAATCGTTCATTTTCCTTCTACCAAGCAAAAAGGGCTCGTTAAGCAAATGAAAGCTTCCATACATAATTACAACCATTTAATTATAACCTTGCAATTTCTTAAACATAACTACCATATTCTCCCATTTAATGACATTAAACAGCAACTAGAATGTTAATCAACGCCGTTCCGATCGCAAACTGGGAAGAAAAGCACAAATGGACCAAACACACACACACACACACACACACACACACACACACACACACACACACACACACACACACACTGTTCTCCTTTTCCAGCTCCAAAACTGTACCGAACGCAAAAAATACGCAGCCTGTAAAGCATACAAGGCCCAAACATTATAGATTTGGCTTCTTTGTAGCAACATTGGCACGAATTCCACTCTCCAGCCTCGATTCGGAGGGGGTTTTGCATTCGGCGGCCTTCACTCCAGTCGTGCCTTACCGGTGATTAGGGATTATTGTTTGAATAATGATCAGCTACCGGGAGGGCAATCAGTGCAAGACGACCGCGCGGCACTGCCCTTAGCAACCCGCCGGCTACTTAGACAAAACTAAAGGGCAACAAAATGTGCTACTAAGACGGTAAATCTCAGGAGCTAACGTCGGTGCCAGGTCGGTGGAATACATATTTTGAGCAAAGAAAAGAAGAAAAAAACAAAACACCACAACCAACGAAAGTGTAAACGAAAGCGAGAAGCTAAATAATAATGAAGGCCAAAGTGAAAAACCCGGGCAGAAGAATTGGAGAGGAAAATATATACACACTCCACTCATCATTTACCATTAACGATACCGCCCTCCCGTTTCCCCTGCTGCGTGTACGGATGTGCGAATGTTTGCGCTCCCGAGTTGCGTTCTGCGCCTTGGCTGATTTTGTGTTGCAGCATCTTCCGTTGCGCATCGATGCATGCACAAGTAAGCACGCAAGCAAGCAGATAAGCGAGGCGAGCTGCACTTTACGCAGGAAGGATCTACGCACGACTGGGCACTCGGAGGATGATATTGTATTGTGATTTTGTGTTGTGTTGTGTCCGTTTTTTTGTTCCGACAGTTGAGATGAGATCCGGAAGGAACAAGTTTAAATGATGATCTGAAAAAAAAGTATGCATTTTTATAGATGATATTGAAGGTAAACCACAAGCTGTGTATTGGCATTTCTACGACAGTTTAAATGTACTTTACATCCACACATTGCCTCCTTTTCCTTCTGCAGCACAATTGGGAGTTTAAAAGCGAGAGTGCGACTGGGGGAAAACACTTGAAGTGCGTTGAACACGAACAAGTCCATTCAGTGGCGCCTGTTCTTTTCTCCCTCTTTACAGACAACGTTCCATTTCAGCACCAAATTTCCTCTTTTGCCAAATCAAATCGCTCAAAATCCATTCGCCGGAATATTCTTTGCCGAATGCTGCAAAGCCTCTTACCCCTGTTCAGCTCCGGAGTGCATAGGTTGTGGAAGGAAATTATGCAATTTTTTTTTGAACCTCTCTTGCTTCCCGCGTCTATTGCCCGATACTGCTGACCACTTCCATCCGGACGCGGTACGATTTGATGGGGAGAGGCTCGATCACCTTGCCACCGAGCAACCCCCAAAAACCGGAACATTATCTGCCGGAACAGAAGACAGCGAGAGAGAGAGAGAGAGAAAGAGAAATAAATAAACCCGTCGGGATGCTGGAAATGCTCACAGCCTGTATGATACGCGGAATGTTGCCGAAGTTCTTAGAACTATCAGTGTAATTTGAATAATTTTCCATTGTGCCGATAGAGAAAGAGAGCGCGCGAGAAGGCTCATAATGGTCGCTCAGGTTTGTTCACCTTCCGACGGGCATGTTTTGGGGGAGAAAGAACGATTTTCGGATGTTTCACCCCAACAAATACAACCCGAGGTGCGTCCAGCGACGAAAAAGTCGTTGAACTGGTGGCCACGGATAATTGATGCCCGAGGGTTGCAACGGGCACTTCCGACCTGGCCCCGGGAAAACGCAAAGGAACCGATACCTTTTTAGCATTTCAATGAACTATAACTGTAGGATGATGTTTGTTGTGCGTTAATCAATCCGCGGCTAACAATCGAGAGCAGTGCGAGGTTTCCTTGTTACTTTGGAAAATGAGGTATGATAGGCACTGGAAGCTCATTCACATGTAGAAGTGGAGTATCACGAGCGAGCGTGTATCTATTTCAACGTTTAAAAGGCACACGTTAAACAGCAAACACTTCCAAGGGATCTTTCTTGCACTCTTGTTGTAAGATCGTCCTATACCCAGAATCAATAAATTTGCCACATTTCACACAAACTTCTAATCGCTGGCGCCGCACAAACCCGAACTCATAACTCCCAAACTGCCTCAAGTCGGGTACATATGTTTTTGCTTTGTTTTCCAAGAAAGCAACACACATCCCGTGGGTTTCATAATCGACCGGCTTTAGCTCACCAATTGCAACAATGGCCATTTAGGGCAACAAAAGCTCAGCAACAACAGCAGCAGCATCCCATGTAATGTGTCGGTGGAAGCCGGTCAAATTAGGTTAAAATTTACGACTGTCATAAACCGATCGGGATCCTCTGGTGGTGCGCCTTTGGTGCCGAACTGTTTGTGACCTTCACAGATCTCGGGTCAGCTCTATCCGTCATTCATCCGCAGTTCGATTGACCCATACCAGGGGCTTCAGTTCACATCCGACAATAGCCAGTTATCGTTCCGGTTATCGCCCCAGAGGGTGGTAAATTACGGCCGGGGCACAACCAACGCAGGTCGGTTTCGCCCACCCCGTCCTGTGCAGGTAGTTTTATGTCTTCGTGCAATGGGAACGATATCGGAAGGATGGCTGTTATCGGAAATCAGATCCGAGTTCGAGATTCTTTCGCAACCGATTCCGCCAGAAGTTCTCCCAGGGCAGGTCCCACGGAAGCCGTGGAAGCAGTTTGCACCAATCCCTTGTCGCCCTTGTGGAAACATTTTTCACCGTTTTGATGGCTTCATAAGTTGTTTTCGTTGTGCGTTTTGCACTTTTTGTTTGTTTGTTTGTTTGGCTTTGTTACGGGGTTTGCTTGTTGCTTGTTGGTCCGGAGAAGTTGAACCCAGTTGCTTGGCGCCATGAAGTGTAATTTATGAAGTGTGGGTTTGGCTTTTTGTTGGGACTACCAAACACCTCGTAAATTGCTTCAGATATTGCGAGACACAATGTAGTTCCCATATGGATAAGACTGGGGAAAGGGATAACCTATAAGAGTTCAATTTGCAACTTGACTATCTACCACTTCTTCAAAAGTGGTGGAATATGATGCAACGTGTCTTAAATTTAATACAGTGACGTCAAATACACCCCTGCCAGCTAAACTACAAATCCAATTAGATCATCTCGGCACTTCTAGCCTTCGATCCGTCGAGTCATAACGATCCAGCTTAGAATCTAATCAATCGATCTAGCAACGTTTCCTGTAGCCTTCCGGCTTTACGACACAGGCCACAGATCGCGGAGTGGCGCGAGTGAATCGAGCTCCCCGGGTGACGGATAGTGGAGCACTCCGGTGTGCGTAAGGTACCACAAATTCGAAAATCATTGTAATCAGACAAAACGTGCCAGTCGGCTAAGAGAAGAAGTGTGAAGACGGTAATAACACACTGCTTGGCTGGCGTTACCAAGAACCGACAGCTACCAGCTCGGGTAGATGATGCCAATCGGTGGGACGATCTGCAACAATAACGACAGCCCGAGCGAGCTGCTGGTTGTTGGATATGTGGAGCTACACTGCTGGATGTATGACTACGTTTAATGGCAAAATTACTCCAAGCTGAAACGATTTTTGTGTTAGAAGTTTTTCAAGAAGTCTAATTTCATTTTCAAAATAGTCATGTACAAAGATGATGGTCCTATTTTATTGCTATTTTAACATACTATTTGTATGAAACATACATTCCGAGCATCCCTGTAGCTCACCCTGTGCAGAGAGATGTTTGCAAGTCTAACCCCATCAAAGGCCGTACAGTAAGAACACTGTGGCCTCCCCTACACAACACCTACCACACAAAAACTGACCGAAGCAAAGCGCATTTTCCACAAGTCATCTCGCAGTCAACGGCTCCAGACGAACGACGGCGACGACAGACACCGATCGACGATGCTTACCCACCGACGATCGATCACCACCTTCAAGCCGTGATCTACAAAACCGTCCTAATAGTTCACCCTCTTACGGGTAAATTGCCGGTAATTCTTACGTTTTGCTGCCACCGACGAGGCCCCTGCCCTTTTTCTGGCTTTCCTTTCGCTAATCAGGCTCCCCGTTCGATACGATCGTTACGATCGTGAAGACGTGCTGGAAGTTTTGGGCGTATAATTTAATTACCAAAAAGCAATCGAGTGGCACGTAATTCGGGTCTCGGGTACCTCGGGCCGCCGTCCCTGTTGGGGAAGCTGGTTGGAGCGATGGGTAATTGATCAGACCCAATTTTTCTGGACGACCTACGTACACAGAGGACTGGAAAAAAATGGGAAGACACACCATTGACCGTCACCTTACGGTATGGCTAGTGAATGTCCTTCGTCCGTTGGTCGCTGGCCCCGAACAGGTTCGCTGGGGCTGCTGTGGAATGTTTTCTTTCCTTCAACTTCGAACTACAAAGACAATTCCAACTCGCACAAATTAGTTATCACTCGATCGCCGAACAATCGTTTAGCGTTTATCGTTTATTTTGTGGGTATATTTCGTATATGCCCCCCCGGTCCCATTCGCTCCCCTCGGTTTCTCCTTCTTTCGCCTGTTATCGTTCATTCCGTTTTCGATTTCACACCTTAATTTCGAGCAATTGCGTACCATTATCGAAATATTTCACCCTGACGACGATGACGGTACGGTTTTTCGCTGTTCGATTTTCGGGGCAAAATTCCAGCCAAATCAGGCAGAGACCCAGCAGAGATGTCTACAATCGAGAGTGACCTACTCGCAAACGCATTGGTCACACATTAATTTCTTAAATATACACATTTAGTCTTGCCTCTCTCTTTATACTGTTTTTCTTGTTACTTGTTCGTTCTCCTTACTTGCCTGATCCTTTTGGGGAGCACTGCTGCAATGGAGTTGCTAAAGAACTGTAGCATTATTGAAACTGAATTAGTGTGTTGTTTGACGTTTACTCTACTTATCCTAAACTGCTCTTGGTATGTTAGCTTTCCTCATTGTGGTTTGTTCAATTATTGATTCTTTTTACAAGTACTGCATGCCTTATTCTATATTTACTGAGCTTTGTTTAACGAAGAGTTCTATCCTAAACGATCTTCGCTGTACAACGGTACAATCTAAAGATGATCATAGCACCTCTGATATCACTCCACTAAGCCTTACACTTACACCTGTACATTATGTTACAAAACCCCCTATCTATGCTGCTTCCTAATCCCGCGAAAGCAGCTCATTCAATGCCGCTATGTACGTCTGGGCCATCTGAAGCGTTTCAAACTTGGACAGCTTGCGATCGTTCCCCAGCGAAGGAACCACATCCCTTAAGCGATCGAACGCATCGTTCAAACTGTTCATTCTCCGGCGCTCCCGTGCATTCGCTGCCAGTCGGCGCTTCTTCACAACTTCCGGCTGCACCACGACCACCGATTGTCCACTGGATTGTGAAGGAGTGGGCGAGACGGAGCTGCTGGAGCTGTGTGTCGGGCTGGATCGATTGCGAGCGATCGGTACGGTGTACGGGTTGTAGTAGCTCCCAGCGATCGGATGATGCTGAGCGGCAGCAACAGGCCGTTTTGCAGTACCACAAGTAGTAGCTGAAGATTGGAGGGCATGGCTTTGGGACGAGGCGAGTGGTTGTGTGCTTTCCTCACGCTTCTGGTAGTTGTTTAGCAGGACGGGACGATCGGAAGTAGTGCTCGTTTCCGTCATACCATAGCGAGGAACGGTTGGGCAGGCAGTTTTGAAATTGTTATTAGCGTAGCTGTAGTACGATTCGCTGGATGCGTTTTGATTACTGGCGTTGGTGTTACTGGGAACACCCGATCCAGAGCCTCCTCCACTGCAGTATCCATAGTTTGTGTACGGACTGGATGGACTGTATTCTGCGGGACTTGTGTTGTTGAAGTACGATTCAGGACTCGACACCGGCCCTGGGCTGTGATAGCCCTCCGAGGATCCACTGTCCGTTCCATAGCCATAGCAGAGCCCTGAACCTCCCATACTCATGGCAGACATTCCGTTGTAATGGTTGTAGGACGAGGTGTCCAGCATAGCTCCTGCTCCGGAACCCATCATTCCACCGCCACCGTACATCGCAGAATGATTGTACTGCTGCTGCTGCTGCACGTATGCCGAAGTCATTTTCAATCACTAGAGAGTCTTCGTTTAAGTCACCTGTCTTGATCACGGGCACAAACACGCATTAACGATCTTCAAAATGAAACGTCAATTATAAAATTCCCGCCACAGCTTGTCACAGAATCGCAAAGAACGATTTCCACTATCACTGCTGTCCTGCTGAAGATCACGATCAGATCACAAAGCACTTCCTTTACTTCTGCACACCGTGCACACTTTGCACTCTATCCAGACGTACACGGATATTTTAATCGACAAATTAAGTATCATTAACGTCACACTGGAAACAAAAACGCTCTGACTCTGAGCACGATCGCTAAACTGATCTTCGAGGCGAGCCGCAGCATCAATGTATGGTTCGTCCGATTTCGACGAGGTTTCGTAATCGAATGATCGAAGCATGCTCTGCTCCCGGTCGTGGCCCCTGGTGAGTCGGGAAGAACGCAATACCTTCGTGCGTACGAAGAGCTGCTCCGTGGCCGGGTCTTCTACGGCCTACGGAAATCTCTACATCGCGTCAGGTGGATCTCGCGTGCCTCTACAACCGCCGAATCGAAAGATCAAAACAAAGCAAAACGCAGCGGGATACGCTTGGATGGACGTGTGATTGGTCGATCCCTCCCGAAGGGAAAGAGCCGGCGATCGCTGCTGGAAGAATGTTCCATCCTATTCTGCCGTCCGGCTGAGGTGTGTACGGTCGCCTCGCAAGCGAAAAATGCGTATGATCGTTTCTCCTCGTTTATCGGAAGTTTCTTTTGCGTTCATTTTCCGGCACGATCGACCTGCGAGGAGAGGACCGTGCACGGTATGGACCAGTGTTGGGACGATCGGTCGAAGGGCTTGACGTAGCAGCCGGTGCTGATGAAAATGATCACTCCACGCTTGGTTCTCTTGGATGAAGGATTCTTTTTTCTTTGTTACAACAACTACACGATATGAAAAGCAAAATGACGAAAATGCACGTATGGAAGTTACGATTACTCACCCACAACATTGACTATATTGATGCGGATCAATGCAGAAAGGGATGTTAAGGATCAAACAGTTCCGATTCGGGATAAACGTCTCAAGGAAAGCTGATCTATTTGAGATTTCCGGGAGGAATAAATCCTGTTAACACAATGTGAAATACAACTGGGAAAAGAAACAAGATGATAAAATCGATCGATCGTCAGAGTTTTGTGAGAATCTGGATCAAATCGCATAAAGTGTAAAAAGCTCAATTTAATTCAAAACATCATTACATGAAATAGGGAGCAAGTATTTAAGAGTTTTTATAGAAATTGATAATGAGAGTTTAATGGAAATGATATGAAAATACAAAATATCAAACAAAAGCTTCTGAAACACAATGAACTTGCCATTCACCTTTTGCAAAACCATTTCTTAATAAGCGAAACAACAGGCTGGGAATGAAAATGGCAAACGCCGAATATTCACACGGTTCGCCTAGCTGCTGTGCATCATTATTGAACCATTTTTACCATGCATTTGGCACCATCCAACACATTCAACAGATGGCATCTAATTTATCCCAAAACAAAACAAAACAAAACTCTGTTACTGTCTACCCAAAAATTGATCCAAATCGCTGCCCCATAGTAAGTGCTCCAGTATGAAGCGATTTCTACATTTTAAGGACTCCCGGCCTGGCAGAGTGGCGCCCAGACTGGTCAGCCGGTGTTACTCCCCAAGGCCAATGCCAGTTGGTCCAGTTTGATGCCCTTAATCACTGAGTGCCACCTACCTGAGATGGGGCCAAAACCGTTCAAGCCCATTTATCGCCATTCAAACGAATTATCTCGTGTGGAAAAACAATTGAACATAACGCGCCCCATAACTGTGGTCGCGATCGCGATGGTTGATTTCTTCTCACCTCAACACGTTTGCGCACTTCAGTGTCGGAGGAAGGCTTTGGGAGGGCAAAATTGATTTAAATGTGTCTACCCGGCGCCCGGTCTGTTAAACACTGATTTGATTAAATTTGATTGCTCTACAATTAATGAAAGATTACTATAGAGAGAGAGAGAGCTTCAACTACGCTCCCCGACGCCGACCAGATGGAACATTATTTGCGTATTTCAATGCTAGACCCGGGGCGTTTAGAGTTTAGGAGCAGTTTGTTCAGGCTTGCATCTACAAATAGCATAATGGAATGCTCTTCTCACACAATCGAACCCGTCACATGGGGAATCACTTGGAAGTAATCTTGGCCAAAGCGTGCATTAAAAGATCGAGCGATAGTTTTTACATTATTCAACGGCACGACTTAATTAATTCTCACCCAAACGCATTCACCCACCGGATGGCAAACATTGGTATTTGTTTGCGAACAATCGTACTAATTTCACGCCCTCGAATCCAACCTGCCACCAACCTGCCGGACCGATTCACAGGAAGGATGCACAAACACTCCAAATGAAAGGGAAAAAAGTGCAACCACCCGCCAGGCGTGAAAATGCATGTCGCTGTGCGGGAAAGGACACACAAACACACACACACACACACACACACACACACACACACACACACACACACACACACACACACACAGACACTGTATACCAGCAAAGAGGTCCGTTCCACACGGTAGGTGGCCCACATCCTGGATGATTTAATCTAGCCGAGTTTTGCGCGCTTCCGTACGGAGGACGGCTTCGTGCAGGCCGCTCCGGGTGCTCGCTTTAGTCTAACGCGGCATGAAATGAAGCATGCTTTGTTGCAAATTACCACGCTCTAGCAAGGGTTCCACCACGGGGGGTTACTACTCAACCTTTTTTTTTCTTATTTTTGCTGCTACAATATCCTTTCCTGCCATTCCCATTCTGCCATGTCTACGCCGAAAGGATATGGAGGATAAGCGCCACAATGTCTTGTACAGTGCGGCAAGCGGGTGACTCAGCGAAAGTGTTTGGGTTTCAGTTTTTTCTCCCAGCAACACAATCCATTTACCTCTTAATTTTGACTGTATACTGAATCCAGAAACTTTTGCTTGGAATTGTTCGTTTGATTAAGTTTTTTTGTGTGCTCCAAAACTACTATAAATGTGATACGGTTGCGGTAGCGTGTAAAGCGAACACATCCGAAATGTGGAAAGCAGTGCAACGACAATTACGGATGACATCCATCTTAATGAGACACCTACGGAACCCGATTAAACCGGAGTTAACCGCAACCGCATGGATCATAAACAGTGGAAAGGACAAGTCATAAAAAGTACGGACCAAACAGGACGAAACCACACACTTGAATCTTGTGATTTGTTGATTGAGCACTGATTCCGAGGACATTCGACCGACTGTAGGAGTCTTGTACGCTCCAACGACATTAAAACCAGCATCATTTCAGCATGTGCAATGGACAATCCCCTTCGATTGTCGGTTGTGTACATAGTTGTTTAATGTGTCGCTTCTTTTGATCTATTCCAGGGCATTCCCAGTTTTGGACAGCATAATGATGACCCACGTCGTTTTGTGGCTACAAAATACAATAAACAAAATCAAACACTTTCCACAAAAACGCTCCTGTGTGCTCGTTGTGTTTATTTAATTTACAGCCGGTAAATCTATAAATACGAAAACGAGAACCTTTCGAGAGACAGCGAAAGGTTCTACCTTGCTGTTGCTGCCGTTACTGATAAAAACGCCAATATCGATACCGAAAAGGGGTTTTTTATTGGAAAGGGCAGGCAAAAAGAAACAGTATAGACACCGTTAGGGGTTTTTACCACTTCTTTTAAGCTGAGCCGGCAAACCTTTCGCCTATCGCCAGACCGATAAAAAGTGGACTGCGGCGTCTTCTGGGTACCACTTTGCATCGATCCCACCAACCCGCTCGGGGGATGGGGAGGAGGCTTATTTTCTTCCGAAATTGTTTTCCCTTCCCGTCTCTCTCTCTCTCTCTCTCTCTCTCTCTCTCTCTCTCTCTCTCTCTCTCTCTCTCTCTCGGTTGGCTTCGGGCGATATGCACGATAAAATTGAGATAATCGGAAGCGTTTAAAGTGATCTCGGAGGTACCGACGGGTAAAGCACCGCCATCAAGTGGCAATCGACACGGTGGAACGATGGTACGGAAGCTACCAATAAAAGGGATACTGCAGTGATGCAGTTTTGAGATGCAGTTCAAGATCAAATTATTATCATTATTATTACTTTATCGCAGCACTACTGTAGCGAGGTAGGTTTCAGTTGGTTGAGATCTGGTGAGGATATCTTTGTAGCGAACTAGGACGCGATCCACGGTGATCATATCATACCAAGCGGTAATGGTGACGCAGTTAGCAGTTAATCCTTCGAAGACAACACATTAAACGTGCACAGGCGTATACAATGTACGCCAAAGAAGTGATGATAGAAAGCAAGATACGCAATACCCATCAGGTTCCAAGCAAGCAAGTCCAACAAGCCTGATCTACCATTAACGATCCAACCATTAATCTTGATGTAGTTGATCCAATTTCTCGCCCAACCTCATCACAGTTGTGGTAATAATTTGCTATAGCTAGCTTGTTGCTGCCTTTCCTTGCCAAAAACAAAACCGTTCTGCCAACTGTCCATCATTGTCCCGCAAATGTAGCGCCCACTCCCGTGATTCTCACTCCGAAACAGTTTGGAATTTAATTTTGACGACCTCTTGGAAGGTTCCCGTTTGCCGCCTGCTCACCCGTCACCACACTCCGACACACCCTATCGAATCGAGAACAATAGACGGCGTACTGTCTGGCCCTCGGACAAATAAACCGTATCGATATCGTACCGGCAAGGGCGGCTAATGTGGCGGTGCGGGACAACAAAGGTGGCGCTAAACTCGGCCCAAATTACAGGGTTTTGGGCGGGATGAAGAAAGGACGAACTGGACCATATCCACTGGTGTGTCTGTGTAAGATGATCCTTTGCCCGAGAATCCCGGACCCGAGTGTGGGCGTACACCACTTGCCAAACCCACACGGAAAACCGATTAGCTCGTTCCACAGGGCCAGTGTGTGTGTGTGTGTGTGTGTGTGTGTGACTGTGGTCGAAGTCAACAAGGGCAGTGAGCTGTGTGACAGTTTGTGAGCTTTTGCTGCTGGAATGCTGCTCGAGAAGATCCCGGGATTTCTCATTTACCTTCAAATAAAAAGTCTAATAAACGTCCTTCTCAACTTGACGAGCGCGGGGAGTGGGGGAATGAAGGCACTGCCATCCTACAGGCAAAGGCAATGCCGCCTCCGGTAAAAGGCCAAATCCTGGAGAAAGGATGACATAACCTATCGAGATCCTTCTTCCTTTCTAGGCTGCTCCCGTTTCTGAGGTGTACCGAGCTCATCACTCAGTGGTCGTGTTTGATTTCCAAAGCCAGCACCGATGCCCCGAATACACGGTAACAGAACGTGGGCCGGCCCACTATTAGCACCTTCGTCTTTGATCCTGCCTTAGTCGGTCCGGTCTCTGTCGGCGCGCTCCGGCGTTCTCTCGATTCAATTATTCATTGCTTTGTTTTGTGCGTGGGCATTGCGGGGCCCTTCATTGGGTTAAGAAAAACTGCTGCCAATTTATAACTATTTCACTTTCCGGTTCGGCTTCTACGGGGTCGCAGCTTGAAAGGCTATCATTATGATTTTGCGTCGGCTTGTCGGTTGGTTTGTACATCGCTAAAGAGGGAATCGCCCGATGTGCTAATGACTTTGACGGGCTTTGCTTCTTCTCTTAGAGTGGCGGTCGGCGGTTCCGCAGGCCAAGCCCAGCTGACCACCACAAATTTGCCAATTGACGGATCGGGGTTTGACAGTTCCCAGAGAGTGTTTGAGATTGGACCCGGGCCCAGGTAAGCAGGGCCAGATGGGATGCTGCCCTTGGGAGGAGGGCTTTCGGTTTCGAAGTAGATCGGATGGCGCCTGGTAAAACAATAGCCACGATGTCTAGGGCTAATGATTCGCGGCCAGACTGAGTGGCAGGTGGTGTGGGTTAGGCGACTCTTGCTTCCCACATAAATCATGTCTAAAATTTGCCAATCGTAGAGTTCGGTTAGGCAAAGATCCACGCATCGCACGCTACAAACTGTAATATAATGAGCTCACGCTCCACCGGAACTGCACCGAGAAAAGGCGATCGGAAAACGGTTAGAAAAATGTGTTGCGGAAATGGATAACCGCTTAACACCGTTGGCCTTTACACCCTTTTACCTTTTGCTTATGAACAAAAAAAAAAGCCCCTAGACCCAGTCTTCCAAAAGTACCGCCGTCTACAAATTGCTCACCGTATTAAGCGCGAGCGGGTGAACGAAACCGCACACCTCTACAAGAATCCGGATGAACTTCCCTTGTTTCCCTGCTGATGCTGCTGATGCTGCGGCTGCCACAGAACTCGCTGGATGATGATGGTGCGAAGATGATTATAGTCTTCGGAATTATTACCGAAGTGAGAGCATGTTTACGGGCAAGTCAACAGTCCGCGGTTCGCGCAGGCCTTCACACGGCTGTCAACCGTGGACTAGCGGAGTAGGCTGCGTAAATCGATTTACTACTCTACTCATTAACCCTTTGAGCGCTTTCTGGTGGGGTTTTATTTATTTATGAAGTGGATGAAGTCTCCTCAACGTTACTGCGGCAACCTTCCAAAGCATGTGCTTGGAAAGGCTTGCACCAGGCTCCTCTGCCCCTGAATATGAAGGGTTAAAATACCAATCAATCGGCGCCTGATCGTGTAATCTCCGCGATCTTTTCCATCTTGTTCTCGATTGGGGTATTGCTGGAGGTCTTTCTCGAAGCGCAAAACGCACCACTTTCTTTCGTTGCCCGTTCCATGTAAGATGAACTGACCCTGGGGCGAGGAGAGGGCACGCGTTTTTTTACACCTCCAGTGTGGTTTTCTCTTCTGCGCGTTCTAATTGAGAAGCTGCCTTAGGTGAGAGATAGAGAAGGAGAGCTTTTTTGGGGGTAAGTGGTGAAGTGATTTTCGGCAATGATGCCCTCCAGCCGAGAAATACGAGAGAGAGATAGAGAGAGAGAGAGAGAGAGAGAGAGAGAGAGCGAGAGAAAGAGAGAGAGAGAGACGTCGAAAAGGTATTTGCTTCTCTTTACTTCCGGCATACCACGCGGCATCATCCCCTACAGGCGCGCGCGAGTTGTTACCCAACACGGGATCAACCCACCGCCGTACGCCTGGTTGAGTTGGGCGTTTCCATTTAGGTGGATTTTTCCCCAAAACGTCGTAAGGCAATATTCCTCCCTGAAGGTGAGTGTACTTGGGTACGGCGTAGTATCGATCGGATCTGTCGATCTGTCTGTAAGTTGCATAGACCTCACCTTTGCGATGGAATTCGGAAGAAGTCAACGGAGACTGGGCAGACCTCAGCTTCAGTATTGGATTGCAATCACAGCCCGACCGATCGCTACCGAGCGTCGATGTCGATTAATGGATGATGGATTAATTTCGTCGAGAGATTCATCTCGGGAGAAGGAGAGAAAACGGAAGCAAACCCATCGTGCCCTCAGGGACTGACCGGGAGGTTGCGTAAAGGTTACCGGGGTGCATGTCCGTTGCGGTGTTGGTGTTTATTAGAGGCGCTGAGCTTTTCTCGATTTATTCTAACGGTGTGCAATTATGTCATTAACCGGAAATTTGAACCTTCCTCCTCTGTCCAGACCCAGAGTCCAGGGGAAGAGCTTGAGTGGAGTAGTTGTTGGGGCCGCTTGTTTTGGAAACCATTAGCCGATACATTATCGATGCACACACACACACACACGCATACACTTCGCGCGAACTGGATACAATTAAATCGCGCGTTCAATGACCAATTCGTCCACGTGATTAGGTCCGAAATCATATCATTAACAGTTAGCTCTAGTAAAAGGGGAAGAGAAGGTTGCATTGTTTCAGGGGCATTTGTTATGGTATGTTCATGACGTATGTAGCTCTTTTTTGTTGGAAAATTGGAAAATTGGGTGATGTTTGAAATGGGCTGTGAGTAATTACTTGCCCTTTTCGTGCAGTTACCGCTATCAGTGTGTATGGAAATGGCACATGAATAAGTGAAACTAAACACAAACACGTATTTATCAATATTACCAGCCCTATTTAAATCGTATTGCATATTTGTCCATTCTTTCAATTTTGCTTTGAAATCTCAATTCAACTTTAAAATTATATTCATCTTTAAAGAGATTGTATCCAGAATAAGAAAATAATACGCGTTGAAGCGTCCTTCGAAAAAAAAACGGTCAATTTGAAATCTAGACTCCTCGCTTCGATTTGACGTATGCACCAAAAATTGGTGGTCACTGTTTTGATGGCGTTTCTGAAGGGATGATGCTGCTGTCAATGCCGGGAATCTTGATTGTTTACAAAACTTACCAAAACGCAAGCTACACATTGTAAGAAAAGGTGATTATTTGCACATTTGGAGAGTAATTTCGCTAAAAATATACCTTCAACAACCCTTTTTACTATTTATACTCCTTTTCAAACCATCAGTACAGTGAAATCATCGGTTTAAATCCACAAACACGATGGTGAATGAAAAACGCAGATCCCGTTCCCGAGAGCGGGACACCCGGCCGGATCGGGACCGTGAAAGGGAACGCGAAAGAGAACGCGACCGTGACCGGGACAGGGACCGGGAACGTGAACGTGAGCGAGACCGTGAGCGGGAACGAGAACGTGACCGGGATCGTGACTGGGATCGAAGGCGGGACCGTGAACGTGATCGGCACCGGGAATTGCAGCAGCGAGATCGTCCGGGAGATCGGGACCGTGCTGAACGGGACCGCGAACGTGACCGGGATCGCGACCGGGATCGAGCAGAGGACAAAGATAAAGCACGCAAAGACAAGCTTGACGATGAGCAGGAAGAAGAGCTTAAGAAGGGAGACCCCAAAGCGGCATTGACTAAAGAAGACCTGGTTAAGAAGGAGCCGCTTTCTTTGGAGGAACTGTTGGCGAAAAAGAAAGCGGAAGAGGCCGCTCGTAGCAAGCCAGTCTTTATCACGAAAGAGCAGCGTGCCGCCGAAGCACTGAAGCGTCGGCAGGAGGAAGTGGCTGCCATGAAAGCAGCAGCAGCAGCAAATGTGCCAAAGTTTGGTGATGTCCCCGTTACAACGCTGCTGAATCGCGAAAAGCGAGATCCGCTGGACAAGTACGACCGACGCGAACGCGAACGAAAGGCTATCAACGACGAGCGGGACAAGGATAAGGATACGGACAAGCGGCGTTCAGGTGCGGCAGGTACGGAGCCTGAACCGGTCGTAAAAGATAAGGAAAAGGAGCAGGAAGCCATTCGGGAGCGGTATCTGGGTATTGTGAAGAAGAAGCGACGTGTACGACGCTTGAACGATCGTAAGTTTGTGTTCGATTGGGACGCCGGTGAGGATACGTCGATCGATTACAACAACCTGTACAAGGAGCGCCACCACGTGCAGTTCTACGGACGAGGACACGTGGCCGGCATCGACATAAAGGAGCAGAAGCGCAAGCAGAGCAAATTCTACGGCGATCTGCTCGAGAAACGTCGTACCGAGGCGGAAAAGGAGCAGGAAAAGGTTCGCCTGAAGAAGGTGAAGAAGAAGGAGGACAAACAGAAGTGGGACGATCGGCACTGGTCGGAGAAGGAAGTGGACGAGATGACGGAGCGCGACTGGCGTATCTTCCGGGAGGATTACAATATCACGATCAAGGGTGGCAAGATTCCGAACCCGATCCGCTCGTGGCTGGAGTCCGGCTTTCCGAAAGAGATTCTGGAGATTATCGACAAGGTTGGGTACAAGGATCCGACCCCTATTCAGCGGCAGGCCATCCCGATCGGGTTGCAGAATCGAGACATTATCGGTATCGCTGAGACTGGTTCCGGTAAAACGCTTGCTTTCCTGATTCCGCTGCTGACGTGGATTCAGTCCCTGCCCAAGATCGACCGGCTCGAGACGGCTGACCAGGGCCCGTACGCGATTATCCTTGCGCCAACGCGTGAACTTGCGCAGCAAATCGAGGAGGAAACGCAAAAGTTCGGTACTCCGCTCGGAATACGCACCGTCGTCGTGGTCGGCGGTCTGTCCCGTGAGGAGCAAGGTTTCCGGCTGCGGCTGGGCTGTGAGATAGTGATTGCCACGCCGGGTCGTTTGATTGACGTGCTGGAAAATCGCTATCTCGTGCTGAACCAATGTACGTACATCGTCATGGACGAGGCAGATCGTATGATTGACATGGGCTTCGAGCCGGACGTACAGAAGATTCTGGAGTACATGCCCGTGTCGAACCTGAAGCCGGACACGGAGGAAGCGGAAGACGCATCGAAGCTGATGGAAAACTTCAACACCAAGAAGAAGTACCGGCAGACGGTGATGTTTACCGCAACGATGCCTCCGGCTGTGGAACGACTCGCCCGGACGTACCTTCGTCGACCCGCGACCGTGTACATTGGCTCGATCGGCAAACCGACGGAGCGCACGGAACAGATCATACACATCATGGGCGAAAACGACAAGCGCAAGAAGCTGATGGAGATACTGTCGCGCGGTGTCGAGCCGCCGTGCATCATCTTCGTCAACCAGAAGAAGGGCGCGGACGTGCTGGCCAAGGGTCTGGAGAAGCTGGGCTACAACGCCTGTACGCTGCACGGCGGCAAGGGCCAGGAGCAGCGTGAGTATGCGCTTGCCTCGCTCAAGAACGGCTCGAAGGACATTCTGGTCGCGACGGACGTGGCTGGCCGTGGTATTGACATTAAGGACGTGTCGCTGGTCATCAACTACGATATGGCGAAATCGATCGAGGACTACACGCATCGTATCGGTCGTACGGGTCGTGCCGGTAAGACGGGTTGTGCGATCTCGTTCTGCACCAAGGACGACAGCCATCTGTTCTACGATCTGAAGCAGATGCTTATGTCTAGCCCGGTGTCGGTGTGTCCGCCGGAGCTGATGAATCATCCCGATGCGCAGCACAAACCGGGCACGGTAGTGACGAAGAAGCGTCGGGAAGAGAAAATATTTGCATAAGCAGCTAGTGGGGGCATTTGTAAGGAGTCTGTGTGTGTGTAATTGGAAGTAATAAATCATTCTTAATCAATAGGATTTTTAACGTTCGTTAGACCATTAAGTGATCATTTTGGATGTGCACAACTATCTAAAATAAAGTTCCAATTCGCACTATCTCTGGTTAAATTTGATTAAAACATTATTATTAAAAGCTAGAACCGGTTCGATCTGACCGTTGAGAATTTAAATTTCACTGCATCTGGAACGTGCTGTGACTTTGCCTACAGTTGACAGTTGAAAGATTTTGAATTTTTCCAAACGTCATTAGCGTCAACACACTCGAGCACACACACAACACAAACAGTATCGCGCGCGCTTGGTGCGCTTAGGGTTTATTGTGACTATTTTGTTTAAAACATTTTCATTTTGTTGCATGAAAAGTGAATCCATCTAGCATTGGGAACGGTAAAAATCATGAACAGTGCTGCGAGACGCCGCTCTGGTGTGGATGGGGCAAATAAAGCCGCCGCACCGCAGCAAGCACCGGAACCGATGGACGCCGACGCCGCCGATGATGATGCGTTGATGTCGGAAGATGAGGAGGGGGGTACTCGTATCGGCGGCATCTACATACCGCCACCAGTGCCCCCGTACTGTTCAACGGAATGCAAAGGGCCACGCTTGATCATCGAGCGCATCACGAACTACAACTTCAAGAGCTATGCCGGGCACGTAATGCTGGGACCGTTCCATCAACGGTTTTCCTCCATCATTGGCCCGAACGGCAGTGGCAAAAGTAACGTAATCGACTCGATGCTGTTCGTGTTCGGCTACCGGGCCCAGAAGATCCGTTCGAAGAAGCTCTCCGTGCTGATGCACAACTCAGCGAAGCATCCGAACACAAACAGCTGCACGGTCGGAGTGCACTTCAAGCAGATCGTCGATCGCGAGGATGGTTCCTTCGATGAGGTACCGAATAGTGCGTTCGTGGTCGCACGAACGGCATTCCGGGATAACAGCTCCTACTACACAATCGACAATAAGCGGGTACATTTCAAGGAGGTGTCGAAACTGCTCAAACAGCACGGCATCGATCTCGACCACAATCGGTTCCTCATCCTGCAGGGTGAGGTAGAGTCGATTGCCATGATGAAGTCGAAGGCACAGACGGAGAACGATTGCGGGCTGCTGGAATACCTGGAGGACATTGTCGGGACGACGCGGTACAAGGTGCCGCTGCTGAAAATAAACGAGCGAGTCGATGCGCTGAACGAAGAGCGTACGGAGAAGCACAACCGGTGCAAGTTGGCCGAGCGCGAAATGAAGGACCTCGAGAAGCCGAAGACGGAAGCGGTCGAGTATTTGAAGCAGGAAAACACGCTGACGCGCACACGCAACCAGCAGATTCAAAAGTATCTGTGCGAGCAGAAGCGCAAGATCGGTGAGTTCGAGGTGGAGCGGGATCAGGCGGCCGGAATACTTGCCAAGCACGATGAAACGTACGACGCGCTGAAGGCGGAGCGCATCGAGAAGGAGAAGCTGGTGAAAGAGGAAATCAAGCAGTACGATGAGCTGGTAAGCGCGAAGGAAAGCAAAGAGTCGACGCTGAAAAACTCGCTCGATAAGTTTGCCAAGGTGCAGGCCAACATGCGGGCGACAAACGAGCGGCGCAAGAAAACCTTGGAGCAGATTGCGGCGGAGGAGAAGCGGCTTTTAGAGCTGCAGGACGTGCCGAAGAAAAATAAGAAGGAAATTGAGGAATCGGAGGCCAAGATAGAATCTCTTACGCGTCAAAAGGCCGAAGTGGAGGCGAAGCTGACCGCAAACCTGGCCACACTAAAGGACGAAACGAAGGTACTGCTGGAGGAGAAGGAAAAACTGCAGACCGAGCTGATCGAGCTAAAGCGTGCGGTCGATGAGAGCAAGTCCGCCCTGTCGATCGCCGAATCGGAGCTGAAGATCTGCCAGCACGATGAAGTGACGGAACGGCGCAAGCTCGAATCGCTGCGCTACTCGTACGAAGAGACGGAGAAGGATCTGGAAGAGAAGCGCGCCCGTCTGCAGACGCTCGAGGAAGCGCTTCCAGTGACGCGCACCGAGCTAGAAACGGCCAAACAGAAGCTCCAGGAAAACACCAACGAGGAAAGGGAACTAACACAAACACTGCGAGCGGTGCAGGGCAAGCTGCAGGAATCGATGGCCGCAATGCAGTCGACACGGTCGCAGGGTAAGGTGCTGGATGCGCTGATGCGCCAGAAGAACGAAGGAAGCATCCCGGGCATCCTCGGGCGGTTGGGAAACCTGGGTGGAATCGACGCCCGGTACGATGTTGCCATCTCGACGTGCTGCGGTACGCTGGATCACATCGTGGTGGAAACGATCGACACGGCCAAGGCGTGCATCGAGTTCCTGAAGCAACACGACATTGGTCGGGCATCGTTCATTGCACTGGAGAAAATACAACAGTACGAGCGGAATTGTCACACCCGAATCCAGACGTAAGTAGCGGTCCAGAAATGGAGCGAATGTAAAGAACGCTTTTTTGTATTGAACCTTCCTTCATTTCAGACCCGAAAATGTGCCCCGTCTGTTTGATCTGATTCGCGTTGAAGATCAGCGTGTACTGCCCGCGTTCTACTTTGCGCTGCGCGACACACTGGTGGCCGAAAATCTCGACCAGGGACAGCGGATTGCGTACGGACGGCAGCGATTCCGCGTGGTCACGATCGGCGGTGACGTAATAGAAACGTCCGGTACCATGTCCGGTGGTGGCCGTTCCCAGCAGCGTGGACGCATGGGCACCTCGGTACAGACGAAGACGTCCGCCAGTGAGCCGGCCGGTGCATCGAGCCGGGAGATCGAGCAGATGCAGATCCGGGCGCAGGAAATCCAATCCCAGATCAACTATCTGCAGGAGCAGCAGGGCGAGCTGGAAGCTACCATTCAGCGGCTGACGGCAAAGCTCAAGCAGCAGGAAATGGAGCTGAAGCGAATGCACATGGACGTGGCGAGCCTGACGCAGCAGATGCCACGGCTGAAGGAGCAGGTCGATTGGCAGGCGGAGCGTGTCGCCCGCACCCATTCGGATCCGGAAAAGGTGCGCGCTTTGGAGGCGAAGGTAGCGGAATGCAAACAAGCGTTCGACAGCTCGTCCACC